>NC_040086.1:45738543-46060421 GCF_003369695.1 Bos indicus x Bos taurus
GTCCATGGGATTTCCCAGGCAGGAATAGTGGAGTGGGTTCCCATTTCCTTCTCCAGAGGATCTTCCAGACCCAGGGATGGAACCCATGTCTCCTGCATTGCAGGTGGTCTCCTGCATCTCTGAGCCACCAGGAAAGCCCTTAAATAGATACACCACCATTTATAAAATAAACAGGAGGGGACTACTGTATAGCACAGGAAACTCTCTAAATACTCTTTGATGACCTATATGGGAAAAGAATCTAAAAGAGAGTAAAAATATGTACATGTGTAACTGAATCACTTTGCCCTACACCTGATGCTAACACAGCATTATAAATCAACGACCTGCCAATAAAAAAAAAAATTTTTTTTTAAAAGAATGTGCTGGCTTGCAAAAAGTGAGCTGTCTGTCCTCACAGGGACCCCAGCAGGTGCCTGGCAGGGACGTTTAAGACTGATAGTTTGGAAGATGTTCCTGGAAAGAAACCAGAACAAAGGTTTTGTCAAGTGGACTTCTGTCCTGGGCAGAGCTGTTTGCTTTCCAAATTCATATGATCCTAACCCCCAGGACCTCAGAATGTGACTGTGTTTGGAGAAAAGTTCTTTAAAGAGATGATCAAGCAAAATGAGGTCTTTAGAGTGGATCTAAAGCTCAAAACAACTGGTGTCCTTTTAAGAAGAGGAAATTTGGATACAGACATTTGTGTCCAAATTTGCAGACATTTGCACGCACAGAGGGAAAAGGACACATGAGGACCTAGAGAGGAGGTGGCCGTCTGGGAGCCAAGGAGAGAGGTCTCAGGAGAACCGACCCTGCTGATACCTTGATTGAGGACTTCCAGCCTCCAGGACTGTGAACAAATAGGTTTCTGTTGTTTAAGCCACTTGGTTTGCAGTACTTGTTTATGGCAGCCCTGGAAAATGAACACATCCTTAATCTTTGTAAGATTTGGCTATTTGGCTTGAAATCTTTTATTTTATTGTTTTAAATAATATTATTTATTTATTTATGGCTGAGCTGGGCCTTTGTTGCTTTTATCTGGGCTTTCTCCAGTTGAAAAGAGTGGGGGCCACTCTAATTGCAGTGCACCGGCTTCTCGTTGCATTGGCTTCTGTTGTGGAGCACAAGTTCTAGGGTACTCAGGCTAGCTGTAGCACACGCGTTCAGTAATTGCGGCTCCCGGGCTCTAGCACACTGGCTCAATAGTTGTAGCACACGCATTTAGTTGCTCTGAGGCATGTGGGATCTACTTAGTTCAGATTCAAACCTTCTGTCTTGCATTAGCAAGTGGATTCTTAACCACTCACTAGACCACCAGGGAAGTCCCTGATTCAAAAAACTTTTTTAAACTCACTGGAGTTGGAATAACACTCAGGATAACAAGCCTTGGATTGTTATCCTGAGTAACACACATTACTCAGTTCAAGTAACTGAGACTAGAGGGTATCACAGAGGTGAAATCACACATACGATGCAGGACGCAGGCATTCATTAATGAATATCTGTAGAGGGCTCTCCATGCACCAAGAACCACCAAAGTTCCAAGGGCTCTCCGGGCACCAAGAGCCGCTAGTCAAAGCCCCAAGGGCTCTCTGTGTGCCAAGAGCCACCACGGGTCAAGAGTCAAAACTCTTTTGCCAAGAGTCAAAACTCCAAGGGATCCGGCAGTGGCAGGGAGGTAAGTGGGGCTCGCCCATCAGCTAGGCGGGTGGAGCGCATCCAGGGAGGTGGACACTGGGTGCCTGGGTATTAGAATGCAGGAACCAGTGGCTCTTGTGTGAGAGAACTGGCTTTCTCTGAACTCCTTGCTCCTAGCTGAAGAGCAAGTGGTGGAAGTTTCTGAGAAGTAAGGCTTCAGAGCATCTTTAGAAGACCTAACAAACACCCAAGTGCCACAGAGCTGAGATAGGTTTCCAGGAGGAGGAAATGGATAAAAGCACGGGCTTGTCAATCACGGGCAGGCTGGGAGACAGTGTTTTGTGTGTGGCCAACCTGGGCTGCTCCGTTTACTTCTTGGGCTTATCCCTAAAATTTTGTTTGTATAAAGGATTTCATGACTGAAATCCAGTTTGAAAACCTCTGGGGAAAAGAAAATAATGCCCGAATTTAAAGGAGGGATGTTAAACTGAAGTTCTTGTCCAATCCCTGCTTCAGGCCACCCAGGGTCTCGTCCATTCCTCAGGCTATACTTCACAGGATGACAGCAAATGGAGTCTTGGCATTTTTCCATCTAATTTGATAAATGTACACCACTGGCAAGGTGGAGTGGCTTAGTGTCTAAAAAAAGTCCACTTTGCAGTCTAAATTATTCACGTAGCCTGTCTATATTAATCAAATTACTTGGATATTTGCCAAACCTCTACTTCTTTTCGTATCACTTAGGACCAAGATGAAGTGGACAAGAGGGTGGAGAAGTGGGCACTTCTGACATCCTCGTAAAGATGCCCTGAGAAAAGCCGGCTCATCTCAGAGGCCGCAAGATGTTGGCAGCAAATACTTATTATAGAGATGACTCTGAATAAAATGTGAGCATCAGAACAGACTGGGCACCCTTGGGAAGAGACAGGGGCAGAAACAGTCTCCAAACATCTCTGAGACACCACGGTCTCTCTCCCAGGGCATTAGAATCACATGCTCCCAATGAAGATCTCAAAGGCAAAACTAACTGGAAAGGCAGGTGACCAATCACTTCAGGGTGATGTCAAGAATTGTAGAGTACTTGGAACTGTTTGGTTCAAAATGAGATTTCTGGTTTCTAGAGAAAAAAAAAGAAATGTTTCTGGTTTGCAAGGCACTGGACATGGGGTGGAGGGAGGGGCAGCCAAGGGGCCGCAGTGGATGCTGAGCTCTCTGGACAGTTTCCAGGGTGGGGAGCCCAGAGGGGCTCTTTAATAAGAAGGCCCACTTAGCCCAGGCTGTTGTGTCTGTTCACTGTTTTCCTCCAGCAGGAGGCAGCTTGGAAAGAGCGTCGATCGAGCCACAGAAGTGCTGGGTACAAGTCCCACTGGGTGCCACCAACCTTGAGTATGATGCTAAAAGCACAGTCACTACGGCAGAACCCACGGGGGAGGGGGACAGTGAGCTCCAGGGAGGGAGGGCTCTTTTATCTGGGGAGAGTTTAGTTTGCAAGCAAATTAAGCAGGAGGCTTCAGGGTGAGGCTTTTACAAGTGCTGGTCCTCTTGAACTGGATTTCAGGCCATATCTGAGAGTGGACAGATGGGAAGGTCCATGGATGAGGGGCCGTGGGGATGGCAGACTCGCTGGGCTCATTGAGCTTCATTCCATCCCTCTGCCAGAGAGGAGGACTTCAGCTAAATGATCCTGTCATGTCTTCCATCCCTAACGCTCTATGATTTTTTATCTGCTGATTGAAGGCAAAAGGAGAAGGGGCGGCAGAGGATGAGATGGTTAGATAGCATCCCTGATTTAAAGGACGAGTCTGAGCAAACTCCGGGAGATGGTCAAGTACAGAGAAGCCTGGAGTGCTGCAGTTCATGGTGTTGCAAAGAGTCAGACATGACTTAGCGACTGAACAACAAAAACAACACTCATGGAACTCCAGTTCTTCTCTCTGAACTAACTGCCCAGAAAAAACAATCAGTTCTTCATATAGTGCTCTTTCCCTTACTTTTATTTTGAAGAATACAAAAATTGAGACAAATGATTGGTTTTCATAAACAAAGTCTAAAATTTAAAATTTTTTCTAACCAAACCTAATGTGTAGGTTTGAATTGCTTTTTAGTTGTATTTTAGTCCAGATGCTAACAGGATTACCTTCCATGCTTCAGCAGTTCCACAGAGAGTGGAAAAATCTCAACTCTGTGCTGGGCAGATGATCTGATCTAAAGCTGGGAAGATAAAAACTCACCTCACTCAGAATCCTCAAGTCTGTGCATTCACTCTGAAGGGTAAAAAAAAAAAAAAAAAACAACAACCAATAACCCACACACCAGGTGGGACTGTCAAAAGGATAGACCATTTCACCTTCTTTCTTCCAGGAATCTTTCCAAGGCTCCTCTAACCAAGTTCATTCCAGGAGTCGATATGCTGATCCTCAGACTTAACGTTTTCTGTTTTCCAGGAGTCAAAAGGTGAGAGGACAGTTTAACATGGTGAAGAGGCACTCAGCTCCTGAGATTAAAATTTCTATCTAGAGTAGAGGCCAGAAAATTTAGAAGTTTCTCCTAAAATGGCTGTTAAAGATGCTAAGCAGATTCTTAAATTGTGAGAAATCCATGGCTCAGAGAATTTGAAGTAAAAATAAAAATTGCCTCCCAAATCTGCAGAATATGGTTGGAAAAAAAATTCCTTGGCATTTAGATCTTCCTGGCTCCACCTCTTGTCCTGGTCACATGAAGATAGACACCCGTCCAACAGGGGTGATGTCTCACCAGCCTGGAAGGGCAAAAACACTGCAAACCTACAAACCCACAGACCGGGACCCGCCCAGTCAGGTGACATCCAATGTGAGGGTCTTGTGAAGGCTGTTCAAGTCCAGCAAAGCAGCCTCTTTTCGTTATTTCAACTGAGCAGCTAAGACCAAGGATGTGTCAAGTCATGAAAAGATGTCATGATTAAATGATCTTTTAAAGGATGGTTGATTGTAATAATGTACAATATTTACTAGTAAGACCCTGATGCTGTGAGAGATTGAGGGAAGGAGGAGAAGGGGCTGACAGAGGATGAGATGGTTGGGTGGCATCATGGACTCAATGGACCTGAGTTTGAGCAAACTCCAAGAGATGGTGAAGGACAGGGAAGCCTGGTGTGCTGCAGTCCATGGGGTTGCAAAGTCTGCCTTGCTAATGAAGTACTCACTCTAGACTCCTCCTAATCTGCTCTGGAAAAAAACCCAAGAATTACCTCTGGGATTCCATTTGTCAAGATCAAGGGCTCCAGAAAAACATTCCAGTATGAAAGGCCATGTATTAGTTAGATACTTTCTCTTCAATAGAGATAAAGCAGGATGCCCAAAAATGAGCAGTGTGGACTTCCCTGGCGGTCCAGTGGCTAAGCTCTGTGCTCCCAATGCAAGGGCCCTGGGTTTAATCCCTAGTCAGGGAACTAGATCCCACATACTGCAACTAAGAGCCAGTGCAGCCAAATAAAATAAATACATAAAATAAATACTTTTTAAAAGGATGAAATGGCATAAGGCCTGTTGACTACAAATTCATCAAGGTTGCAGGGTGGTTAGTAGAGAACCTTTACAAAGGAAAGTAAGGGCTCAAGAGTTTGAATTTTCTGTTCTAAGTGAAGTCTCCACAGTGGGACCACTTGTGGGTCTGAGGCTGTGGGGTCATGGATCTGTGAGGCCAGGCTGGCATCTGGGGTGCAGAACATTCTCGCATCCATTCAGCCATGCACCCTCACTCACCACCCAGAGGGGATGCATGGCCCAGGAAACGCTTCTGCTGTCAACACCCAGAAACTCCAGTTGGTTTCCCCAATGTCTGATTCAAGAAACTGCAGGATTCTGTGTTCAGAGCCCCCGGGACCAGGAATATTAGAGCGATCACAGCACCGTGGAACTGCTGTGTACAGACTGTGTGCCCTGTCCTCGCTCAAATTTCCTTTGCATGAAACCGAAGCCTATTTCTATCAAGACACAGGCATTTTTCTACCGGCTGGGAAACTGGCCCGCTGTATTTTGTTTTATAACAAACAAAAGAGGCAACTGTGCTGAAACGTTGCTGAGTATTTATCCTTCAGTTCCTGAGATGGGTGGAAGATCTCCCTGACAGTAGCATGTAAGTACAATCCCTAAAAGACAGAGTTCTTCATAAAAAGAAAGCAAAGGGGACATTGGTACCTGTGTCCACAATGCACTGATTCACCACTGAGGGGCTGGGCTGCACTGCAGGGCCAGCGTCTCACGTCGATGGCTGGGGTCAGCATACCAGACGCTGCCCTATAAAGGAAGGCGGGTTGTCAGAGGGTGTCATGTCCCCAGGATGATACTTTCCAGAAGCCCCCTCAGGCAGCACTTGGGGTTGACTGTCTCCTTACAGCCTCTGAGGGGTTTCCCTGATAGCTCAGTTGGTAAAGAATCTGCATGCAATGCAGGAGACCCTGGTTTAATTCTTGGGAGGGAAAATCCACTGGAGAAGGGATAAACTACCCACTCCAGTATTCTTGGGCTTCCATTGTGGCTCAGCTGGTAAAGAATCTGCCTGTAATGCAGGAGACCTGGGTTCAATCTCTGGGTTGGGAAGATCCCTTGGAGAAGGGAAAGGCTACCCACACCAGTATTCTGGCCTGGAGAATTCCATGGAGTCATGGGGTCACAAAGAGTCAGACGTGACTGAGTGACTTTCACTTCATTTCATTTCACTTCACTTCACTTACAGCCTCTGAAAGGAAAGGTGGGCAGGATAGAGACAGTTTTCTATTGTTTAGTCGCTCAGTCGTGTCTGACTCTTTGCCACCCCATCGACTGTAACCCACCAGGCTCCTCTGTCCAAGGGATTTTCCAGGCAAGAATACTGGAGTATTACTATTTCCTCCTTCAGGGGATCTTCCTGACCCAGAGATTGAACTCATGTCTCCTGCATTGGCAGGTGGATTCTTCACCACTCATACCACCTAGGAAGCCAAGAGGCTGCCTGAGGCTCCATCAAACAGGCCCTGGAGGGTGTGGCCTCGGGAGACGTGAAACCAGGCAGACGTGAAATGCGGCCACGTGACAGTGAAGGACGTGAAGAGATGGACTCACACCCTCGGGGCCACCTGGCTCCTGAGGGGATCCAATGTCAAGTGTGAAAGTGAATTTCATTGTCTTCTCTGCAACATAAAACTTACCTCCCCTCTGGTTACTATTTTCCCAGTCACCTGTGTTAGAAACCTGGAAATAGGTTCAGATGCAGCAGCAGCAGGCACCCAGCACCATCGCCCCAGCCCCCCACACACACATACAGTGGTCCTACAGGGTCACCTGAGTCCTTCTCTCCTCACGTCCATCACCGTGGCTCAGGAGAAGGTATTTCCAGCTTGGAAAGAGCCGGCAGGTTGGAGTCCCGGGCTCCTGAAATGTTCTCCTGACACCTCCCCATATAAATTTTTCATCCTGGTCATCAACAGCTACAAATTGTTCATCCAGTCAATTAACAAACAATGTTTCAGATGCACAGCAAAGGAACTCAGCCATACATATACATGTATCCATTCTCCCCCAAACCCCTCCTCCCATCCAGGCTGACACATAACATTGAGCAGGGTTCCCTGTGCTGTACAGTAGGACCTTATTTGCTATCCATGTTAAATACAGCAGTGTGTGCGTGTTCATCCCAAACTCCCTAACTCTCTCCTCTCCCTATTCTTCCCCACTGGCAACTGCAAATTTGTTCTCTAAGTCTGTGAGTCTGTTTCTGTTTGGTGCAGTGGTTAAGACCTGGCACTTCCAAAGCAGGAGGCACAGGTTTGATCCCTGGTCAGGGGTCTAAGATCCCACATACTGTGCGGCACAGCCAAATAAATCATAAATACTTTTCTAAAACAGGAATATAGGGCTCCATACTTTTGCAGGCAGACTCAACATTGTAAATTTGAGCTTCTGAAATCCCACCAACATCCTGCAGAAATTCATTTTCAGACATCACCACCATGAACCCCTGTCTCACTTGCCCTGTACTGGGGTGATCTCAATACACTTTTCAAGCCTTAGCACTTTCTCTGGTGGGCTCCCCTGGTGGGCTTTGCAGCACATTTATCCCCAAACATCCTGGTGAGAAGTCCCAGACCTGCCAGGGGCTTCAGCAGTGTCACTCTGAGAAGGGGGCTGTGAGAACTGCCTTCATAGCCATCTGTGCATGAGTTAGCTGCCTCCCCTGGGACCACATCTACTTGACCCAGGACTCCAGACCTCTGACCCCAGGACCTCTGAAGGGGAAGGAAAGGAGGTCCTTGCAACCAGGCTGACCTGGGCCTCCTCTCTGCCTCCCTCCATCCTCGCTTCTGGATCTCTCCTTCCCATCTGCCCCTGGTCTCTTACTTGACCCTGAAGTCATGCATTGCCCCTTCCCCAGCCCAGCCTCTCTTCCTCAGAATCCCTGGAGACCTGGCGTTTGAACCAACTCTTTGACTCGTAGAGATAGCCTTGCAGAGGGATTATTTTCATTCGGTGTAGCTTCTCCTCTTTTCAACTAGAGATAAACCCCCCAGTGTCAGGGTTGGGACCCTGTTCCTCTCCTCACATTATCGCTGCAAGAATATCAGGAACTTCAGAGAATCTCTTTATCCTCCACTCACCCTACATCCCCCCACAAGCATGCAAGGTGGAAACACAGACGGCTTCCGTTTCCAGTGAAAGTAAAGTCGCAGAGCCACGTCCTCATGAGGAGACCCTCCCTGCCTCAGCCACGGGGAAGGGCCCGCCTCGGAAGTAGACCGCTTGGGTCTCCCTGCTCTGGTTTGCAAAGGGAGGAGATTGTTTCCAACTGAGCCCTGCCAAGGTCTCTCAAACGCTAAAGTCTGCCAATAAGCACTTGTAGCTCCCTTCTCATGAGATAAGAGTTCAATCACCTCAACTTTACAGCCTCACCCTGCCTCTGACTGGTGCAGAGACAGTGGGCGCTCACCACTCCCCTTTCCTGGAAGGCCTGCTGAAACAGAGCTGAAACTTTTCTCCTTTTATTTCATTTTTTATTTTTTAAATTAAGTTTATTCTTGCACTTAATGATCTAATTATTTCATATGTTGAATTTATTTTTTGCTGTTTTACTGATGTTATTTAAAATTAATATTCATTTGAGTGTAGTGGCTGTAATCTTCCTCTTTTTATTATTTATTAAGTTTACTAATTTTTACATTTTAGTATCTAAGCATTTTCATATGTTAAACTTTGTTGTTTGTTTTGTTAAATTAATTTTTAATGGAGTGTAGTTGCTGAAACGGAGAAGGCAATGGCACCCCACTCCAGTACTCTTGCCTGGAAAATCCCATGGACGGAGGAGCCTGGTGGGCTGCAGTCCATGGCGTCGCTAGGAGTCAGACACGACTGAGCGACTTCACTTTCACTTTTCACTTTCCTGCATTGGAGAAGGAAATGGCAAGCCACTCCAGGGTTCTTGCCTGGAGAATCCCAATGATGGGGGAGCCTGGTGGGCTGCCGTCTCTGGGGTCGCACAGAGTTGGACACGACTGAAGTGACTTAGCAGCAGCAGCAGCAGCAGCAGTTGCTGAAATCTTCCTCCTTTTACTTTACTATTATTTTTGTTTACTAATTCTTAAGTTTTAATATCCAATTATTTTCATATGTTAAATTTTGTTGTTTTTTAAAATTAAATTTTATTGGAGTGTAGTTGCTGAAATCTTCCTCCTTTTATTTTATTTTTTTAAGTTTATTAATTCTTACATCTTAATATCTAATTTAACATCCAATGTGGAGAAAGAAATGGCAATCCACTCCAGTATTCTTGCCTGGAAAATTCCATGGACAAAGGAGCCTGGTAGGCTAAAATGCGTGGAGTCAAAAAAGAGTCAGACATGACTGAACGACTAAACAACAACATCTAATTATTTTCATATGGCAAATTTTGTGGTTTGTTTTGTTGTTTTTTTAAATTAATTTAAATTTAGTGGAGTGTAGTTGCTGAAATCTTCCTCCTTGTAAATTTCATCTTTGGATTTTAGCTCTGCCTTCTAAGCTATACACTCAACTGTGTTCACCTTTTCCCTTACTACTCTTTAGATCTGGAAAACAGATCTCACAGGCCACTCCGCCTCCTCTCAGCCTTGAGTAGCCCTGACCTGCAGGTCCTCCAGGCACAGGCCTCCATGCTGGTGTGCAGCGGGTGGGTGTGGGCTGCAGTGGCCCTGAGGGACTGTGCTCCAGCCTGTGCCCAGAACACTGGGGCAATTATCACCCTTGTAATGGACTCTGTACTCTTATTAATACAGCTTAAAATTGCACTAGCTTTTTTGGGCAGCCATGACCCATTTTTAGCTCCAAATAAACATGTGGTTTTCTAAAACTGCCATGCCCTTTTCAGGGAGAAAGCCTGAAGCCAAGTTGTCTCCCCAGTGAATAAGCATTTTAATCTAATTGAACTTTGTACTGAATCACATTTACTAACTTTTACTCATTATTTGTTAAAAAAGGGTGGTTATTGTGTGATAGGAAATTTTGTTAAGGTTGTATACTTCTGAACCTTACATTACTTGGATAATATTGTAACTTAATTTTAAAAAAGACCATTTTCAGTACTTCCATTTCTAAAAATAATGTGTGTTTTACGTGGCTAAGCAGGAGTCATGATTCTTGGAACCCTGAATTAGAGATGAATCTGTATTCTATTCACCCATTTCTCATTCTGCAGTGTGTAGTGTTTGTGTGTCTCTGTGACATTTTGCTTCTTATTAGCTCCTTTTTAAAAGTAAACTATTTTTCTTATAAATGTAGCACATATGATATACAGATCTTCACTGCATAAAATTAGGAAAGTAAGTAAAAATACAAAAAGAAAAAAACAATCTCAACATCCTTGTCAATATTCTGGGGTATTTCCCTAGTCCTTTTTTTTTTTTTTTTGATTCATAAACATAAATACGTAGAGTAATTTTTAAATAAAAAAGTGACATCATCTTGCCCATATAATTTTGTAAACTTATTTTTCTCTAAAAATTATAAAGTCCACATATCAATTACCATAGTTCAAATATCTGGTGTTTAACGGCTATATAATATCCTTATGTATATGCACATAAAGATAAAGGTCAGTTTTCATTCCAATCCCAAAGAAGGGCAATGCCAAAGAATGTTCAAACTACCGCACAATTGCACTCATCTCACATGTTAGTAATGCTCAAAATTCTCAAAGCCAGGCTTTAACAGTATGTGAACTGTGAACTTCCAGATATTCAAGTTGGATTTTGAAAAGGCAGAGGAACCAGAGATCAAATTGCCAACATCCGCTGGATCATAGAAAAAGCAACAGAGTCCCAGAAAAACATCTACTGCTTTAATGACTATGCCAAAACCTTTGACTATGTAGATCACAACAAACTGTGGAAAATTCTTAAAGAGATGGAAATATCAGACCACCTTACCTGTCCCCTGAGAAATCTGTATGCAGGTCAAGAAGCAACAGTTAGAACCAGACATAGAACAACAGACTGGTTCCAAATTGGGAAAAGAAGATGTCATGGCTGTATATTGTCACCCTGCTTCAGTTCAGTTCAACTCAGTCGCTCAGTTGTGTCCAATTCTGCCACCCCATGGACTGTAGCACGCCAGGCCTACCTGTCCATCACCAACTCGTGGAGCTTGCCCATACTCATGTCCATCAAGTCAGTGATGCCATCCAGCCATCTCATCCTCTGTCATCCCCTTCTCCTCCCACCTTCAATCTTTCCCAGCTTCGGGGCCTTTTCAAATGAATCACCTCTTCGCATCAGGTGGTCAAAGTATTGGAGTTTCAACTTCAGCATCAGTCCTTCCAATGAATATTCAGGACTGATTTCCTTTAGGATGGACTGGTTGAATCTCCTGGCAGTCCAAGGGACTCTCAAGCATCTCCTCCAACACCACAGTTCAAAAGCATCAATTCTGTGCTCAGCTCTCTTTATGGTCCAACTCTCACATCTATACATGACCACTGGAAAAAACAAAGCTTTGACTAGATGGACCTTTGTTGACAAAGTAATGTCTCTGCTTTTTAATATGGATCTAGGTTGGTCATAACTTTTCTTCCAAGGAGTAAGTGTCTTTTAATTTCATGACTGCAGTCACCATCTGCAGTGATTTTGGAGCCCCCAAAAATAAAGACTGCCACTGTTTCACTGTTTGGCCATCTATTTGCCATGAAGAGATGAAACCAGACGCCATGATCTTAGTTTTCTGAATGTTGAGCTTTAAGCCAACTTTTTTACTTTCCTCTTTCACTTTAATTAAGAGGCTCTTCAGTTCTTCATTTCTGCCATAAGGGTGGTGTTATCTGCATATCCGAGGTTATTGATATTTCTCCCACAATCTTGATTCCAGCTTGTGCTTCTTCCAGCCCAGCGTTTCTCATGATGTACTCTGCATAGAAGTTAAATAAGCAGGGTGACAATATGCAGCCTCGACGTACTCCTTTTCCTATTTGGAACCAGTCTGTTTGGAACAGTTCTAACTGTTGCTTCCTGACCTGCATACAGATTTCTCAGGAGGCAGGTCAGGTGGTCTGGTATTCCCATTTCTTTCAGAATTTCCCACAGTTTATTGTGATCCACACAGTCAAACGCTTTGGCATAGTCAATAAAGCAGAAATAGATGTTTTTCTGGAACTCTCTTGATTTTTTGATGATCCAATGGATGTTGGCAATTTGATCTCTGGTTCCTCTGCCTTTTCTAAAACCAGCTTGAACATCTGGAAGTTCACAGTTCACGTATTGCTGAAGCCTGGCTTGGAGAATTTTGAGCATTACTTTACTAGGGTGTGAGATGAGTGCAATTGTGTTGTAGTTTGAGCATTCTTTGGCATTGCCTTTCTTTGGGATTGGAATGAAAACTGACCTTTTTCAGTCCTGTGGCCACTGCTGAGTTTTCCAAATTTGTTGACATATTGAGTGCAACACTTTCACAGCATCATCTTTTAGGATTTGAAATAGCCCAACTGGAATTCCATCAGCTCCACTAGCTTCATTCGTAGTGATGCTTCCTAATGCCCACTTGACCATGTTCTAGGATGTCTGGCTCCAGGTGAGTGATCACACCACCGTGATTATCTGGGTCATGAAGATCTTTTTTGTACAGTTCTTCTGTGTATTCTTGCAACCTTTTCTTAATATCTTCTGCTTCTGTTAGGTCCATACCATTTCTGTTCTTTATCTAGCCCATCTTTGCATGAAATGTTCCCTTGGTATCTCTAATTTTTTTGAAGAGATCTCTAGTCTTTCTCTAATTACCCTGCTTATTTAACTTCTATGCAGAGTACATCATGTGAAATGCCAGGCTGGATAAAGCACAAGCTGGAATCAAGTTTGCTGGGAGAAATATCAATTACCTTGGTGGCTCAGATAGTAAAGTGTCTGCTTGCAATGCAGGAGACCCAGGTTCGATCCCTGGTTTGGGAAGATCCCCTAGAGAAGGCAATGGCACCCCACTCCAGTACTCTTGCCTGGAAAATCCCATGGATGGAGGAGCCTGGTAGGCTGCTGTCCATGCTAAGGGTCGGACACGACTGATCGACTTCACTTCACTTTTTACTTTCATGCATTGGAGAAGGAAATGGAAACCCACTCCAGTGTTCTTGCCTGGAGAATCACAGGGACGGGGGTGGAGGGGGGGCGCCTGGTGGGCTGCCGTCTATGGTGTCGCACAGAGTCGGACACGACTGAAGCGACTTAGCAACAGCAGGAATCAAGTTTGCTGCGAGAAATATCAATTACCTTGGTGGCTCAGATGGTAAAGTGTCTACTTGCAATGCAAGAGACCCAGGTTCGATCCCTGGTTTGGGAAGATCCCCTGGAGAAGGAAATGGCAACTCACTCCAGTACCCTTGCCTGGAAAATCCTATGGACAGAGGAGCCTGGTAGGCTACATTCCATTGGGTTGCAAAGAGTTGGACATGACTCTGGAACTTCACTTTCACTTGCATGCAGATGACACCACCCTTATGGCAGAAAGCAAAGAAGAGCTAAAGAGTCTCTTGATGAAAGTGAAGGAGGTGAGTGAAACGCTGGCTTAAAACTCAACATTCAAAAATCTAAGATCATGGCATCTGGTCCCATCACTTCATGGGAAATAGATGGGGAAACAGTGGAAACAGTGACAGACTTATTTTCATGGGCTCCAAAATCACTGCAGTTGGTGACTGCAGCCATGAAATTAAAAGACACTTGCTCCTTGGAAGAAAAGCTATGACCAATTTAGACAGATATTAAAAAGCAGAGACATTACTTTGCCAACAAAGGTTTGTCTAGTCAAAGCTATGATTTTTCCAGTAGTCATGTATAGATGTGAGAGTTGGACTATAAAGAAAGCTGAGCGCCAAAGAATTGATGCTTCTGAACTGTGATGTTGGAGAAGACTCTTGAGAGTCCCTTGGACTGCAAGGAGATACAGCCAGTCCATTCTGAAGGAAATCAGTCCTGAATGTTCATAAGAAGGACTGATGCTAAAGCCGAAACTCCAATACTTTGGCCACCTGATGTGAAGAACGGACTCATTGGAAAAGACCCTGATGTTAGGAAAGATTGAAGGCAGGAGGAGAAGGGGACGACAGAGGATGAGATGGTTGGATGGCATCACCGACTTGATGGACAAGAGTTTGAGCATCTCTGGGATTTGGTGATAGACAGGGAAGCCTGACATGCTACAGTCTATGGGGTTGAAAAGAGTCAGACATGACTGAGTGACTGGACTAAACTGAACTGAAGGCTCTTGTTACAAGTAAACCAAGTGCCTTTCAGGAATCTCTTCCAGTACAGATTCATTTCAAGAGTGAATAAAAGTGGCCCTCACTTAGCCCTTTGTAGCACTGAGTCTTAGTTTTCATCTGCCAATTTTATATGAAATGGTAAATTCTGGTTTTAATTTGTATCTCTGTGATAACTACTTTTGATGAACATTTCAATGTGCTGTGCATTCATGCTGGGGTTTCCCAGGTGCCTCCCCAGGTACCTCAGTAGGTGAAGAATCCACTTGCCAATGAAGGAGCCACAGGAGACTTGGGTTCCATCCCTGGATGGGGGAGACTCCCCCAGCGAGGGAAATGGCAACCCATTCCAGTATTCTTGCCTGAAAAATTCCATGGACAGAGGGGCCCCATACAATCCATGGGGCCACAAAGATTTGGTCAGGACTTAGTATGCACTTCTTTTACGAACTGGCTCTTCTTGTTATTTGCATATGTTACAAATTTTATTAACCTTTACACCCTTTCAAAAGATCTTAAAGGTTGCCCTTTTAATAAAAGACTGGACAGTGCCTGCTTGAAATATATCGTTCTCATAAATATAAGCTAATTGTGGGTTATGGCGGAGAAGGCAATGGCAACCCACTCCAGTGCTCTTGCCTGGAGAATCTCGGGGATGGCGGAGCCTGGTGAGTTGCCATCTATGGGATCACACAGAGTCGGACACGACTGAAGTGACTTAGCAGCACCAGCAGCAGTGGGTTATGGAGGGTTCAGCCTGGTGTTTCTTGCCAAAGCTTTCAACTTTCTTCTCATTCAAACAACCACATTCTTTCCTTTTGTGCTCATATTTTGTTGGTTTAGATAATGTTCAAGCAAGGTATACCATGATGATAACAAGTTCTAAACAGATAAGAACAATTTCGTACTGTATAGCACAGGGAACTCTGCTCAGTGTTATGTGGCAGCCTGGATGGGAGGGGAGTTCGGGGGAGAATGGATACGTGTGCATGTACAGCTGAGTCCCTCCGCTGCTCACCTGAACTACTATAACATTGTTCATAGGCTATACTCCAGTTTAAAATAAAAAGTTTAAAAAAAGAACAATTTGAAGAAAGGACATAAACTGAGATTGGGAAATAAGACACTTTGCGGGACACCTTTGTGGGAGACCTTAGAGTGGTCAGTACAAGCCAGTGCACTTGGGTTCAGCCTGTGTGTCTTGTGTGGGATGGAGGGTGAGGACTGGCCCGGCCGGCCAGCCTGGAGACTGGAGCAGGGCTGGGGGTCTCCTGCATTCACGTTTGAAGAGAAATTTGACCCCAGGTTTCTCTTTGTTTCTTTTTTCCTCCGTTTAACTCTCTGGTTCACCCCTTGTGCTGAGAAGGGAATTCACTGACACTCCTTTGATTTTCCTATCAGCTCCTTGATGCTGTCCTCCAGCACAGCAGCTCAGAGTTGACAGGCACTGGAGAAGTCTCATAAGGACACGCAGAAACCCCAACGTCTGGGATGAATAAGTAAGCAAATGAATAAATGGATGAGCTGCCAAATGTTAATCATAAAAATCATAACAATGACTATCAGAAACTGATGTTCAGGCTGTAAGTAGGGCAACATTATCCTTCTAGAAGATGAACTTTTTTCTCAGTCCTTGAGAGTCTGCGGACTGACAGCTGAGGACGTTTGCTCCAGAAAGTGGCCGTAACAACGTTAATCCTCACCATGGCATTTAGGGCCTGGAAGAGGCGAATGGGTGTCTGTATTTTGGCTGTAAGGTTAGTAAGCTCGTGTCCTTTGGAAATGAAGACATGCTGACCCAGATGTCAGTCCAGGAATGGGATTAAAAGAAGAGAAAATGTGGAAAGATAAGCTGGCTGAAGAGAATGGAGAAAAATAATAATAATAATATGGAGGCACTGAAGAAAATCCTGTTTGTGTGGTAAACTGGAGGCATGTTTTGAAAACAGAATGCAAGACAAGATCTCCCTGGGTGACCAGGCGGGATCGGCAGCTCCTAATAGGTGGTGTGGGTTTCTGCACACAGCCTTACAGCACCTCCACATCACCCCCCAGAATGGTTTTCTCCGTGAAAATCCCCCTTCCAGCAGATATTAGGAGTGCAGTGTCTGCACTCTGAAGAGAAGCACTTATGTGGAATTTGATGCAGGTAGTCTCACCTCTCAAAACATTAGTTACTCAGTTGTGTCCGCATACTCAGTCGTTGCGACCCCATGAACTGTGGTCCGCCAGGCTTCTCCATCCATGGGATTTTTCAGGACAGAATACTGGAATGGGTTGCCATTTCCTCCTCCAGAGGGTCTTCCCAAACCAAGGATCAAACCCACATCTCCTACATTGGCAGGCGGATTATTTACCACTGAGCCATCTGGGAAACCTCTGTATTTGTTAGACTCCAATAAAATCCTGAAAAATGAAGATGTGAATAAGAGTGTCACATCTTACCTTCAGAACATTCATGAACCAGCATTCATGAACCCTTGTGTCAACAGGCCCACAGGTGGCTGCTCTTCACCTGCCCTAAGTTCAAGCCCTGGCTCCTGGCTTGCCCAGCAGCCACAGCACTGGGTGACTCCAGAGTGAGCCCCACGGGGAGCAGTGATAAGGTCACAGAGACAGGGGAAAAACCCAGACCCAGACAGGTGAAAGGAAAATACTGTCAGTTTTCCAAGAATATGAATCTCAGGCCTCACTAACTTGGGTTTGAAAACAAAGCACCAAGCACTCAATTATTTATGGCACGTTTCTAGCTCACCAGGAGTATTTTGCAGTTAATAAGTAGAGGTAGCTGAACCCTGTTACTCTGCTGATTTGTGTGGCCCACATGATCTGTGACAGAATTCGGTAGGAAGGTTCTGGGGCTGAACAAACAGATGCAGGAGGCCCCTGCACCCTTCTGTGCCCTGGCCTCTGTGCATAGAACTCCCCAAATCTGACTCAAATGATGCTCTGGGGTTGGGGTTCCAGGCTTTGTCTAACCTATGCAGCACGTGACCATCAGTCATTCCTTTTTGTTCTCAAATCCTCTCATGTGTGAAAGCTTTTTGGAGAAAAGATACTAAAGAAAAATGAAAAACCAGGTCAAAAGCATTTTGAATGAGTGTTTCCCTCAATTGATCATCAAAACTATGAACTGTTTTAAGGCTGTTTTCAGAAGATGACCCCTTCTTTCCCTGGAGTGTGTGCAGGGGGTTTAATGTATGGAATATTACTCAGCCACTGAAAGGAATGAAATAGGGTCATTTGTAGAGATGTGGATGGACCCAGAATCCATTATACAGAATGAAATAAGACATAAAGAAAAAGACAAATATCCTATATTAATGTATGTGGAATCTAGAAAAATGGTACAGATGAACCTACTTGCAGGGCAGGAATAGAGACACAGACATGTGGACATTGTGGGGAATGAGAGGATGGGACAAATTGGGAGAGTAGCTTTGACATCAGAGAAGGCAATGGCAACCCACTCCAGTACTCTTGCCTGGAAAATCCCATGGACGGAGGAACCTGGTAGGCTGCAGTCCATAGGATCATGAAGAGTCGGACACGACTGAGCGACTTTGCTTTCACTTCTCACTTTTCATGCATTGGAGAAGGAAATGGCAACCCACTCCAGTACTCTTGCCTGGAGAATCCCAGGGACAGAGGAGCCTAGTGGGCTGCCGTCTATGGGGTCGCACAGAGTCAGACACGACTGAAGCGACTTAGCAGCAGCAGCAGCAGCAGCTTTGACATACTACACCCTACCATGTGTAAAATAGATGGCTAATGGGAAGCTGCCGTATAGCACAGGGAGCTCAGCTCCGTGCTCTGTAATGACCTAGAGAGGTGGGATGGGGGAGTGAGGAAGGAGTTCCAAGAGGGAGGAGATATATGTATACTGATAGTTGATTCACACTGTCGTACAGCAGAAACAAACGACATTGTAAAGCAATTATGAGTTTGTGTGTGTGTGTGTGTGTGCATGATCAGTCATGTCTGACTCTTTGTGACCCCATGGCCTGTAGCCCGCCAGGCTCCTCTGTCCATGGAATTCTGCAGACAAGAATACTGGAGTGGGTTGCCATTTCTTTCTCCAGGGGATCTTCCTGACCCAGGGATTGAACCTGTGTCTCTTGGATCTGCTGCATTGGCAGGTGGATTCTTTACCACTGAGCCACCAGGGAAGCCTAAGCAACTATACTTCAATGTGGAATTAGCATTCTTCCTGCCCCCTTGATAGCTTGTCCTTCAGCTCAATGAATGGTTTCTCCAAGACCAGTAACTATTAATAGGAGACTAGCTCTGATTCTGATACTGATGATGATTTCTGTCTCCGAGGGCATCTAACTTTGTAGCTGAGAGGCTTCCAAGGTGCCACTGCAGCCTTCCAGCTCTACTATAACAGATATTTACTTAGAGTGGCCAGAAAGCTTGCAGTTTAATCCAAAACTGTGATCAAGACACAAAGCAATCAAAGGCCCAATAGCAAACACGTTATACATTCAAAGTATTTCAATAAAAATTGCATTTTCTGGTGGTAGACAGAGGATATTTAATTTAGAGAGGCATAAATGTGAGAAGAAATAAGTGCACATCGTTCACAATCCAACACTTAGAGGTAATGACTGCGAACATTTTGGGAGTGTGTGTATACACACATAGAATTCTGTTGAATGCAATTCTGTCTTTTGCCTTTTTCAATTGATGTTCTATTGTATCTTTTCATACCATCACATATTCTTTTAAAAATTATACATTATTTAAAATTCACAAAAGATAAGAAGAATATCCTTGCAGATACCTCCCAGGCAAAGAAATGAGATATTCTATAATGTAAATTTTTTAATGACTTGGGAAAATAATATGTTATTTGAAAATAGCAAATGTCAGCAGTTTATATGGTGTGATTCTAATCTTGGAAAAATATTTTTTATGTGTACAGATAAAATATAGAAAGATACTCCCAGGAGATGGAATAAGTGATCTTAGGGGGTGTGCTTTTCTAAATTTGTCAAACTGTCAATAATAAGCGTTACTTTTCTAACAAAATGAAATATTCTAACCTCGCTGAATCTCCCTATGCACCCCCGCCTTCTGGTTCTTACTCATTTCCCAACCACAAAGAGTCAACCTTCTTGCAGATTTTGGTGATTACATTTCTTCATACCCGCCTTGCATATATTGATATTCTTGTGCAAGATACAATATCATTTTTCATGTTTTTAAATTGAAACAAAGGATGTCTTTACACAGTTTTCTCTGTTTTGCTTTCTGTCCACCTTTTTTCTGGGAGATAGTATTTTGTCTGGAGTTCCCCACATGTGGACTCAAGTCACCCTAGGCTCCCTGCTATGCAGTGGGTCACCCTAGACTCACTGCACGAAGGTGCTGCCAGCCCACCTTCCTGCCTTCATTCCCCTTCATCTCCAGTTTCACTTTCCAAGGTTTTAGTTAGCCATGGTCAGCCACCATCTGAAATGTTTAAGTGGAAAACTTCAGAATTAAGCAACTTGTAATGTTTCAATTGTGCACCGTCCTGAGTAATGTGATGAAATCCCACATCTGTCATCCCACTCTGTCCCAACGGGGGATATCCTTTGTGAATCACCCCTTTGTCCGGTTTGTCCCTTCATTGGTCACCTAGTAGCCATCTCGGCTATCAGATTGGCTGTCGCAATACCACAAGGCTAGTGTTTAAGTGACCCCTATTTTACTTAATAATGACCCCAAAGTGCAAGAGAAGTGAGATGGCAGCTGAGATACACCAGAGATAAGCAGTAAAGAGCTTCCTTTAGGTATGAAGCTCAAAATTCTCAATAAGAAGTATATATATATATATATATATATATATATATATATATATATAGTACCCTGAGGTTGCTAAGATCTACAGTAAGAGCAAACTTATTTGTGAAGTAGTGAAGAGGAATAAGACATTTGTGCTGGTTTTGCTGTCACACCTCAAATGGAAAAAGTTAGAGCCACAGGGCATGGTAAGAGTTCAGTTAAGATGGAAAAGACATTAAATTTGTACCATACAGTATTTTGAGAGAGCATAGTCACATAACCTTTATTACAGTATATTGCTATAATTGTTCAATTTTATTAGTTACTGCTGTTCATCTCTTACTATGCCTAGTGTGTAAATTAAATTTTATAATAAGTATGTATAGGAGGAAACATAGTGTATTTGTTGTAGTTGTTTAGTGGCTAAGCCATGTCTGACTCTTTTGTGACCTGGTGGACTGCAGCCCACCAGGCTCCTCTGTCCATGGGATTTCTCAGGCAACAATACTGGATTGAGTTACCATTCCCTTCTCCAAAGGGATATTCCCAAATGAGGGATCAAACCTGCATCTCTTGCATTGGCAGGCGGGCTCTTTAGCATTGCACCACCAGCCAAGCCCGTAGTGTGTACAGGATTTGGTAATCAGGCCCCCACTGGAGACCTTGGACCATAGCCCCCTCGGAAAAGTGGGGACAAATTCATCCCCAAAGTGGTTTTCACAGCCTTATTCTCATGAGCTATGCACAGAGTTTGCTTCGCCTCCCACTGTAACTGTTAGAGGTTTAGATTTTTACCTGTCTGATGAGTGCAATGATCACTGTGGTTTGATTACCTTGCCCATTGTTCCAAAACACAAATCTTAATAGATACATTATGACATTTCATCCTTAAGAGAGACCACAATTTATTGAGTTTTCCCTTCTTATTGGGCATGCAGTGTGTTCCCAATTTTTCACTATGTAAACAACATTTCATTGAGCATCCTTGTACGGAACTCTTTAACTGGGCTTCCCAAGTAGAGAACCTGCCTGCTAATGCAGGAGCTACAGGAGACATGGGTTCCATCCCTGGGTGGGGAAGATCCCCTGGAGAAGGAAGTGGCAACCCACTCTGGTGTTCTTACCTGGAGAATCCCACAGACAGAGGAGTCTGGCAGGGCTACAGTCCTTGGGGTCCCAAAGAATCAGACAAGACTGAGCACGCACACATACAGCTCTTTAAGGAAAATGGCTTTGACATTCTTTAGGATAAATTTATGAAGATGTTCATAATTCAAAGTGTTTACATACATTGCCAAATTTCCCATCATGAGAACATACCTACGGTAATTTCTTTTTTTTCTTTTTTTGCTTGTTTTTGATGCAAACCATTCTTAAAGTCTTCATCGATCTTGCTTCAATGTTGCTTCTGAGTTTTGTTTTTTTTTTTTGGCAACAAGTGACGTGGGATTTTAACTCCCTGACCAGGGATCAAACCCACACTCCCTGCATTGGAAGGTGAAGTCTTAACCACTTGACCACCAGCGAAGTCCCCCCAACTGGCAACTTCTGAGTGTGCCTCTTGGTTTACTCCTCTATAAACACTACTTAAATATTACTTAATAAATGGTATTTATCAATTTAACGGATGAACAGTTGTAACTTGTTTAAATTTGCATGTTACTTCCTTATGGATGAGTTTGGTCTTCTCATCATGTGCTTATTGGTTATTTCTCATTCTGTGAATTATTAACACGTTCTCATTCCCTAGTTTCATGGGCTTTCCTGGTGTCTCAGCTGGTAAAGCATCTACCTACAGTGCAGGCGACCCTATTTTCATATTAATGTCTATGGAATAAGATTACTTGAAATTTGAAAATATTGTCATTTAAAACAAATTTTCTACCCATACAGTTGCATAAAAAATTCCCATAAAAACACAAGCTGTTTTGTAAAACAGTGTCTGTCTAGAGTGGGGCATTTGATCAAGTCAGGTGGTGCTATCAGGAGATAACTAGATAATTACATGCACTCAGACTCTTTCTCTCTTTGGTTTAGATTTTATTTTGAGCCAAGTCACTTGATAAAGTTTCTTAATAATTATAAGCCTGGCATTCATAGGTTTCATATTGAAGGTAAATAAAATATGTTAAAAGAATATTTCTATAAATCCAGGGTACACGTTTTCTTGGGAGAAATCTCACAGGACCAGACAGCTCCTTCCGACACACGTGCTCACACACAACCTCGTGGCAAGCTTCATAATTCAGTGTGGCTGAGAACATAATTCAGGTCTGAGACAATTTTCTAGGAGGACACAGTGAGCTGTAAGAAAGAAGCTCACTCCAGCTAAGAGAGAAATCATAAAGAAGCTGATGATGAGCCTCATTTGCAAGGGAAATGCAGTATTTGTATGAGCTCAGCTGATTGCTTTCCTTAAATGGGAGGACTGCTGTCTCTTTAACCTGCCAGGGAGGCTCTTGATGTTTCTTTCTGTATTGCCTGTCTCCCCATCTTTTCTCCCCTCCTTACCCTGGGATGAGAGGCTCAAGATGAGAGTACAGCACACAATCAAATGGCAATCAATTCATAAACATGCAAGAGCAGTGAGAAAATGGCTAGTTTGAAGTGAAATGAAATCACAATAAATCTGAGAGAGGTGCAGCGTGGAAATTAAGTCCAAAGGCCAATCATCGCAACATGCATACAGCCTAATCTTGTTATTCATTGTGGTTTCTATCTATAACGTCACCTTGAACACTGAACTGGTGAGAACTGAACTGCCGCTCCCAGGAGTAAGACCATATTCAGTTCCTGGGAGCTTCTGGTCATCTGAGCAATACACAGCCTTGTTTCATGTGTGTTTCTGTTTAAAGACACCTTATTCAACTTATAGTGTTGATCCACTGACATTGAACTCACAGCCAAGAGGACCGTAACTCACACCTGAAGGAAGTTCATCCAACTCACAACACATTTTCTCCAACAGCAAGTTGCAACCTTCTTGTTCCTGGGAACACGGACAGCACCTCAACACAACTCACAAGGGCCATTTAAAATATGAAGTCAGGGACTTCTCTCGTGGTCCAGTAGTTAAAAATCCGCCTGCCAATGCAGGGGACACAGGTTCGGTCCCTGCTCTGGGAAGTTCCCACATGACGTGGGGCAACTGAGCCCATGCATCACCAGTACTGAAGCCCACGCACCCTAGAGCCTGTGCTCCGCGACGGAAGAAGTCACTGCAGTGAGAAGCCCACGCACTGCAACTAGAGAGTAGCCCCCATTCGCACAACTGGAGAAAGCCCACACAGTAGTGAAGACTCAATGCAGCCAAAAAAGTAATTAATTAATAAAATAATAAACATGAAGTCACCAACAAAAAGCACAAAAGTTTAGTGGTAGGCTGGAAGGAAGACACTTGTTTCCAGTCTGGGAGCTAAACCAAGAAGTCAGGGCGTGATTTTGGTCCACCCCAGCTGGTGTCCTTGATGCCAGGCAGCACAGACTTGCCCCACACATGTCTATGAAGGACCTGAAAGCACCAGGCTGCTCATCAGGGTGGTCGCAAACACGATCTAGTGAGGAGGAGAACTCACAAATTCAGAGTGAGAACGTGATCCATGAGCATGTGCAGAAATTCAGATCCATGAACAGTGCAGAACGACTGTGTTTCAAATGCTCCTTTTTCTAAGCACTGGGGTGACATGAAGCTTTGCTGGTCGTGGTTGATGAATGCCGCTTCATCCTCCATTCCTTCTTTATTTCTGATGTGTTAGTCACTCACTTGTGTCCCTCCTTTCGACCCCATGGACTGTAGCCCACCAGGCTTCTCTGTCCATGGGATTCTCCAGACAACAGTACTGGAGTGGGTGGCCATTTACTCCTCCAGGAGATCTTCCTGACAGGGACCAAATCCGTATCTCCTGCATTGGCAGGCAGGGTCTTTACCATCTGAGCCACAATATCCTGTCATTTTTTCCTGAGTAACTCCCCTTCCTGCACAGTGAGCATTCTTTTTTTTTTTTAAGATTCTTTGATATGAACCATTTTAAAAGTCTTAATTGAATTTATTACAGTATTGCTTCTGTTTTATGTCTTGTATTTTTTGGCCTCAAGGCATGTGGGACATTAGCTTTCTGACCAGGGATCGAACCCACACCCCCTGCATTGGAAGGGGAAGTCTTAACTACTGGACTTCCAGGGAAGTCCCCACAGTGAACATTCTTGATGGTGCTTAGTCATCAGTCCTGTTCTCTAATGACCAAGAGATGGACATGCCACCTGAGTCAGACCAATAGGACTCTCCTCTCTGGGGATGCGACTCTTGAGTTGCATGACTCGTGGGAAAGGTTGAAGCTGGTTTACAGGCACAGTGGCTCCTGCAGGAGACAGTGCACTGGTTCCTATGCTGTGGACCCCACGTTGCTCTGAGTTATCTCCTTTCAGCTTCTCCCTCGACCACCACCTACTTCCTAGCTTCCCATTGGATTTCCTTCCTGCTTGGAAAAGACCCTGATGCTGGGAAAGATTGAGAGCAGGAGAAGGGGGGTGACAGAGGATGAGATTGTTGGATGTCATCACCGACTCAATGGATATGAGTTTGAGTAAACTCTGGGAGATGGTGAAGCATAGGAAAGCCTGGTGTGATGCAGTCCTTGGGGTCACAAAGGATCAGACATGACTGAGCACACACACAATCACACACACACACACGAGTGAATGACAGAACTCTCAACATATTTGAAGTTTCTTTAAATAATTGGCCTTATTATCGTTGAAATGGAAAGTTGGGTTCATGTTATAACATACAAGTGTACTCCCAAATATTTTTGTTTGAAAGGTGATAACAAATTCAAACTAACTACTTTGAAGGCAGCTGTTTCTAGAATCCTGCCAAGTTGATCCCCTTGTTGGTTTAATCAACATCTAACAAGCATCTGCTGTGTTGTAGGAACTCAGTCACTCCGCGGTTCAGGTACATTGGCTGAGCCTCCAGGGAATGCGTGCTACCCCTCTGGGACTTCTTATTCTGGTGGAAGAGGTTTACATAGAAACAAATGACAGTCAGATTCCCTCCATTCTTGTTTATATTGTAGACTTTAGTTACTCAGAGTGTGACTTCTTCCCCACTGTTCACACCTGAGTTTCCTTTATTTTTCATTAAAAGTGAAAGAGGCCTTTCTCCTTTACAGTCAACTAACAAACCCCTTGTCCTAAACCCTGGTTCTTTTTTGTTGCTGCATGCGGAGCTGGTAGTGTAAGCTGGAGGGTTCCTAATGCTTTATTTGAATAACATTCAGGACACCTCAGGACCTCCACAACCTGGGACCTCGAAGCCCCTCCCAGGCTTCGTTATTTCCTAGAGGACCAAACATTTGATGTGCAACCGACCAGCCCAGAGCCCACGCATTCAGCCATCTTCTCTCTGTAACTCATGCCCTAGGCCATTTATGCCCCCTTCCTTGAAGGTCCCCTGGGTCCCAGAGACCAGAGACCAGCCCTGCAGCCCAGAGCCTGCTGGCATTATTCAGACCCTCTAATTCTGAGTTTACTCAGCCTCCCTAAGCTGCCTCCCCACCTACCAGGAAAACCGCAACAAAGGCCCTCCACCGGCTTCTCCACCTCCACACTCCCCTGGTGTTTCCCCTGTACAGCCCCCACCTCTTGGGAACTGTGAGTAAGAACAGTCTTCTTCCGGCTGTGACCTGTCAGCTCACCATGACTCTTTAGAACTAAATCCCAGGTGCATTTAAGATGACTTCCTGCTTCCCCGGCTTCTTCTGTCTCTTTCTCGTGCTGATTCCCCTTAATCCTACTTCTGGCAGCACTTTCATCTTAGGGCAGTGTCAGGACCTTCCCACCTTAATTGTTGTTGCTCAGTCACTAAGCTGTATCTGACTCTTTGTGACCCCATGGATTGCAGCGCACCAGGCTTCCTGTCCTTCATCATCACTAGAGGTTGCTCAAACTCATGTACATTGAGTCACTGATGCTATCCAACCGTCTCATCCTCTGTTGTCCCCTTCTCCTCCTGCCTTCTATCTTTCCCAGCATCAGGGTCTTTTCCAATGAGTCAGTTATTCGCATCAGATGGCCAAGTATTAGAGCTTCAGCTTCAGCATCAGTCCTTCCAGTGAATATTCAGGGTTGATTTCCTTAAGGATTGACTGGTTTGATCTCCTTGCAGTCCAAGGTATTCTCAAGAGTCTTCTCCAACACCACAATTTTAAGCTAGCATCACCTTGAACCTTGTCCCCTGCCACACCTCCCTCATGGTCCCTGTGAACTTGAGTTAGTTGTTCTGGGAGGAAGTCAGAGAGGGTGTGGACTCTCCAACTTGAGCATCAGAATCACCTGAAAGGCTGTTACAGCACATAGGCTCCCACACAGCTGGAGGAGGGACCTCGGCTCTGTGTCTGCTGCAGTCACTCACTAGTGAAGACCCCAGGCCTGGGAGTTTGCTTCCCCTTCCCCCTCGGAGATCAGGAGACCACCTGCCAGGCCCATCTTCCTGGAGTCAGGGACCCAAGTGAAACCCATGCTACACACTGCTCCATGTGGGGACTGGGAGACAGGGCAGCACAGCATCGACAGAAGCTGCGCTGTCACTGTATTCAGACCCTGGTTGACGATGCCAGCTGTCCCATACAAGGTCATCAGTCTCTTGCTTCATCAAATCTTTATGGTTTCCACAGAACATGCTGTGAAAAGCCCTGTGTTACACAGATCTGAGATGCTGCTCACTGAACATCACGTGCGTCTTCCCTCTCTCTGTCTCCCTAGACGTCCTCTCTGCCCATCACTGCTTGGGACACTCAGGAGGGACTGCGCCTGCCTCCCCCACACCTGCTGTGGAATGACTGACAGACATGCTGCTCTCAGCCACCAATTTTCCTGATTGTTCCAGATCATTGGTAAATTGGCCCACCCAAATCTCTTCCACGTCCTTATCGCCATTTGAACCTCTTTAAAATGCCTTCATTCTGCGAGGTGATATTTTCTCACCAGATCCCTCCCCATGGAAGCTCCCCACGGAGCTCCAGGTGTTTGGGATGGAAAATCCCACCAGTGGTGTCCTTCTGGAGTGCAGCCAGGCTTTTGCATTTCGCTGGTTTTGAAGGACGCTCACGAACTTCACAAACCCCAGGAGCATCTCAAGGGTCTCCATCCATGAACTATTGTAGGATATGTTCTTCTTTTTAATTCAAGTCCCTCATATCTCTGGTTTCAAATGATGCCATGATTGGATGGCTGCTGGGATTAGACTCATGCACAGGACCGGCAGTGGCTCAATGGTAAAGAATCTGCCTGCAACGCAGGAGCTACTCGAGACATGGGTTCGATCCCTGGGTTGGGAAGATGCCCTGGAGGAGGAAATGGCAACTCACTCCAGTATTCTTGCCTGGAGAATTCCGTGGACAGAGGAGATTGGCAGGCTACAGTCCATAGTCTGTAGTCAGACACAACTGAAGTGACTTAGCAGGCATGCATACATGCCCAGGACTGGTGGGGTAAAAACCGAAAACCACACTCCCCAGAAAGGAAACACACTGCCTAAAGAAGATGAAGTCTCTAGCCCTTAGTTTATGCTGTGGTTCCCAAACTCCGGTCCTTGGAGTCCTGGGGTCCCACAGAACGGTCTGAAGGGTCTAGTGAGCCATGAGAAAGAGTTCTGCTGTGCTGATAATGTGGCTCCTGCTTCTGTATCACCTGCTTGAGGTTTCCTCTAACCACAGGGGGAGTAGGGAGAAGTGAAAAGGGATTTTCTTTAAAACCTCCATCTTGCTGTTTCATTGTTGCTTAACTGAAATACATGCAGATGGTTTAACGTAAATCCTTTGGCCACCTAATGTGAAGAGCTGACTCATTGGAAAAGACCCTGATGCTGGGAAAGATTGAGGACAGGAGAAGGGGGCACAGAGAGGAGATAAAACATGTGGGTTCAACCTGCCATCTCAGCCCACATAGTTCTTTCCAGCTTCAAACTTAGTTCCAGTGGGTTTTGTGTGGTTGGCCAGAAAACAGGGCATAGAGGGGACAGGACAGAAGAGGGACAGGGCGCATGCCTCAGCCAACCCCAGGGAGCTCCAGGGCAGGGAGGCCCTTTGGAGATGTTCTAGACTGAAGCGGGGGTCGAGCCACCCAACACCCCACACTGACCACATCAGGTGTGGACTCCTTCTGAGAAGGTGCAGGGCCACGGCCCAGGGTGAGTCCCAGGGAGCCATCAGCAGCCCTGGCGGATCTGGGAGCCTCCGTCACACTTGCTACTTCTTGGCTCTGGGGGCAGAGGGGCCTGGGAGGACCACTGTGACCATGTCCTAGCATGGGGCGCACACACAGTGGGGCTACTAGGGAGCAGGAGGGAAGGCCAGTGTGGATTCTGGGCCTGGTTTCACATGGTAATCTCCTTGTACTCACAGCCCCAGGCATAGAAAGGCCTGGTTCCCTCCTCCCAGAGGCAAAAGAAGCCATCTCCACATGGATGCTGGGACTGGCTGAGCTAAACGCCAAGACATGGAAACTGTGAAGCTCCAAGGTGGTCTGAACATTGCTCTGGGTTGAATCATGTCTTCCCAAAATTCACGCATTACAACCCTAATTCCCACTGGGGTGATATTTGGAGATGGAGTCTTTGGGAGGTAACTGGGGTTGGATAAGGTTGTGAGGTGGGGCCCCCATGACAGGATTAGCACCCAATAAGAAGAGACATCAGAGAGCTTGGTATCTCTCTCTGCCATGTGAGGACACAGCCGACAGTCCTGTGCAAACCAGAAATACAGTGCTCACCAGAAAAAAAACCCATCAGTGCCTTGATCTGGGACTCAGTGAGAAATCACTGTCTGTAGCTTAAAGCCACCTGGTCTGCAGTATTTTGTTACATTAGCCTGAGCTCAGACAAGCCTTAAAGAAAACACAGTCCAAATGGTACATTGGTATCTACAGGGCTTGGAGCAGTTAAAGCGGGGAGGTCCCAAAGATTTACACTATTGTCAGCTGATTCCCCAGAAGCTAGGAGCCTGATGTATCTCTGGGAAATCAAAGCCAGACACTACAGAAGATGAAGCAGTGAGGCTGACCTGCCAGGAGTGTTTCTCTGTGACTAGAGAAGATGCCGGGTGGGTGCTGGGCTGTTCCATGGGTGTAGTATGGAGACGAAAATGATCCAGACGCTGATCACAAAATGAAAGGACTGCTCCCTGCACCAGACAGCTAACAAGCCCAGACGCACACAAGGCAATTTCCAGCCTGGATGGTGGGAAGCCTGATCCTCAGCAGTTTTCTTAAAAGTGCTGGTGTGGTTTTGTTACTGTAAACTGTGGAAGGGCCAGGCTGTAAGAGTGAAAGACACATGAGCTGCTCTTTTCTTCATTTTCTGAAAGAGTATGTTGTAGATCCCAGGTAGACACAGCATAAGGATAAATTGCAAGGCACACCCAGCAGGTGCCGAGGCTGCTCGGTAGGGTGCAGAACCGAAGTCTAGGGGGTCAAGAAGCCAAAGGGATATCTTCTTAATAATACACTGATTGTGGACATTTAAAACACAATCCTGGGCTTCCCTGGTGACTCAGTGGTAAAGAATCTGCCTGCCAATGCAGGAGACATGGGTTCAGTCTGTAGTCTGTGAAGGTTCCACACGCCTCAGAGCAACTAAGCCCGTGTACCACAACTACTGAGCCTGTGTTCTAGAACCTGGGAATCACAACTACTGACTGCTGTCTCACAACTACTGAAGCCCGAATGCCTAGAGCCTGTGCTCTGCAACAAGAAATCACAATGAGAAGCCTGAGCACTGCAATGAAGAGTAACCTGCGCTCACAGCAACTAGAGAAAAACCAACAAACTGAGCAGCAACTAAGAAGTCCAGCACACTCAAAAGTAAATAAATAAGTAAAATTATTTTAAAAATACACAGAGGGTAATATAGGGACCCTGTGTGTGCACCACCAAACTCTTAAAACGACACTGCCAGTGGTGGCGTCATTGTCCCCTCTGCCCGGGCTCCCCCAGGAAGCTGCCCCTTCTTGACCTTAGTGCTGGTCATATGCGGGCATAACTTTGTTGTTGTACTTGTTTGTTCTCCCATGCACAAACATTTAATAGGGAGGAGATGGGGACAACACACGGCCTTGTTGAGACATTATTCGAGGGAAAGGCTGGGCCAGAGGTAGGAGCAGCTGTCAGAAGGCATCTGACCCTCAGCCAGCTCTGAGGTTCCTTCTGGATCCTTTTGTCCCTCCCACCGCCCCCACCCCCAGCTTTAGCCCCCAGCCCAAGTCTCTTTTCCAGGGCAGGACCTGGGCTGGTCCCATGCCAGGGGCTCCTTCTTGATGACTGTTTAGCAGATATGGGGCTCCCATAAGACACCCCACATGGGCTTTGGGGTTTACTGAGTAGATGAACTGACACAGATTGGAGACCTGGTCCAAACACAGGCTGTCTGCCCGCCCTTCCTGGCATCTATGGTCCAGCCGTCCCCATCTGAAGATAACATATTGGCCGGTAAAGATCCCATCCAAGGAGCCTCAAGTGCATTCCCTGGGTTGTGAAATGTCTCTTCCAGATGTTACAACTGACCTCAGCACTCTTTCCCTTCTGTTGCTATTGTTTACTTGGTCAGGCATGTCCAATTCTTTTTGACCCATGGACTGTAGCCCGCCAGGCTCGTATGTCCATGGGATTCTTCAGGCAAGAATACTGAAGTAGGTTGCCATTTCCTTCTCCAGGGGATCTTTGCCAGCCAGGGATCAAACCTATGTCTCCTGCGTGGTTACCCTGATGCTTTTTTAATTTTTTTGATGTGGACCATTTTTAAAATCTTTATTGAATTTGTTATAATACAAATTCTATTTTATGTTTTATTTTGTGTTTTGGTTTATTGGCCATGAAGCATGTGGGAGCTTAGCTCTCTGATGAAGGATGGAACCCACAGCCCTGCACTGGAAGCACAGAATCTTAACCACTGGACTGCCAGGGAAGTCCCCACTGATAGCTCAAAAAGACCAGGAGTTGAGATAAGGATGTGGGTTCAGTTCGTGGGTGAAGGGGAGTCATCAAAGTAGGGGACAGAGGGCCCAGTGCAACACTCATCTGCTCTTCCCGCCCCCACACGTGACCTTTCCACACTGCTTGCAGTGTCAGGTTGGGTCTCTGGTGGGACCCTATGGGTGCGCTGCCCCTGGACAGAATGTGCCACTGCAGGTGAGCAGGATGCCCTTGGAAAATACCTGTGGAATTAACGACAGAAGATATCAGAGAGAACAGTGGCTTCTCAAGCCTGGAATAGGGGCTTTCAAGGGGCTTTTAAGAGTCTGTATTTTTCTCACCTGCAACATGCCAGGATGGTTAACACTGGCAGTGATGTAAGAAGTGTCGCTGAGAAGCCAGGAGCCACCAGCTCAGCAGTGTAAACAGTCAATAAACACTAGCATTGCGGGCGGTGGTGTCAGACCCCAGAGCAAAGACAACAAAATATAGACTCTCTTAACAGAAAGTATAGCCAGACTTTCTGCCCATGTCCTAACACAAGGCTGCCATGGCCTAAAAGTCGACCTAGAATTCTTGCTCTGGGATGGCCTTGCTCACCGTTGGGACAGTTATGTCCAGGCTATATATTTGCAAATAATATGGGAAAATGTAAACTATGATTTGTGACATCTCAGTGTTTGGATTATATGACTTATGTCTGCAGGTTAGCACCTGGATTTGTTTCTAACCAGGCAGGATCTTGAGTCCTCAGGAGTTATTGGCTAAAGCTCTGTGGAAGCTGAGCAATTGGTGGGAAGAAGATGAAGCCACCAGGGGAAGGGGGGCCCCATGTCCACCTCCACCCATGGGGGAACGTGGGGAGGCTTACCCAAGGCACCTCCATCTCTGTAAGCTCATCCCTGTCGTCTCCCATAGGTGATCCACCTGGGGTTCCAGAATTAAGAGACTGTGATACTTTAAAAATAACTTTATCCAAAGGATGGCCTACATAACAAAGAACTGTGTGGTTGCTGCTCAGAAAACCAAAATTAGAGATTGTCATACTGAGTGAAGTAATTCAGACAAAGAAAGACAAATATCATAGGATATCACTGATATGTGGAATCTAAAAGAAAGGTACAAATGAACTTACCTACAAAATAGAAAGAGATGCAGATATAAAAAACAAACATGGTTACCGGATAAACTGGGAGATTGGGTTTGACATATACACACTGTTATAAATATATAACTAATAAGGACTTACTGTACAGCACAGGGAACTCTACTCAATACTCTGTAATAGGCTATATGGGAAAAGAATCTAAAAAAGAGAGGGTATATGTGTGTGTATAACTGATATACTTTGCTATTGTTGTTCAGTCACTCGGTTGTATCTGACTCTGCACATGTAGCACATGAACTACAGCATGCTAGGCTTCCCTGTCCTTCACTAGCTCCTGGAGTTTGCTCAAACTCATGTCCATTGAGTCAGTGATGTCATCCAATCATCTCACCCTCTGCTGCCCCATTGTCCTCTTGCCCTCAAACTTCCCACTTTGCTGTGCCCCTGAAACTAACACAATATAGTTGTAAATCAACTATACTCCAATATGGGATGCAAATCCATAAAGACAAGGAAACAAGGCATCATATTCCGAGACCAGTTGGACAAAGCTTGCTTCAGAATTGTGTTCCCAAGGGACCTCGGCTCTGGGGCTTAAAAATCTAAAATTACCTGTCCAAATTCCACCATGTATTTAAGGGAGGGGTCAAGGCTTTTTAAATAGCTTCTTCTCCAGTGTTTGTGGGTCAGTGAGTGGCCAAGGCAGGAACCTCTGCCACAGGTTCATTGAGATGTGAAGGCCTGACAAGCAGAAGATCAAAGATAAACCACCAAAATATCGTTTCCCCAAAAGCATACATTTATTTAAAACTCTTGAATCTCTGCACATTTCAAGCCATGCAGTCTTACATTATTGCTAAAACATATACAAGTTTTAGAAGTCAAACATGAAAGGCATTCTATTTTCTTTTAAAAGAGCTACTTTCACAATCTGCATTTCAAAAACATCACCTGGTTAAGAATCCAGGTATGTCCTTCATTGGTAGGGTTTGGAAATATTTTTAAAGCTCTAACTATTTCCAAGCAATAAAGGAATACTTTGAAAACATTTCAAGTTGTTTTAAATCTTGGATCATTCACAAAGTTTCAACCTGTGCAATAGTTTTCATTCTGTCTCTAATGCATCATGCACTTGGCTACAGTTCCATGCGTTTCCTTTAATTTTTTGACACATTGTCTTCTCTGTGTTTCTCTGTGGCTTTCATCAACTGGTAACCAGGCTGTCCTGTGTGAGGTTGCATCCCTGGGTGCCATCTCTGAAGGCACATATTCTCATCTTTATATTATCACCCTTTACCTCAGTGCCCCGTATTTCTCTGACCCTCTTCTTGGAGACCTTGAGAGATGGGACAAGCAAAGTCTGATAGGTTGATGGAGACACAGTGCTTTTCTGGATCTCCTAGGGTTGATCCCTGAGGCTCTGCCTTCCACGTGCCCTGCAAGCATGGACGAGGGAAGAGAACTCACAGGCTGGGGAGGAAAGGAGCACAAACATGGGACCCACGGCACGCGGGCATCCTGTGTTCACTGACTCTTTCCTTGGGTAGTTTGTGTCTCTGATTTAACACGTGGGCAGGTTCCTCTTCACCTGGAGCCCTTTCCTGAAGCATGGGCAGCACCTGCCCAATGGACAGAAGGAGCAGCTGAATCCTGGTTGATGACCCCACTCTGTGCCCAGCACTCCCTACAAAGCCTGGGAACAGAGGAAGTCAGCAAAACCTTCTTTGCTGGGAAAATGCCATGGTCCACAACCATCTGTCTAGTGAGGTCACAAACAGGAGGCATGCCTGCCCACTCAACAGAGGCTCTGCCTGTGGATCCCCATCTCATAGGACAGTGACCAGGCTGGAGCATCTATCAGGATGGCTTCAGAGGGTCTCAAAGACCCCACTTGCTTCCCAAGTCCCTGCTCCTGACCCTCAGCTGCTCCTCAAAGATGAAGCATGGGAACCTCTGGTCTCTGGGCCTTCACATCAGAGGATGTTGTCCTGAGGTCACCTCTGGGTCCCTGTGTCTCTGTGCCACACATTCCTGGTGCTCCAGGGGCCCCACTGCTCACAGGGCCAGAGGAGAGGTCATACCAAGGTCATTGACTTTTAGACTGAAGCCCTTATCATCCCATACGAATTTGGTTTCTTTTTGTCATTTTGTCTCATGTGACACTGTCCTTCACGCTGACACCCTTCCCCTGGCTCCCCTGCCTCCCCCGCTCTGTTCTACGAGTTACAGAAAAAAAAACCTGGCCACAGTAAACCAGTGCCTGCTCAGGAGACCCTGGTTTCAGACTCACTGTGTTCTGGGAAGTCACAAAGCTCCCCCGGCACATCTACTGTTTTCCTGGTTGCATGCAAACTCATCACATGAGTGGGTTTAGCTCCACTCTGCTTCCAGGTGGCGCTAGAGGTAAAAAATCCACTTGGCAATGCAGGAGACGTAAGAGACACAGGTTCAATCCCTGGGTCAGAAAGATCCCCGAGAGGAGGGCATGGCAATCCACTCCAGTATTCTTGCCTGGAGAATTCCATGGATAGAGGAGCCTGGTGGACTACAGTCCATGGGGTCGCAAAGAGTCAGACATGATGACTGAGCACACACGCTCCCAGTTCACAGTGTTCAAAAAAGGTGTGACTGAATGTTCCAGAATCACATCCCAGAAGGTTTTGTGCATCAGATATCTCAGCCCATTTAGAATTTAAAAGCCCAAATGGAAAGATCTTGAGACGGGGTGAGAGGCAGGCAGAGTGACAGGCCCACAGGAGCAGGGGTGGGTCACGCAGAGGGTTTAGAATTCTCCAGAAAGCCTTCTTCTGTCGGAACGTTAACATAAATAGGAAGCGTGCATGAAGCCAGAAATAAATCGAGAGCATGGAGGGTGCGCTTTCCCAGGGGCTCAGGCCAAGGTCAAGTGGCCAGTCAGCCAAAGAGCATCCACTCACATAGGAAGCTGGCTGCTTCCCAGGCCAGGCCCCTCCCAAACTCAGCCCTTGCCTGCCTCCCACATCCTCTCCAGCCCTCCTCGGGCTCCACAGCCTCAGACCCTTGGGGAAGTTGTTGGTTGCTGAGAGCTGGCTGTGGGGATGGGGGGCAGGGGAATTGGTGGTGACATGGGAGCAGCCTGGCCCTATCCTGGGGCAGCGGGGCGCCTGGGGAGACTGCACCCAGGACACAGAACTGCTCAGCCGCCCTTCCTCGGGGGGCTCCAGGACATCTCGAGAAAACCATAATGTTCGAGTCACCCCCTGGCCCGTTCATCCCAGACATCTTCGAGCATCCGGATGTGGGGCTGGGAGAGGCAGTTACATGTCCTTTCTAAATAAAGACAGACGCCACTGCTGTGGGTGAGGAGGGCCCTTAAGGGTACCAAGCCTGCTTCCAACTGCTGTAAAAACAACACATCCCTAAGCTAGGAGAATTATGCTCAGATGTTTGCAGTATCCATGAGAAAGGATGGTCACCAGAGAGTGACTCAGGAAGACGGTGCCCTCTGGGGTCCACTCTGCCGGTGGTCAGTCAACACCTTGAGGAGAGAACAGGGCTACACATAAACCCCCGGCCACTCTTCCTCCCTTAGTTGAGTTAGTTGGGCTGTCCTTATGGCAGCCGTAGCCACACAGAGATGTGGGATCTGTCCACTTGGTAGAAAGATGAAGACAGAAAGCCAGCCCTTGGGGAACCCAGGAAGGAAGGTCTGGGTGTCAAGAAGGAAAGAAGCCTAGGTTGGGGGAGAAGGTGGTGGGATTGAAGATAAACTCCCCAGGTCCCAGCCGCCTGGACCAGATCTTGCCGTGACACTGCTATCTGTAACCTGGGACAAAGTGAAGGACTCGAGGGACTCAATGTCAACAAGATTTGTTTGTTAATATTTCAATATTGTTGTTGTGTGCATGCTCAGTGACTCAGTCATGTCCGATGCTTTGTGACCCCATGGGTGGTAGCCCACCAGGCTCTTCTGTCCCTGGGATTTCCCAGGCAAGAATACTGGAGCAGGTTGCCATTCCCTTCTCCAGAGGATTTTCGTGACCCAGGGATTGGACCTGCATCTCCTGCATTGGCAGGCAGATTGTTTACCACTGAGCCACCTGGGAAGTCTGATATTATCATTGGGATCCAGAAAATTCATGCTGTTTTAAGCATCCCCTTCTGCCATCAGTTTCAAGAAAAATTCTTCTTTATTATTTTTCATTTTTTTTCTCGTGGTACATCTTTTAAAATTAGAGTTTAGGTGTGTTGTACAATGTTGTGTTAGTTTCTGCTGTACAGCAAAGTGAGTCAGCTATACGTTTACAAATATCCCCTTTTTGGATTTCCTTCCCATTTAGGTCACCACAGAGCATGGAGTGGAGTTTCCTGTGCCCTACATCTATCTGCTTCTTACACCTTCTGAGAGGTTCTTCTGAGAAAGCACCTCCCCTTGGGTGGATCTGGGAGGGCATAGGTCACCTGGCTCCTGAGAGGAAGAGACTGGCACTCAGAAGTAAAGCGATTTGCATGAGTCACAGGACTGCCAGTGACAATGAGGCAAAGTAACAGCATGGAGGTTAGAAGTAACAGCTTCCAGATTAGAACAGCTTCCAGCCATTCCCACCACACCAACCCAGAGGAGAACCTGTGATCATAAGAGCCCCAGAAAGGCTATAATAAGGACAGAACTGAACCAAAGTCAAAATACATAAAGTAGAGCAGGGTGGGGACATTAAGAAAGAAACTGGAGAGCAGGTGAGTAAGACGTGGCTCCTGCAGCCTTGTTGAATCTGGACACCACTCTCTGTGTAAAGAGACAGAAAGCAACTGTCCTTTCAAAGCAAGAGAGCCCTGAGTAAAGTCACGGCACACAGCTGACCCTTGAACAACTAAGGGTCAGGGTTGCCAACCCCTATGCAGTGAAAAATACAAGGATAGCTTTACAGTGGACCCTCCTTATCCAAGGGTCCGTATTCTAGCATACACCTGCTGGGGGAGCATATAGACTGTAGGACAGATTTACTGAAAAAAATCCAAGTGTAAATGGACCACACAGTTGAAACGCCTGTTATTCAAAGGTCAACTGTGTTTGAAAGCTCTTCATAGTCTGGCAAGTGTGATTCAAGGTATTTGAAATCCAGGGTTGTACGTGAACTTGCATGTCTGAAAGCGGCACTAGAAACACATGATTTCCCAGTTGGTTTGCAAATGCTGCCAGAGGACAAGTTGCACAAAAATAAGACAGACAAGGCTTCAGGTCTCCCCGTAGTATTTTCCAGTCCAGGGGAGGAGGGGTGGAAACTCACCCAGAACATGTCTAAATATTTAATTTCTAAACCAGGCCAGCAGTTCACAGGTTCTAGCCTTCTCTCTCTTTCTGTCAAACTGGGAGGCCACCTTCCAACCTAAGGGCTCAGCTTCCTCAGCCGTTGTGCCAGCACCCAAAGATGGGGGCAGCCTGTGCAGCTGCTCCCGTCTCTCCACTGCCAGCCCCGCCTCCACAGCCCCAGAGCCGTGTGTCCACACACACACACACAGAATCCAACCTACCCCGAGGCTGTACCCACACATAACCCACCCCACCCCCTGGCCACACCACGTGGAGCTGCTGCTGCCGGAGCCAGGCAGAAGTACCGTGGGAGGACTCCCATGAAGCCCACAGGTGATGAGGTATGCCACCAGGGGCCAGTTTGGGGCTATTCCTGCCTCTCCCGCTCCCAATGTGGCAACCAAGGTCAATTGACCTGAAAAAGATATCTGGAATAAATTATTCAGAAGAAAGGCAGGTTTTAAAGTACCATATAGAGAACAATTTTTGATACAGATAAAACATAGTGAGATATCTGGAAATATATACTCCAAATCTGTGGTCTTCATTATCATTGAAATATAGCTATTTCTACTCCTATCACTCCTCAAAGAATTATTTTTTATTGCTACTGTAGTGTGACACTAAGATAGATAGATAGATGATAGGTATGATGGATAGATGATAGATATGATAAATAAGTAGATAGGTAATAGATTATTGATAGATATGTAGACAGATGATAGATGACAGATAAATGGTAGATACATAGATAGATACATTTAGATAGATAATGCTGCTGCTGCTAATTCGCTTCAGTCGTGTCTGACTCTGTGTGACCCCATAGATGGCAGCCCACCAGGCTCCCCCGTCCCTGGGGTTCTCCAAGCAAGAACACTGGAGTGGGTTGCCATTGCCTTCTCACGCATGAAACTGAAAAGTGAAAATGAAGCCGCTCAGTCATGTCTGACTCCTATTGACCCCATGGACTGCAGCCTATCAGGCTTCTCTATCCATGGGATTTTCCAGGCAAGAGTACTGGAGTGGGTTGCCATTGCTTTCTCCTATTGATAGATATGTAGACAGATGATAGATGACAGATAAATGGTAGATACATAGATAGATACATTTAGATAGATAATAGGGGGTATGTAATAACTCTATTTCAATATTTCATAGTTTATCACTGGAAGCAAAGGCTTGTGAAAGACACATTCTTCAGACACACTTAAATAACCTCGATGAGATGTATCAGGATACAATAGTACTTGCAGTGAATTAATGGTACCTGCAACCAGCTTCTCTATTGTGGCAAATATGAATCTTTTTAAGTCCTTCATATTTTTGAGGTGGGGGAAGCCATGTCTTGAAGAGAACTTGCATAGAATCATAGATTTCTAATTTAGGGGAGATAAAAGACTCCTTTCGCAGAAGATGCAATATACCGATCTTTATTTTCATCAGGAGAAAACCATGCTGATAGACTTAATTACAGTAAACAGTTTGGCAATTAACTTCTGTCTCTCAGAACAAGATCTGAGTAATTCTGATGGCAAGAGGGCTGCTCTTGAGGCAGCTGTTTCTTCTTCAAATTTGAGTGATTTAATTCTTCAAATTGGTGAGGGTTCCTGGCTTTCAGGAGAGAGAATCCTTTGAACCATTTTAAAGAGGTCTTTGGATGCATTCAGAGTGAATTACTTGGTTTAATCATATATGAAGATCTGTGTTTCCATAATCTTTTCCCAAAAGCTGTCCTTTGATGAGCATCCTCAGATGTACATGTGTTACTTATCCCAATATCTGAGCTCATACTGTACATGTTATCGGTGGTGTGGTGTTTAATAACCAACCCTCCTGGGGAAAAATCCTGTACATAGTGATTTCTATTGTGTAAGTATTCCCACGACAGCCGATGTAATTTCAAACTACCCAATTGAGGCTGCTTATCACAGAGCTGGAAAGAGCAGTCCAGTAGCAAGCAATACATAATAATTCTACTCTACAGATATGATACAAGTGAGTAAACTTGAGAACATAGATAAAAGTAAAATGTGGTAAACAAGGAGGAAGTGGTGACTTTTGAGTGTTTATTACCTCTAATTTAATGTATTTTATTAATTAAAATTTACAGTTTAATTCTTTAAATTTTAATACTATCTTTTAATTACCAAATAGTAATACATGATTAATCGCATTGTGATCAGATTTAAATATATTGCTGCATGTAGCCACAGATCATTCAAAACTGCCGAAGAAAAAAACAGTAGTTAGATGCCACGAAGTAGGTGGCAATGCCTTAACTGTATGCGAGTTGTTAGGCCCCAGGGCCTCTTCCTTCCTTGTCAAGGAGAGTGTTAACCTTCTCTTCTTTCATACAACACTACAGTTTCGCTTTTAATAAACTTTCTTCTTTAGAGCCGTTTAGATTCAGAGTAAAACTGAGAGGAAGGCACTGAGATTTTCCCATAGTCCTCTGCCTCCACCCTACTCATATGCTCCCCTGTTACCAGCACCCTACCCTGGATGGTGCCTTCGTTGAAACTGATGGGCACACATGGACACACCATCACCCAGAGTCCACTGCTACATGTGTGTTCACTCTTGGTGTTGGATAATCTCTGTGCTGTGCTCAGTCACTGAGTCATGTCCAGCTCTTTGTGATCCTATGGGCTGTAGCCTGCAGGCTCCTCAGTCCATGGAATTCTCCAGGCAAGAACACTGGAGTGGGTTGCCATGCCCTCCTCCAGGGGATCTTCCCAACCCAGGGATCAAATCCTTGTCTTGCGAGTTGCAGGCAGATTCTTTACTTCTGAGCCACCTGGGAAGCCCTCTGTAATCTACGTGCTCTGCTACCTCTTTGTGATCCTATGTACTGTAGTCCACAAGGCTATATAGGTTTGAACATATGTATAATGACACGTACCCACCTCTATAGTATCATTCAGAGCAATCTCACTGCCCTAAAAATCCTCTGCTTGGCCTGTTTACCCTAACCCCTGGCGACTGCTGACCTTCTTATTGTCTCCATTGTTTTGCCTTTTCCAGAACCTCATAGAGTTGAAATCCCACAGTATGTATACTGTTCATATTGGCTTCTTTCATTTAGTAACATGCATTTAGGTTTCCTCCAGGTCTTTTCATGGCTTGATACTCTTTTTTCTTTCTCATTCTGAATCATACTCCATTGTCTGGATGCACCACAGTTTATTTATTCACCACCTACCAAAAGACATCTTGGTGGCTTCCAAGTTTTGGTGATTATAACGAAAGCTGCTATAAACATCTGTGTGAGGGTTTTCAACTCATTTGGAGAGATACCAAGGGGTGCGATTCCTGGATACATAGTTTAATTTTTAATAAAGTCAATGTTGAACAGTTGTCCTGGAAAATTCCTGGAGGCTGAGCAGCTTTCGTTAGCTGGCATAAACCAGATTTAACACCTTTCTGTCCTGACATTCTGTCCCCACCCTTCCTCCACGTTGTACTTCAAACTTGAGCTCTTGGGTGTCTCTAAATGAAGTCCCTTTGTGATTCAGTCTTTAAAATGTTGCTTTTGTTTCTGTGTGTATATATTCTAGTGGACTTATTAAATTAAAAAATAGACTGATTTGGCACTCTGTGACAACATGGAGGGATGGGATGGGGTGAGAGGTGGGAGGGCGGTTCAGCAAGAACGGGATATGTGTATAACTATGGCTGATTCATGCTGATGTATGGCAGAAACCAATACAATATTGTAAAGTGATATCCTTCAATTTAAAATAAATGAATTTTAAAATGAACAACAAAAAAATAGACTGGTTAGTTCTAACCTTTCTAGCTAAGAAGTGAATCAGGGCTGGTTGCTTTCTCTGTTGCCCCTCCCAGAGCACCGCAGGCAGAATGTGCTCACCTCCTCTGATCTCAGCATCCTGGGCCCTGCAGAAGTGCCCGAGGGAACCAGGGAACAACCCCCACCCCCCACCAACCTGGCCATTCTCCCCAGAGCTTCAACCTTCACCCTGAGCTTCTCCACTTTTCTATTTGATGGACAAGCTCTCTGAGTCAGATTGTGTTTGAAGGAGCATTACGCTGACTGAAAACTCCTTCAAGTTGCCGCCTTGGCATTGACAATGTCACTGAAGGAATCGGATGGCACACACACCACTAGTCTTTGGCTCATCAACCACACTGTTCGAGCCGCGCTTGCCTCTGGCTCATCAAGAATTGCACTGATGATCAGAATGCATTTAGACAGGAGATGCCTCTGGCACTGTGGCCCAAGATGTCCATCTCCATGGCAATGGTGAGAAACAGAGAACCAATTATTAAACAGTCACAGTTACACATGGAATTATTTGAGATTCATCCTGGGGGCAAGTGGTTAACAGTGTAATTATTTGAGATTCATCCTTGGGGCAAATGGTTAACACTGTAAAGTTGTGAAGAGGAATAAGTATGCTCAGTTTTTATTTTCCTCTTTGACTCAGTCATTTCTGCCTGGAGGGAAGAGTCATTAAGGCTCAGTTTTGGTTATCAAGGCTTCGAACAATCATTCTGGGCAGGAATATTTGCTAGGCACATTAGGTGACACCCCACAATTCATGTTGTTGAGCACAGACTTTTTAAAAACTATTGTGTTAAGAGGTTTATCACATCCAACCCAGGCATTATAATCAGTTGGTAAGGACTGTTGCTGAAGCTGAAACTCCTATACTTTGGCCACCTGATGGCAATAGCCGACTCACTGGAAAAGACTCTGATGCTGGGAAAGAATGATGGCTGGAGGAGAAGAGAGCAGCAGAGGATGACATGGTTGGATGGCATCACCGACTCAATGGACATGAGTCTGAGCAAGCTCAGGGAGATAGTGAGGAACAGGGAAGCCTGGTGTGCTGCAGTCAATGGGGTCACAAAGAGTCGGACATGACTGAGTGACTGAACTACAGCAATGACAAGTGCCGTGTATTGTAAGTACACCCTGGAAGGCTGGGAATGGTAGAAATGGGTTCCTAAGATATTCTTGGTATCCTGTCTGCTGGTTATGATCACACTACCTGCCAACCTCTCTGTTCTCAGGACAGAGGCACAGGAGATGTAGGGAAACGTTTTACAGCTCTGCCTTTGTGGGAAGAAACCACTGATTCAGATCTATTTTAGAGGTAAGTTAGAGGAAAATTCTCGCATGTATTTTTTTTTCTTTTGCAAACAACCTTGTAGAGAGTTAACAAATCTCCTTGCTTAATTTTGTTCTCTTCATTTGTTCTTAGGGAGGGATTACAGCTGGGTCTGTCCCTGGGCATGGCTTGATAACTACTGTGTTCTTAGATTTCATACCAGACTGAATCAAGGACACATAAGGACTAGATAAATGGTCTCCCATGAAAGGAGAGATCTCAGATGCGACCTTAGAGATGGCATGCTTGGAGCTGAAGGAACTATCTTGTCCCAGAGGTTCCTTTAGGTTCATGTGGGGATAGATTGTGCTGTGATCTGGAAGTGATCCCTGATCTGAAAACGCTATTGTTTCCCCCAAATCTTAGAATCAAACATTTCAAAGCATGAGACAAGTTTTGAGAGCATCTGAGTGAGCCCTTTCTTCCTATAAAAGAGGAAACTGATACCTAGAGAGACTTGACAGCCGGGAAGAGGCCACACAGCCCAGACAGGCCCAGCCTGGCTAGTGACCCAGGACTGGAGCTGGGCTCTGACTGAGAAGCCAGACTTAAGGGTCTGGGGCAGAAGAACCTGTCCTCTCACTTGTAGGCTGAGGTACTGACAGGTTGCATTCTCTTATCCTCCTTTAAGAAAAAATTAAGTAAGAATGTAAGGAAGTCAACTGTAGAATTTTAATCAGTAAAGGGATAGTTTGGAGGAGTATCTGTGAGTGATAATTAGACATGAGCACCTCCCACACCAAGACAGCCTCCCCTCCTCCCCAGCAGCTACCACTGGAAATGCAGGGTCAGCAAACCGGCTGGTGACTTCCTCAACACAGGCCAGGCCTGAGGACACTGCAGTGCCACAGGCCATGCACTTAACAACAGAATTTCATGAAAGTGGTCATTCCTGCCAGAGCTGCTCATTGCTCAAGGAAAATGAAAGCATTAGTCACTCAGTTGTGTCCGACTCTTGGCAACTCCGTGGACTGTAGCCCACCAGGCTCCTCTGTCCATGGGATTCTTCAGGCCAGAATACTGGAGTGGGTTGCCATTTCTTTCTCCAGGGGATCTTCATGACCCAGGAATCAAACTGGGGTCTCCTACACTGCAGGCAGATTCTTTACCATCTGAGTCACAGGGACCCTCTATTGCTCAGGGAATGGGTTTCCACCCTCAGGAAGAGGGAAGTTTTGGCTCACGGATGTGAGGGCTCCGGTGAGGTTACATGTTTGTAGCACAGTCACTCTGTCTGGGGAGGGGTGGACAAAAATCGTGCCCCAACCTGGTTGTGAATTTGGACACGGCCACCAATGAGCTGTGGGATTTGTCCTGGAGTCAGCTCCCTCACTGTAAAAAGCAGCTTACAATCCCCTCACTACACATCACACACATACACCCCCTCATGTACATATCCCCCACACACATCATACACACACACCACACACATACAGACACCATACACATACACACCACACACCACTCACATATGCCACATATCATACATACATACACGCCACACACATACACACACACTACACACATACACACAATATACATACACCATACATACACACCACACACATACACACACACCACACAATACACACACCATGCACACACACCACACACTTATACACAAACCACAGACATACACACATGCACACAACACGCCCATACATACCACACACACCTCACACAGATACACACACATACACACACCAAACACACACACCACACACATACATCCCCATAGATACATATCACACACACACACACACACACACACACATCACATACATGCCTTCACACACACACCAGATACACACATCACACACATACACACAGTACGCACCCCACGCATGGGGCCATGAGATTATATGCAGAATATGTAGCCTGCAGAAGGAACCTGATAAATGTTCTTTTATTCTTTTTACTTTTTAATTGGAGGATAATTGCTTTATAATGTTGTGTTCATTTCTGCTGCATGTATTAGCTCTATGAGTACGTATATACCCTCCCTCTTGAGCCTCCATTCCACCCATCCCTATATCACCCCTCTAGGTCATTGCAGAGCACGAGCTGAGCTCCTTGTTCTATACAGCAGCTTCCCACTAGCTGTCTGTTTTACACGTGGTCGTATATAATATCTTACGTTCTCATCTTACATCCTCTCCTTCCGTCACTGTGTCCACAAGTCTGTTCTCTGCTTCTGTGTCTCTACTCCTTCCCTGCAAATAAATTCCTCAGTACCATTTTACTAGATTTCACATATACACATTAATATACAATATTTGTTTTTCTCTTTCTGACTTACTTCACTCTGTGTGACAGGCTCTAGGTTCATGCACCTCACCACAACTGACTCACATTTGGAACTTGATAAACATTTGATCTCTCCTCTTTCAAACAACTTTTTTTTAAGCTTACATCTTTTCATTAATCAAAAGAGAATATTAGCACCTCACTTTTCATGACTGAATTTCCCAGGTGGCACTAGAAGAATCCACCTGCCAATGCAGGAGACACGGATTCAATCCCTGGGTCGGGAGGATCCCCCGGAGAAGGAAATAGCAGCCCACTCCAATATTCCTGCCTGAGAAATCCCGTGCACAGAGGAGCCTGGCTGCCTACAGTCCACGGGGTCACAAAGAGTCAGACGCAACTGAGCACACAGCACAGACTTTCATGATATATTCACCCTAAGCTTTAACCCAGAGATGTCTTTTTTTGCTTAAACAGCACTTTGGCAAAAGGAGACCTACAGCAGAATTACTGACAAATATTGACTTTTCTGGTGTGTCAGATGCCTTTACCATAAAATGCACGTAAATATAATAAACCATGAAAATACAGCTGGGAATAGTGTGAGAATCGCGTTGGATACAGAGGTGTGTGTGTATGTTTAGGACCCGTGACAGCTTTCATCTGTGTGTATCCTCCTAAAGCCCCTCGAAACATTCGCTTGTCACCTGTCCTTCTCTGTGACACGGCCATCAGCAGAGCATCTCCCGGAGGGGCAGGCTGAAGTCGGCGTGGCTTCTGCGCCCGGAGTTACTCTGCTCAAATAAATCAACCCACGTGAAGAATGGATGTGAGTATGTCTATGAGATAACTTTCTCAATGAAGTGTGTGTACACCCCTCAGAGAATCCGGCACCTGTGCTCTACTGAATTTTGGGTCTGTGTTCCCAACACTCTTGGTTGTTTATTCAATAGTCCCTCCTCAGCCCCTTCTTCTTGCTGGTGGTGATCACTTCTCATCATGGAGCCTGAAAACAGCAGGCATTCGTTCCCCACCCTCTCTGTGGCCAGGTCATGGGCCTGAGAGCCAATTGAGGCCAATGGACAAGAAGGTACGTGTACTGAGGCCTTGCTGAGAAAACCAGGCAGGGGAAGAACCTTCTTCCCTGTCTTTGGTGTGAAGGTGGCCCCTGGGCCAGTGGCTGTCGTGTGGTGGGCTCTGAATGTGGGGGTTTTATGGGCGGGCAGCAAGGATAAAAGTCAACCTTATGAGGCATCAGAGAAGACCCTGAGCCTCCAGAATTTTGTGTGAGATAATAATGGAGAGCAAGGAGATCAAACAAGTCAGCCCTAAAAGAAATCAGTCCTGAATATTCATTGGAAGAACTGGTGCTGAAACTGATGTGCCAGTCCTTTGGCCACCTGATGCAAACAGCCAACTCAGTGGAAAAGACCCTGATGCTGAGAAAGATTGAGGGCAAGAGGAGAAGCGGGTGACAGAAGATGAGATGGTTAGATGGCATCACCAACTCAATGGACATGAGTTTGAGCAAGCTCCAGGAGTTGGTAATGGACAGGAAAGCCTGGTATGCTGCAGTCCATGGGGTCACAAAGAGTTGACACCACTTAGTGACTGAACAACAACAATAAATAATGAACTTTATTGTAAGCCCCTAGAAATGGAATATCTTATTAATGGCTGAAAGCATCCAGAATGGTGGGCTTGTTGTCCAAACCCACCCTAGGTTCTGTATGCCTTGGCTTCTGTTTCACACGTTTATCCAGCATCTTCAGGTGAGAGTCTGTGAAGTTGGTTGTAGAGGCTAGTAGGTTGTAGATAATCTTCATGTTCATGTCTGGAGTGGAAAAGGGCTTGGCCTAAGCAGTTAGTGACAGGACTTCCCTGGCAGTCCAGTGGTTAAGATTTCACCTTCCAGTGCACAGGGTTCAGGTTCCATCCCTGATCAGGGAGCTAGGATCCAACATGCCTCTCGGCCAAAACATAAAAAATATTGTAACAAATTCAATAAACATTTTAAAAATGATCCAGATCAAAAAAAAAATCTTAACTATTCCTTTCCTCCCCACCCCTACCCCTGGCAACCATAAGTTTCTTTTCTGAGTCTCTTTCTGTTTTGTAAGTTCATTTGTATCATTTCTTTTTAGGTTCCACATACAAGGGATGTTGAGTTTGGGATGGTCATGTGCACGATACTATATTTAAAATGGATAACCAACAAGAACCTACTGTACAGCACAGGGAACTCTGCTCAATGTTACGTGGCAGCATAGATGGGAGGGGGTTGGGGGAGAATGGACACATGTATATGTATCGCTGAGTACCTTTGCTGTTCACCTGAGCTATCATAACATTGTTAATCGGCTATGTTCCTAGTCACTCAGTTGTGTCTGACTCTTTACGACCCCATGGAATGTAGCCTGACAGGCTCCTTTGCCCATGAGGATTCTCCAGGCAAAAATACTGGAGTGGGTTGCCATGCTCTCCTCCAGGGGATCTTCCCAACCCAGGGATCGTACCCAGGTCTCCCACATTGCAGGCAAATTCTTTACCATCTGGGATTCTTTACCCAACAGGGAAACCCAATCAGCTATACCCCCCAATACAAAATAAAAAGTTCAAAAGAAAAATAAATCTTAAAAAAACATTAGTGACTGTGAAATAGCACAGTGGTAAATATTTCTTTCTCAGTCATAGTCTCTGCTCTTGTTTCCTAGTCTGCATATGTTGAATAGCTTCAGTGTTTCTCTGAAATTCAGCACCACATGCAGACACTCCCTAGCAGCTGCGTGTTTCATTTGTCACATATACCGTGAATGCCTGTGGATGCCAGCCATGTTCTAGATCCTGGGACACATGGATGAATAGGTCAGAGCCATTGCCCTTGGGGACTCATAAGTTGGTGGGGAGACCCAGAGACAAATAGATGACACCGCTAAAACCAGACTCTTATCAGCTCGGGTCTTGGCAGGAAACAGATGGCCCAATCATAAAGTCTAAGTGAAGTGAGTTTAATTAAATAGCTATTCAGGGGGTGTGGAGGGGTTTCCTGTGGTGACTGGCATCTGGGGAGCTGATGGGTCAGCAGAGGGAGTGTGGAGTGAGGCCCCAAGAGAGCTGGAAGCCAGAGACCCTTGGCTACTGCCCACCATCCTCCCTTGCTGACCCCAGAGCTAACCAGAGGTCAAGAAGCCAGGGGACAAGCAAAGGAGCCTAGAAAGCTTAGATCCTGGGATTCAAAGCACAGTGGAGGCAGAAAATGGGACCATGTGGTGGGGCACCTGCAAATAACCAGCAGAGAAGAGAATTGGCTTTGTCCCAGGGCCTTTGACCATGATAACCACCTCTCTCTCTTCCTCCACCCTGAGCCTTCTTCATTCATCTCTTGGAGAACTATACCCCAGGCCTTGCTGGAAAAGGCCATTGAAAGAGGTGCAGAAAAACCACTTGGGTCTCAGGGACTACAGAACTGCATGTGCATCACCAGCTCAAGCTTAATTAAAAATTCACAGGGTTGAGAGCCTGCAGCCAGGCTAAGGGGAAACAGAGAGGATTAAAGAGGTTTCATCGTAGAAATTGAGCACGGCTTCTAGGACGGCTGGGGCACTGGGAGATGAGACAGTACTTAACCTGCTTTAGCTTCAGCCCAGGGATCCTGGGCAGGACGTGCTGGAGAATGGAGACCTTCATCTCACCAACTGAGAGCACACGTCCTGAGGAATGAGAACATTTAACTTTTAATGAACTCAAATCTCTTTCATCAAATCTGTAATGAATCCTCATGCTGCCCAGACTAACACTGGAATTTTTATTCATTAATTCTAATTATGATCCATATGTCCTACCCTCGAAACACACTCTTACCTTTTTTTCTGTTCTTTTTTTTTTTTTTTGCAGCAATAGACCAGTCCTGTGACTGGAGAGCAGTGGTTTCCCAACGGAACGTTAAGTTCCTCAGAGTGAGGTCTGTAGGTCCCTGGAAGGAGGGAGGAGCCCTTGAAGGTTCACTCCACCCAAGCCTGAAGTCAGGATGCCCACACCTGACTCACCTGCCCCATCTGAGTCCTCACCCTGGCCCCTGAGTGCCCTTGGAGAGCAATGTCCCTATCATTCCTAACTTAGCTATCTGGGGCTTTTCCATCCCAATAATGTACCTTTTTATTCAGTCACTGAGTCGTGCCCAGCTCTGCAACCCCCATGGACTGCAGCATGCCAGGCTTCCCTGTTCTTCACCATCGCCCAGAGTTTGCTCAAACTCATGTCCATAGAGTTGGTGATGCCATCCAACCATCTCATCCTCCCTCTGTCATCCTCTTCTCTTGCCCTCAATCTTTCCCAACATCAGAGTCTTTTCCAATGAGTTGGCTTTTCACATCAGGTAGCCAAAGTATTGGAGCTTCAGCTTCAGTATCAGTCCTTCCAATAGATATTCAGGCTTGATTTCCTTTAGGATTGACTAGTTTCATCTCCTCGTAGTCTAAGGGACTCTCAAGAGTCTTCTCCAGCACAAATTACCTATGTGCAATTTTAAAGTCCTGCGGGGGTTCTACAAACTTTTATGAAGAGCGACGGAGCCTCTGAGCACACTCTGCTCTTGGGAGGCAGCCCACCTGCACCAGTTGAGCATATCCCTGGTTTTTTCCTTTTCTGTCTCCAGAAAACACGCTTCTGCTCCTCTTCCCAGAGTCTCCCATTTAGGCGTTGCCTTGGGGCTCCCCTGCCTGAGATGCCAAGTCTGTCCTCAAACAGCGCTCCCCCTCACTTGCTGTGCCCCTGCCTCACTCATACATGTTTCCTGGCTTCCCATCCTCTCAGCATCAATAAAGTTTCCACATAATTTGGTTACAGCAGTTCAGTGTTTACAGAACGATGCTCGTAAATGCTGTTCACAGCTGAGTCACAGTGCAAGCTATTTGTTTTTTTTGTTTCTTACACAACATTTTCTTTGCAGCTTACCGTTGTACCAGGGTTGTGTGTGTGTGTACATTTAACTATTTATTACTACCATACTTTCAAACTCTGAAATTTATTAGTGTAAATCTCCTGTTTCTATAGCCAAACATGTCAGGGTGTCTGTCCACTCTTCCCGAGGAAATGCCCTGTCCTGCCCTTGTTTTCTGAATCCCAATTCTTCTTCTATGGTTCCCTCCCCCGTTTTAGAGGCTATACCCTGAAGCGGCTTCCTAACAAATTTCCGCGAATCTCACACATCCTAGCAAGTCTGTATTCCATCCAGACACTTGGTTGATTTTCTGGCTGGAGACAGAATTTGAGGATCAGAATCATTTCTCCTTGGAATTTTGAAAGCTCTGCTTCATTGTCTCCCGCCTTCCAGGCCTGGTACAAGGATGGGCAATTAGTGCCATTCTGTCCTGAAGTCTTGACCTGTGAATGGCTGGTTCACCCCTGGAAGTGTTTGGGGTCTCCTCCTTCATGGGGTCCTAAAATTCTGCAGTGATGTCCTTGGACTGGCTCATTTTCAGACTTCAGGCAGGGTCCAAGGTGGACCCTTTTAATCTAGAAAATATTATCCTTCTAGGAAAGCCTCCTCTCAAGTTCTAGGAAACTCTTCTTTGTTATTTCTTAAATAATTTCCTTCTCACTGTATCCTGTTTTCATTCCTGTGATTTGCTGGTTGTTGTTGTTAAGTCCTTCAGTCGTATCCAACTCTTTGTGACCCCATGGACTGTAGCCCACCAGGCTCCTCTGTCCATGGGATTTCCCAGCCAGGAATACTGTAGTGGGTTGCCATTTCCCTCTCCTGGGAATCTTCCCAACCCAGGGATTGAACCTGTGTCTCATGTCTCCTGCATTGACAGGCGGGATTTTTTTACCATTAGAGTCACCTGGTAATTGGACAGTAATTAAGTAAATCTTTTAGTAAAAATGACACTCCAGAGGCCCCATTACCAAGCACGTTTTCCCTGATGTCACCCAGGATCCAGTTTCAAAAGCCCCACTCTCTGGGGGGTGGTGGGTGTTGTTGTTCAGTCATTCAGTTGCCCAGTCACGTCCGACTCTTGGTGACCTCATGGACTGCAGCTCTCCAGGCCTTCGTGGGGGGTTGGTACTTTTCCCCAAAGCCTCCCACCTTCCACTTAAACCAAACAGCAGGGGAGCTATTCCCCAGGGATGTTATAAATTCAAGTTTCCCCTGTACTTTGAGATCCAAGAGTAAAGGAACCCTGAACCTCCAAGGTCATTATTATTGGTTTCTGTTAGAAACACACCATGCCTGTTAAGTAAGTTTCTAAAAATATGGGGCTGGGGCCAGGGGCACTTGGCTGGCAGGTCTCTGTTTGCTGAAGGAGCTGGTAACTTACTTTGGCTTGGCTTTTGGAAGGAGTGTGTGTGCCAGGTAAGAACAAGGTACCATTATGAAGAGAAGAGTGACCTCACTGCTCAGAGACTAGAGGAGACCACACCTGGAGGACCATTCTGTTTCTGGAAGCTTAGTTACAGAACGATGAGGTGAAGACTGGAGGGCTGCCAGGAGAGTAGAAAACAAGAAAGAGATGCAGGAAATTAAAGCTGCTGGAGTATGAAAAAAAAAATCTCAGGAAAGCACCCATTCCCATGTTGATAATTCAACATTATTTAGCAAGAGTTTACCTGGAGAAGGAAATGGCAATCCACTCCAGTATTCTTGCCTGGGCAATCCCATGGACAGAGGAGCCTGGTGGGCTACAGTTCAGGGGGGCTGCAAAGAGTCAGACATGACTGAGAGTCTGAGCACAAGCTAGGGTTCAACAGGGGTAAGACTTGACATTTTAGAGAATTCAGAGTGAATAAAAGCCAGAACCCTTCCAATATAGAAAATAAGGGGCCAGAGCAGCTGTCATTTACAATCACCCCAAATTTTCCTAGTTATTCTGTACACAGAGGAGCAGCATGTTGCTTCATGAGAAATACTGATTCATCTCCTGAGCTCCTGTTATATAAACATGGCGTCATCAGGCCAGATAAACAGACAGTAAACAAGCCAGAGCTCACTCCTGTCTTCCACCTACAGAAGACTTCAACTGAATAACAAAGCGACGCCTAATACAAATGACATTGTGAAATCAGTCCCTGTCCCCTAGAAGAGGTGCTGTGAAATGCCAAAGTCTAAACACAGCAGAAAGAAGGCTGCAAAGAAAAGTCAGTTCTCTGAGCAGAAGGCTATCTTTCTGGGATTCAAAAACAATCATATACATGCAGTCATGGGATATTTTATTTTAAGATTATTTTGTGTGTGGACCATTTTTTTTGAGTCTTTGTTGAATTTCTTACAATATTGCTTCTGTTTTTATTTTTATTTTATTTTCTCTTTATTACTATGTTCTGTTTTCTTTGGGTTAAAATTTATTATTATTATTATTATTTATTTTCTTTTTGGCTGTGCTGGGTCTTTGTTGCTGCACGGGCTTTTCTCTAGTTGTGGTGAATGGGGAATACTCTTGTGGTGCTTGGGCTTCTCATTGCAGTGGCTCCTCTTGTTGCAGAGCGCGGACTCTGGGGTACACAGACTTCAGTAGTTGCGTGCTGGGATTGTGAGATCCTGTTTTCAATCCATTAGCACCTTGGCTTCCTATGAGCAACCACAGACCACTAAAGATGCCCAATGGGCCCTACTAATGGAGGATTAATGGGACATTTTGTTAGTGAACCGCCGATGGACATAGTGATGCTGCTTACTGTGAACAAGTCTTCTTCCAGGTGAGTTCTCTTGTCTATATTTGAGGCACCCCCTACCCACACATTCATCCTTAAAACTGTCTATCTTTCTGGGCTGAGATTATTCCTACTTGGAAAGGAACAACCTGAGCCCATCCAGGTGAATGGATTAACTGCAACCTTAAAGGAACCCGCATCTTTGGCTTCATGTAGTCACCATCTCTTGGACAGCAAGGGGATCAAACCAGTCAATCCTAAAGGAAATCAACCCTGAATATTCATTGTAAGGACTGATGCTGAAGCTGAAGCTCCAATTTTTTTTTAATTTAATTTTATTTTTTAACTATACAATATTGTATTGGTTTTGCCATATATCAACATGAATCTGCCACAGGTATACACGTGTTCCCCATCCTGGACCCTCCTCCCTCCTCCCTCCCCATACCATCCCTCTGGGTCGTCCCAGTGCACCAGCCCCAAGCATCCAGTATCGTGCATCAAACCTGGACTGGCGACTCGTTTCATATATGATATACATGTTTCAATGCCATTCTCCCAAATCATCCCACCCTTTCCCTCTCCCATAGAGTCCAAAAGACTGTTCTATACATCAGTGTCTCTTTTGCTGTCTCGTATACAGGGTTATTGTTACCATCTTTCTAAATTTCATATATATGCGTTGCTGCTGCTGCTGCTGCTGCTAAGTCGCTTCAGTTGTGTCCGACTCTGTGCGACCCCATAGACGGCAGCCCACCAGGCTCCCCTGTCCCTGGGATTCTCCAGGCAAGAAAACTGGAGTGGGTTGCCATTTCCTTCTCCAATGCATGAAAGTGAAAAGTGAAAGGAAAGTCGCTCAGTTGTGTCTGACTCTAGCGATCCCATGGACTGCAGCCCACCAGGCTCCTCGGTCCATGGTATTTTCCAGGCAAGAGTACTGGAGTGGGGTGCCATTGCCTTAGTATACTGTATTGGTGTTTTTCTTTCTGGCTTACTTCACTCTGTATAATAGGCTCCAGTTTCATCCACCTCATTAGAACTGATTCAAATGTATTCTTTTTAATGGCTGAGTAATACTCCATTGTGTATATGTACCACAGCTTTCTTATCCATTCGTCTGCTGACGGACATCTAGGTTGCTTCCATGTCCTGGATATTATAAACAGTGCTGCGATGAACAATGGGGTACACGTGTCTCTTTCAATTCTGGTTTCCTCAGTGTGTATGCCCAGCAGTGGGATTGCTGGGTCATAAAGCAGTTCTATTTCCAGTTTTTTAAGGCATCTCCACACTGTTCTCCATAGTGGCTGTACTAGTTTGCATTCCCACCAACAGTGTAAGAGGGTTCCCTTTTCTCCACACCCTCTCCAGCGTTTATTGCTTGTAGACTTTTGGATAGCAGCCATTCTGACTGGCATGAAATGGTACCTCATGGTGGTTTTGATTTGCATTTCTCTGATAATGAAGCTGCAATATTTTGATATGAAGGGCTGACTCATTGGGAAAGACCCTGATGCTGGGAAAGATCAAGGCCTGGAGAAGAAGGGGGTGGCAGAGGATGAGATTTTGGATCTCATCACCCACTCTTTGGACATGAGTTTGAGCAAACTCCAAGACACAGCGAAGGACAGGGAAACCTGGCACGCTGCAGTGCATGGGGTCGCAAAGGGTCGGATGTGACTTAGCAACTGAACAACAACAACACAGTCACCATACAGGGTTACATGTGTGACGAAACGCACCAGTCATCTCAGAGTGGGGACTTGGCCCAGATAGCAGTGTGGCTTCCATCTGTCAGCATCACACAATAGATCCAGAGATGTGGTTGGTGGGGGCTGCTGGCAGGAGGCACAGGAAGTTCGAACCAGGAAAGACCAGGCAGTTACAGCCTTGGAGGAGGGTGGTGGATCTTACCTGTGCCTGTAGTTGGGAAGCAGTATCTGTTGCAAGGCAAGGCTGCAAACCAGCCAGTCAGAGAGAAAGAGGCCAAGTCCACAAAAAGAAGCGTGTAAGTCAGCAACCGTTAAAACCCTGGGAAAAGGAGTTTAAAATCTGACGGGAGCACCAGAGGCCCAGAGGGGTCAGGGCTGCTGGCCGTGGAGGAAACACAAGTAGCTTCGGCTCCTGGTCTGTCCTTCCAGCCAGGGAACCGATCATGGGCAAGTTCTGCTCCATGTGCTCTGCGACCCCAGGCGGCCTCCCCACCTGGCAAGAAGTGCAAGAGGCAGACCCCCAGGTGTGGGATGCAGGCCTGAAGGGGGCCTGAGCCTGGAGCCCCAGGTGTGTTCTCTCGCCTGTCCTCAGACACGTGAACGGAGGAGATGCACAGGTGAATGCACACAGGGGAACACGCGCTTCCATAGGTCAGGGAGGCCTGGGGAGCTCGTGCTTCTGCATATGAAACAAAATGTTAAAGCAAATAGAAGCCGCAGCTCCTTGTGCTAGGGAGCATCTCACAGGAATGAATCGCGGATACCTCAATAGTTACAGTTACGAACGGACTTGGTCTCAGTTCTTCATGACCTCTAGTGGCAGGAGAGCGGGCTTGCTGTCTCTCCAGGTGCTCTGGCTCCACGTCTGCCTCATTATTTTCCCAAATCCCTTGTGTCCACCCAGCTGTCCAGCCCCACAGCCACTGCCCCGCCCGGGCCTCCCATGGCTGAGTGTGACATCAGCCCAGAGCCCCTGGGGATGGACTGTGTTATGACTCACAGGCTTTCTGTTTCCTTTCTGAAATCAAAACATTGCCAGTTCCCAAGTACAATAGCCCCCTGGCGTTAGCTGAGGCAAGGGCCCGCTGTATGGCCACTGTTGGTCTCCCACCTGAGGCTCCTTGAGAAAAAGTTCGAGTTTGCTCCTGGAAGAGAATTTTTCTCTCTCTCCCACTTTGGCTTCTCTTTATCTCTCTGGCTGCCCCCTCTCTTCCTTTTATTACCCCTTCTCTTCCCCTCCTGATGCCGTTCTCCCTCTCACAGCCTCCTGACACCTACTACTGGGTGTGTAGGGAATGGCATAAACCTTGCCTGTCCCATGCAGCCCTCTTGTGACCATGAGGAGAGCCAGACTTTGGTTGAAGTGCACACCAAGGCTGGCAGAGCAGAGAAGTAGGAAGAAGTCAGGTCTGTGGGGGCATCTTTGAGCTGCGGGTCTTGCCAAGCCTGGACCTGCCCTCCATCTGAACTTGCCTCGTGTGTGATGATAAACTTCCTTATTGTTCAGACCAGTCTGAACCAGTCTCTTTAGTTTTCCTTCTAAAGCACAGATTTTATCATTGTATACCCAATGTGGCGTGTTCTCCATCACCTTCAGGATACAGTGCTTCCTCCTCAGCTCAGCTTGGGGCAGAGACCCTACCCACCCCAAAACTCACTGTCTTCCCAAAACTCACTTCTCCAGCAACTAGGAGCCACTCAAAGCTCCTCAAGCTTCCATGCCTTTGGGGAGGATACTTTCTGCTGCAGTGTGCTCTCTCTATTGTCAATCCAATACATACTCTGCCTTCCAGATTCAAAGCTTCTCTGAGCACCTCTTCCTGATCCACTGGCTGCAGGATAGTGGAGGGATTGAGAGAACAGACTGGGTTGGGTGAGTGGAGAGGACACTGCCAAGAAAAGGGAGGGTATGATGAGACAGAGGAAAGACAGAAACTTACTCTGATCAGAGCATTGGAGGCCCTGGATCAAGCCTTACATGAAGGCAACATTCCTTCAGACTTTAAGAAATTCTTGTGAGTTTTTACATTTCCTATATTGTTTAGGTTATGTTTTGCCACTAAAAGCATTCCATATAGTTTTCCCAAATTCAAGTTTTTAATCATGCTTTGTCTAACAGCTTTCAAGGTCGAAGGCCAAAAATGGTTTGGTTTTCTGTTCCCTGTATTAGAAGATACCCACTGCTAATCTGTTCAAGTTAAATCAGCTTCTCACTTTTGCAAGTTTATATATATGTATATATACTTCAAAAATTCTGCCAATTAACATGGGTTGTTCAAGGAAATGCTGAATTCTAGACAGTCACAAGTTTGGCTGTTTCTCTTAAGGACAAAATTGAGTGCCTGATCAGTGTGTCATATTTAAATTGCACTGAGGGCACAGAATAAAAATACTAAAATTATACTCACTTTATAAAAGTACCAATTTTTGATGTAAAATGCATAGTTTCTCAATGATCTAATTTTTTCCAGCAGGATCAAGGGTTGCACATCTGTTAAGGTCATGTGCTTCCTTCTTTCAGCAGGTTTCATTCCAACCACTCCCCCTCCTCCATGAGCAAGGTCTTTCCAGACTAATTTGCAACCTGGGCTTCTGTGGCTTCACCTTGGAGTTTCACTCAAAGCAGCAAAGTCCTAGCCCAGGGAAATAGTGTGAGAGGTTGGAGGCAGGTTGAGATCTGGCAGGGGAGGAAGAGGCTTTGCAGGGCCCTAATCTCCCTCTGTGAAAGAGAAATAGATTTAAGGGCCTAGATCTGATACATAGAGTGCCTGATGAACCATGGACTGAGGTTCGTGACCTTGTACAGGAGACAGGGATCAAGACCATCCCCATGGAAAAGAAATGCAAAAAAGCAAAATGGCTGTCTGGGGAGGCCTTACAAATAGCTGTGAAAAGAAGAGAAGTGAAAAGCAAAGGAGAAAAGGAAAGATATAAACATCTGAATGCAGAGTTCCAAAGAATAGCAAGGAGAGATAAGAAAGCCTTCCTCAGTGATCAATGCAAAGAAATAGAGGAAAAGAACAGAATGGGAAAGACTAGAGATCTCTTCAAGAAAATTAGAGATACCAAGGGAACATTTCATGCAAAGATGGGCTCGATAAAGGACAGAAATGGTATGGACCTAACAGAGGCAGAAGATATTAAGAAGAGGTGGCAAGAATACACAGAAGAACTGTACAAAAAAGATCTTCACAACCCAGATAATCACGATGGTGTGATCACTGACCTAGAGCCAGACATCCTGGAATGTGAAGTCAAGAGGGCCTTAGAAAGCATCACTACGAACAAAGCTAGTGGAGGTGATGGAATTCCAGTTAAGCTATTTCAAATCCTGAAAGATGATGCTGTGAAAGTGCTGCACTCAATATGCCAGCAAATTTGGAAAACTCAGCAGTGGCCACAGGACTGGAAACGGTCAGTTTTCATTCTAATCCCAAAGAAAGGCAATGCCAAAGAATGCTCAAACTACCACACAACTGCACTCATCTCACACGCTAGTAAAGTAATACTCAAAATTCTCCAAGCCAGGCTTCAGCAATACACGAACCATGAGCTTCCAGATGTTCAAGCTAGTTTTAGAAAAGACAGAGGAACCAGAGATCAAACTGCCAACATCCTTTGGATCGTCAAAAAAGCAAGAGAGTTCCAGAAAAACATCTATTTCTGCTTTATTGACTATGCCAAAGCGTTTGACTGTGTGGATCACAATAAACTGTGGGAAATTCTGAAAGAGATGGGAATACCAGACGACCTGACCTGCCTCCTGAGAAATCTGTATGCAGGTCAGGAAGCAACAGTTAGAACTGTTCCAAACAGACTGGTTCCAAATAGGAAAAGGAGTACGTCAAGGCTGTATATTGTCACCCTGCTTATTTAACTTCTATGCAGAGTACATCATGAGAAACGCTGGGCTGGAAGAAGCACAAGCTGGAATCAAGATTGTGGGAGAAATATCAATCACCTCAGATATGCAGATGACACCACCCTTATGACAGAAAGTGAAGAGGAACTAAAAAGCCTCTTGATGAAAGTGAAAGACAAGAGTGAAAAAGTTGGCTTAAAGCTCAACATTCAGAAAACTAAGATCATGGCACCTGGTCCCATCACTTCATGGGAAATAGATGGAGAAACAGTGGAAACAGTGTCAGACTTTATTTTTTGGGGCTCCAAAATCACTGCAGATGGTGTTTGCAGCCATGAAATTAAAAGACACTTACTCCTTGGAAGGAAAGTCATGACCAACCTAGATAGCATATTCAAAAGCAGAGACATTACTTTGTCAACAAAGGTCCATCTAGTCAAGGCTATGGTTTTTCCAGTGGTCATGTATTGATGTGAGAGTTGGACTATGAAGAAAGCTGAGCACAGAAGAATTGATGCTTTTGAACTGTGGTGTTGGAGAAGACTCTTGAGAGTCCCTTGGACTGCAAGGAGATCCAACTATTCCACACTGAAGGAGATCAGCCCTGGGTGTTCTTTGGAAGGAATGATGCTAAAGCTGAAACTCCAGTACTTTGGCCACCTCATGAGAAGAGTTGACTCATTGGAAAAGACTCTGATGCTGGGAGGGATTGGGGGCAGGAGGAAAGAGGGACGACAGAGGATGAGATGGCTGGATGGCATCACCGACTCAATGGACGTGAGTCTGAGTGAACTCCGGGAGATGGCGATGGACAGGGAGGCCTGGTGTGCTGCGATTCATGGGGTCGCAAAGAGTCAGACACGACTGAGCAACTGAACTGAACTGAATCTCCCTCCCCCTTCCTCCTCCTTCCCTGGTCCTGCTGAGTAAGTCACCAGCACAGACATGCTAACCTCACATCCCGCTTGGAAAGCACATAAAGAAAAAGACACGAGCTGTTCTAAGAGGCTATGATTTGGCAGTGTCACTAAACAGTTTCTTAGTTGACTACTCCACAGCATCAGCTTCCCAGGTGCCGAAGGTGGGACTGAGGAAGGTAGCTGGCCCATCAGGCTCCCAGCGCAGAGCCGCAGTGATGATGGGGTCTGTCTGACACAATCCCTCTCTGGTCACAAGTGAAGTGCAGCACAGAACTGCAGTGACAATGTCCATCTGACACAATCACTCTCTGGTCACAAGTGAGGGAAGCATGACCCAAGAAAAATAAAAGAGGAATTTGGAGCTTGTGTGTCTAAAAGGGGGATGGCTGTAGGCATGGCTGGATCCAGGCAATCAACAGATGCTCCAAGCCAACACTGGCACCTGAGGAACCTGTCAGAAAACAACACTTCTCTTTCTCTGTAGTTTTGGCAAACACTGGTGCCTTTGTTTAGCTCTCAGGGAGATGACTTGGCCCTGTCCACCTGTGAATAGCTGTGATATTCTTGAAGTTACTAGCACACACCCCTGCCTGAAGCGCTAGGGCTTCCCTGGTGGCTCAGATGGTAAAGAACCCACCTGCCAATGCAGGAGACACAAGAGACGTGGGTTCAGTTCCTGGGTTGGGAAGATCCCCTGGAGGAGGGCATGGCAACCCTCTCCAGTATTCTTGCCTGGAGAATTCCAGGGACAGAGGAGCCTTGCGGGCTACAGTTCACGGTGTCACAAAAAGAGTCAGACATAACTGAAGTGATGTAGCACTTAGCACTGGTGCCCCTCATCAGCCTGGCATGTGTTCCTTACCCCTTCCTGGCCTGTGATCATGGTGGGCAAAGGATGGCTGAGGGCTCTGCTGGCCAGGCCTGGGTCACATGGCTTGTCCCTAGTCTTCACAGGGTATGTTCTTTTGCTGTAACAAAGGACCCAAAAATTGGTGACTGCAAAGAACATAAACGTATAATCTCACAGTCTGGAGGCTGGAAGTTGAGTCAAGGTGCTGACAGGGCTCTTTTGATGTAGTGGGTACTGTCGCCACTGGTGACGTGTGTTAGTCTCTCAGTCATGTCTGACTCTTGGTGATCCCATGGACTATAGCCTGCCAAGCTCCTCTGTCCATGGAATTCTCCCGGCAACAATACTGGAGTGGATAGCCATTCCCTCCTCCAGGGGATCTTCCCAACCCTAGAGTTGAACCCAGGTCTCCCACATTGTAGGCAGATTCTTTACTATCTGAGCCACCAGGGAAGCCCCAGCTATGTGTGACTGAGGAACTGAAATTTTAAATTTTATTTAATTTAACCATAGCTGGAATAGCTGCAGTAGCTAAAGTTAAATTAATTAAATTGAATTTTAAAAATTCAGTTCCTCAGTCACACGAGCAGCCACATGCCCAGGCATCCAGCAGGCTGGTGGGCTTGCAGCCATGGTCCTGGATTGACCAGTGCACTCATCCCATCATCCCAGAAGTTTCTGCAGCCCAGCCGTGGCATGGCTCACTGTCTTCGGCTAACGTGCGCCATTCCCCAGCACTGCCATTCCCCAGCACTGCTGTGCTGGAGCTAGAAAAAGAAGGCTTTAAAATAACCGAAGGGGGAGGACACTTCAGCAAGCGCATCTTTCCAGTGGAAAAGTAGGTCAGTCACAGCAAACAGTGTCTCCAGGGGGTGGGAGTCAATTCCAGGAGTCAGGGGTGGCATGAGGTGCTCAGGGCTCAGGGCTCCCTTTAGAAGGGTTGTTCCGCCTTTGTTTTTAGCTCTGTTGAGTCCCTGGACACTTTGCTCATCTCCAAGATTCCCTGGACACTTCGCTCATCTCCAAATTGCAGAAACACCCTCAGACCCTGGTTTTTGATTCCCCGCTCTGCGCTGTCTGACTTTTCCACATCCACAGGCCCTGCGTAAGTACTCCCGTCTCTGTGGTTTGGGGACATGGCCCACTGGGGTGTCATTTATTCGAAGGCTGGAGAATTAATATTCATGAGCACTGCTCATCCAAAAAACACAAAGCCACACTCTCCTGTACCCAAGGCCAGGCTGTAATCACATTCCACGCTCCCTGGGAGGGGATGCTGGGTTTTAAAATATTCCAGGGCCACCCCACCCCCGACTCCAAGATATTGTTGCTGAAGTCCCTGGGGCCAGGATGGGCAGGTTCTTGTTGACGTTGAACTCTCCGTTCCCACTTCATGCAGAAAAACAACAGACACCAGGGGAGACGGGAAAGACACACAAGCGAGGCCGACTTGTATCTGATTATTTAAATGTTTCCAGTAAAAATCCACAGAGAAGGCAATGGCACCCCACTCCAGTACTCTTACCTAGAAAATCCCATGGACGGAGGAGCCTGGTAGGACTCCATGGGGTCGCTAGGAGTCGGACACGACTAAGCAACTTCACTTTCACTTTTCACTTTCATGCATTAGAGAAGGAAATGGCAACCCACTCCAGTATTCTTGCCTGGAGAATCCCAGGGACGGCGGAGCATGGTGGGCTGCCGTCTATGGGGTGGCACAGAGTCATACACAACTGAAGTGACTTAGCAGCATCAGTAGCAGTAAAAATCCAAAGTTTGTACGAATACCGTGTTGAATGTTTAAATTAATCCTGCCTATGTATCTTCACTGCCCTTCTTGGCTTGGTTTGTAGTTCTTCATGCATTCATTTATTTTTTTTAATTTATTTTTAATCGAAGGATAATTGCTTTACAATATTGCGTTGGTTTTTGCCATACATCAACATGAATCAGCCATAGGTACCCCTATGTCCCCTCCCTCTGGAACCTCCCCCTGACCTACCACTCCTTCTCACCCCTCTAGGTGGTTACAGAGCCCCAGTTTGAGTTCCCATGAGTCATACAGCAAATTCCCACTGGCTATCTATTTATATATGGTAGTGAATATGTTTCCATGCTACTCTCTCCATACATCCCACCCTCTTCCTCCTCACCACTCCATGTCCATAAATTTGTTAATTCATTTCATAAATGTTTATTGATTGCCTAACCTGGGCCAGGTACCAGGGACACTATAGTAAACAGGACACGTGTGCCCCCAACACCTAATAAGAACCTACTGTGTTGTATAGGGAAATCAACTCAATGCTCTGTGATGGCCTATGTTGGAAAAGAATCTGGAAAGAGTGGATGAATGTATAACTGATTCACTTTGCTGTACAGCAAAAAGTCACATAACACTGTAAATCAGCTATGTTGTTTGTTCAGTTGCTCAGTCATGTCTGACTCTTTGTGAGCCCATGGACTGCTGTACGACAGACTGCACCATCTCCTAGAATTTGCTCAAACTTATGTCCATTGAGTCTGTGATGCCACGCAACCGTCTCACCCTCTGTCATCCCCTTTTCCTCCTGCCCTCAATCTTTCCCAGCATTACAGTCTTTTTCAATGAGTTGGCTCTCTGCATCAGGTGTGAAGAAATTGCTTGACTGAATTCCAGTTCCACTGATACCACCCAGAGCAGCCTCAGCTGCTGTGTCTGTCACCAGAGGGGGTGTTGACTGTCAGGCAGCCAGAATAAAGAGTGGACACAACCGATGGGGCAAAGATCCTGATGCTGGAAAAGATTGAGGGCAGGAGGAGAAAGGGGCGATAGAGGATGAGATGGTTGAGTGGCATCATTGACTCAACGGACATGAGTTTGAGCAAACTCCAGGGGATAGTGAAGGACAGGGAAGCCTGGCATGCTGCAGTCTATGGGGTCACAAAGAGTCGGACTCACTGAGCGACTGAACAACAACACTGATGAGGGAATAGGATCACACATCAGACTGGGCTGGGTGGACTGAGCAGGGGACCCAGCACAGAGCCACAAGGCCTGGGCAGTCACAGGGTTCCAGGTGGCATACTAGAGACCCAAGTCATTATCCCAAAGAAGGAGACAATCTTGACAGAGGTGAGAATTCTCTTCACTTGATCAGTGAGCCCCTCAATATCCAGATAAGTCATTACTGAGCCTGAAGTCTCTGAGCTGCTGAGCAGAGGAGCCCAGATTTCCCTGGATCTCTGTGCTTTCTCTTAACTCCACATTGCTGAGCAAATGGCCCCAGGAAACAGCCCCACCCTGCTGACTTGTCTAGAATCAAATAAGCCCTCGCACTTCTGTTGCTATGGCACACCCAGGAGTCACGTGCTATGGCACACCCGGGGTCAGAGTCCCATCCTAGTCTTTCCTGCTGGGCCATTTTCTCACAGTTGGCTTCATTTCATCTCCATACTCCTCTTTGCAGAAGACATTCTTGATGTGACACTCCAGTCCTCCCCCAGAGCTGCAGCCTGCATGTGGAGCCACTTTGATGTGAAAGACTTGTCAGGGGCGATGCTGTCCTTCTGTAGCACATTTCTGGAAAAGAGCTTTGATTCGTCGGTTCTCAATTCCCCAGGGACAAGGACGAGTATGATGGCCAAGTTGGGGCTTTGGAAACTCCCATGATGCCCAGCCAGCTGTGTACTCACCGCAAGCTTTAACTCAGCTCCAGACCTTCAAAGGCCCAGACACAGCACAGGCTCAATAACTGATTTGCAATGATATGTGAGTTTCTGGTGTACAGCAGTGACTCAGCTATGTTCTTTTTTCATATTCTTTGTTTAATTTTTACAATGTTGTATTGGCTTCCACCATACAACAATATGAATCATCATCTGATTGCTTTTTATAGTTTCCAGTTGGCTGTTTGGATTCTTCATCTTGTCATCTAATTACATCTTAATTGTAATTTGCCCAGATCTATCAATATCATTAGCTGAGACGATGAGCAGGAAGTTACCGAGTATCTGCCCTGTGCCCAGCCATGCTCCACGTGGTCCTCTGTGTTGCCTGGACCTTACTCAAGATCCTCCTTACTCAGTGTGGCCCTCCTTTCCATGCTGACCACAGAGGTAGAGAAAGGGGTGACAGGACCTCACAGTGGTCTAAATAAAGGAGGTTTAGTTGAAAGAATTATGATGCTGTGAGTTTAAAAAGTAAATGTAAGATGTAAAGAGATTTCTCCGTGGCTCCCAGGGTGGAGGGACAATGTCCAAGGAGGGACAGACTTGGAAAGGGCCGCCCCAAGGCCGGTGCAGACCTCCCGGGGAAGTGCAGCTGCAGCCCCTGGATGTTGGAGCTGCTGGCAGGAATGGTGGGGTAGGAACTGGTCTGCAGGCCCTGGGCGAGCAGGAATCCCTGGGGCACAGGTAAGCCTCCACCAGGGTTCAGGTGTGCAGAACTGCAGGTAGGACGGCCCCGCAGTTGGGAGACTTGGGGCTTGTGTGGAGGGGTTGCAGGGAGGTGACTGGAAGGCCCCTTCCTCATGTCCTGCACCTGAGACTGGCCCCCTCCAGGGGGGCATGTGAGGACATGCTCTGGAGTTCAGCCCCAGCTGTGCAGAAGCTAATGGGAGCTGCGATCTGAGAGGTACATCAGGATGGCCAGCATGTGGGATGTCTGGAGGCTGCAGGGCAGGATGGGAGTGAAGCCCTCAGAGGCCTAGTTCTCACCAGCTGCCCTAAGCCAGGCCTTTCTCTTTAACCTGAGTTTGCATTTGGCAAACCTAAGCCTCTTAATTTATGGCAGATGCCAGTCAGCCCGTTTCTAGAGGCCTGGAGAACATCTCCCAGAGACCAACATGTGGATAGAGAATCAGGGAGGAAGCCTGAGGCCAGCTGCTGTCCACGTAGCTGCTCGTGGTCCAAACACTGTCCTCATTGCCCCTACCTGCCCTGACACGGCTCGCGTCTGAAATGCCAGCTGCCAGTGTTGTGTGAGAAGAGAAGGCAAGAAGAACCAACCATTCACCTTGTCATCACCACCCCCTCCCCAGCTGTATCAGGTTCCTAAGGCTGATGTGACAAAGCCCATCCACCAGATGACAAGCAGCATAAGTGTATTGTCCCTGGTTCTGGAGGCCAGGTGTCAGAGGTCATGGGGTCACAGACATGGTCCCTCCTTACTGAGTCTCTGTCCCAGCCCTTCCGCCCCCACTAGTGTCTCCTAGTGACTTGACTTGTAATATGTGCGTAGTTGCTCAGTCGTGTGCAACTCTTTGCGACCCCGTAGACTGAAGCCCACCAGGCTCCTCTGTCCATGGGAATTCTCCAGGCAAGAATACTATAGTGAAGTTGTCATGCCCGCCTCCAGGGGATCTTCCCAACTCAGGGATCAAACCCAGGTCTCCCGCATTGCAGGTGGGTTCTTTACCATCTGGACCACCAGGGAAGCCCTTGCCTTGTAATGTGTTCCGCCTAATCTCTGCCTTCATGCTTACTTGGTCTTCTCCTTGTGTTCTTGTTTATGTCCAAAGTTCTATTTTTTATAAGGAAACCAGTCATATTGAATTAAGCGCCCACCTTCCTCCAATATGACTTCATCTTAACTGATTCTATCTGCAGCCACCCAGAGTCACATTCTGGGAACTGGTGGTTAGGTCTTTAAGCTGTGAATTTGGAGGGACTCAGTTGAACCCAACCTCTTGCCCTCCTCAGGCTACTCCCTCGTGGGCAGCAATGAGGATGAAGCTGGTGTGGGGCTTGGGGTGATCTCAGTGGAGGAGAGTGGGGGCCAGGGCTGGGCAGGGCTACAGGACTCCATCTAAGAGCTCTTCTTTATTAAACTGCTTATTTTTATTTGGAGGATAATTGCTATACAATATTGTGTTTATTTCTCCCATATATCAACATGAATCAGTCATAGGTATATGTATGTCCCTCCCTCATGACTATAAACACATGAAAAGATGCTCAACATCACTCATTATTAGAGAAATGCAAATCAAAACTACAATGAGGTATCAACTCACATGTGTCAGAACGGCCATCATCAAAAAATCTATAAACAATAAATGCTGGAGAGGGTATGGAGTAAAGGGAACCCCCTTGCACTGTTAGTGGGAATGCAAATTGATACAGCGTCTATGGAGAACAGTACGGAGGTTCCTTAAAAAAAACTATGAATAAAATTACCATATGACTCAACAATCCCACTAAGAGCTCTTCTGTCTCCCTTCATCCCTTCCCTCCATCACCATCCTTTTGGGGCCTCATTTTCTCCTGTCCCAAACGTCCCCTGTTGAGCTGACCTGCTGACCTTCCATCCCATCTTTCAGGTTTGCCTCGCCATCTGGAGGTCACCTGTTTCCTACCAGACCCATCCCTGCCTCATGGCTTCAGGTTTCTGGTTTCCCAGCCCCAGCAGCCTGGCCAGCTCCCAACTGTGCTGCCCTCCAGAAAAGTGTAGGCCAGGGTTTCCCTGAGGGCAGGGCCGACTCTCACTAAGTCTGGGGTTGTCATTATTGTTTAGTCGCTAAGTCATATCCAATGCTTTGGCGGCCTCATGAAATGTGGTCTGCCAGACTCCTCTGTCCATGGGATTTTCCAGGCAAGATAATGGAGTGAGTTGCCATTTCCTCCTCCAGAGGATCTTCCTGACCCAGGAATCAAACCCACGTCTCCTGCATTGGCAGGCAGATTCTTTACCACTGAGCCACATGGGAAACCCTGAGCTAGAGGGACCGTGCAGTAACTGATGTTCATATGAGCATCTGAGTCTCGGAAGAAAGGGGCCTTTGGGTTCACCATGGGCAGTAAGTGAGTTCTTGTCTTAGAAATACTCCCATAAACAAGTTTTTAAAAATCTATAACAGGCTTCAGTTACCCAGGGAAAACCACTCAGCTGGAATATCATGGTGTCATGAAAATTCTTTGTAAAGGGAGACCTGAGTTAGCTGTTATTTATTTATTTTTTTTTTAAGAAAAAAGCTGCAATAACCTGTTTATACACCAGATGGCAGAGTTGATTTTCCTTTGGCTTTTAAAAACCATTCCAAAATAAAGAGTTGGCCCCTTTCAGGTGGATACGACTTGACTTACACCTTTTCATGCAAGGACATCAAACGCTACAATTCCTTTACTCTGAGCCTTTTCTTGCAGAAGTAGAATTTCCGGCCATCTGAAGGGTGTGATTTGGGCTAGTTCATACCTATTTTGTCAAAGGATTAAGTGTTTGACTTATCGACTGACACAATTTTTCATGTGGTTTTTTTAAATTTTTTGTATACAATTATACAACCATAAAGAAGGCTGAGTGCTAAAGAATTGATGCTTTCAGATTGTGGCGCTGGAGAAGACTCTTGAGAGTCCCCTGGACAGCAAGGAGATTAAACCAGTCAGTTGTAAAGGAAATCAACCCTAAATATTCACTGGAAGGACTGATGCTGAAGCTGAAAGTCCAATATTTTGGCCACCTGATGCGAAGAGCCGACTCAGTGGAAGTGACTCTGATGCTGGGAAAAAATGAAGGCAAAAGGAGAAGAGGGTGGCAGAGGATGAGATAGTTTGATGGCATCATCGGCTCAATGGACATGAACTTGAGCAAACTTTGGGAGATGGTGGAAGACAGAGGAACCTGATGTGCTGCAGTTCATGGGGTTGCAGAGTCCAACACGACTTAGCGACTGAACAACATGCAACCTGTTAGCTGATCATTCCGATAGTTTATAGAACCTCGACTATTCAGCTTCCCAAATGCATTTATCAGCTGCGCCACATGGCTCATGGGTTCTTAGTTCCTAAACCAAGGATTGAACCCAGGGCCTTGGCCGTGAAAGCACTGAGTCCTAACCACTGGACCACCAGGGAATTCCCCCTCAAATGCATTTTTGAAAATATATGTCTGATACTCTTAACATTTATAAGGAACTATTAATAATCTGCACTATTGTTCCTTCTTTTGCATGCTATTTATCCTCTTCATTTTATTTTTTCCCTATTAAACTCAGAGTAAAAACTAAACTACGAAGAAAGAAATTCTTTTTTAACTCCTAGTAGAATAAACATTCAACATGCCTGAGATCATAAAATAGAGCTTCTCTCTGGTTCCAGCAACAAATGACTACTTAGCAGACACAAGTATCCATACAGACTGTGCTACCATACACATTTCAGAATTTAGCCCTGGGCTCCAACAGTGTGATTATAACCAAAGTTTGAGACTATGAAATGTCTTCATTCATGTCTCGACTGTTGGCATTTATATTGTTTGTGTATGTATCGTCTTAGCACTGCTCTATGCTAGGAGCATGGAGGTTAATTTGCCGTCTTGGTTTCCCTGGAATGCTGGGCCGTATTCCCTCATACATGCTCAACGGTGCTGCGGTGTGGATGGACGCCCAGACAGGCAGTGAGAGGACGGAGGCCACGTCTACTGACATACATTCCCCAAATGCTTACATTTCATCCCAAATATTCCACAGTTCCATTCCTCTTTATCCCACATCCTGGATGAAGTCATTTAAACCCAGATCTCTGTGCTTAGCCCAAGATCAGAACTAAGAATGTTATAAAAATAATGCCTTTCTGGTCTCTTCTTTTCTTCGGTCTATGATGAGAGCCCTTGGGAACCCTGAGACTTCAGGTTTATTTTCTATGAAATGAACACTATAGTGCTGTGTCTCTGTGTTACGGAAGAACAGCTGAAAATTTGATCTCATCAAACACTGGAGCTGACTTGGCTAAAACAAGCCCAAAATATACCTGTGGGACAACTGCCTCTGACTCTGCACGAACATTAAACTTGCTAATTTTTCTAACCCCAAGTTCTTTACAGTCAGTCAAGAAAAGATTTTTATTTAAAGACAAGATAAAGAACAGTGGTGATGGATACTTAGAGCTGGACATCTTCCAGGAGGTAACATGGTGGGGTGGAATATGTTCATTTTTCCCGTGACATTTTAACTAACCAATTCTTTGCAGTTAATACACTTTGAACATCCACACTGGACCAGGGTTTTGTTTTGTTTTTAATAGTTATGAAGAAAGGAAACCAAGAGTCTATGAAAGGCAAAGGTTAAATTGGATTTCTCTTCAGAGAGTGTAATATTAATAAGAGCCAACCTTATTGAGCTTTGGGCTTCCCTTGTGGCTCAGCCGGTAAAGAATCTGCCTGCCATGCGGGAGACCTGGGCTCGGTTCCTGGGTTGGGAAGATCCCCTGGAGGAGGGGAAGTCTACCCATTCCAGTATTCTGGCCTGGAGAATTCCATGAACTGTATAGTCCATGTGATTGCAAAGAGTCAGACCCAACTGAGCGACTTTCACTTTCACTTTCAACCTTATTGGGAGTTTCCTGGTGGTCCAGTGGTTTAAACTCCATGCACTCAATGCTGGGAGTGTGGGTTCGATCGCTAGTTAAGAAACTAAGATCCTACGTGCCACATGATGCAACCAAAAAGTAAAAAAAAAAAATAGAAGAGCAAAGATTTGGGCTTCCCAGGTGGCACTAGTGGTTAAGAACCCACTTTCCCTGGTTTAGGAAGATCCACTGCAGGAAGGAATTCTTGCTGGGAGATTCCCATGGACAGAGGAGCCTGGCAGGCTACAGTCCATGGGGTCACAAAAGAGTCTGACATGCCTGAGTGACCGAGCACAGCACACAGAAACATGGGAAATTGGGGGAGGTGCTAATTTCAACTAAAAATAACCCCTGGAAACCAAATCCACTGCAGCCGAATGTGTTTGTATATGTCACACCTGACAAGGGCCAGTCCCTCAGGAGCAGACATGACAGGGGCAGCTGGAAAAGACTTGACCCTGGGTTTACTGGTGTGAGGAAGACCCAAAGCAGCTGCATCCTGAGGCCAGATGCAGGCTGGAAGCCAGCTTGGTAAGGGAAACCCAGGAAAGTCAGTGAGATTTCACAGCAGGGTCCAGGCCCCAGCACAAGGCCGGCCCCACCTACAGGGGTGGCAGGAGGAGGGCTGAATTCCACATCGCACCTATGGGCTGTCAGGCTGTCATCTCCTGGGGGCAGCGCTGAAGGAGTCCTGCCACATTCTTGTATGATGTGAGTGGCTGGGATTATCTGAATGTAAGTGGAAAAATGGGCTTCAGCTTTTATAGTGTGATGGCTTCATGGGGCTCATTAGCTGGGCAAATGTACTCTAAAGAAGCCCCACTGAAGAGGGAAGCCAAGATGGTGGACATAGAGTACATCTCTCTCCACAGATACATCAGGAACACACCTTCAGACACAGAAGTGCTTGCAGATCACCAACTGAGACCGGGCAGGAGTACCTGACCACAGGAAAAGAATATGTAGAACCATGCAAAATTGGATAGGGCAAAGGAACTAGGGGGAAAAATGGGAGTGTTAGTAGGACTGGACCTGCCCTCGGCAGGTGGGGGAACTGAAGCAGGGGTCCAATCCCCGCATCGGGGCAATTGTCTGAGTCAGAGGAGAAACATTTGAGCCTGAGAGTGAAGCAGTTGTTCTGTGGCAGCCTAAATGGAATGAGAATCAGACAATCCTTGCCACAGCTTTCATATGCCAGACAGGAATGCAGGTCCCCAAGAAGGTGCAGCATCTGAGGGGTGGAGTGTAAGGATTGTGGAGCAATCCCACTGTTGACTGTGAAGAGATGGACTGAGGGGCCATGAGGGAGGAGATTGTGGTGGGAAATGCCAGTGGAAGAAAGCCAGGCAGCCATGGAAGAAAGGCAATACTGCTAACTCATGCGTAAGGGTGGAGCCATCACCGTAGGCTCTCTCTCTCCCCACATCAGCAGCTGAACAATCAAAACGCTGGCTCATCAAGCACCTGACGCCCAGAACAACAGAGTAGGACCCCACCCAGGGTGATGCTTCAAACGCCAGAGGCACCAAACAACAGAGGAGAACCCCAGGGAAGGGAGCCCTCTAAGTGCCTGAACGAGTGGAGCTAATGGAGAAAGACTAGCCAAAGAGGCCTTATGATCGCCAGCTGCTAGAGGCTTGAAAACAGACTGATAGAGCCATAACTCCTGCAGCTGAGGCAGTGGATGTCCCTGTACACTTGGCACCGCCAGGGTCCCCAAGACCCAAGGGGCTTCACTCTCAATGCTCACTGAAGCGGAGATGCCACAGGCAAAAGAAAGTCTTGCATCTATGCACGCGGGGTCACTTCAATTGTTTCCAACTCTTTGTGACCCCGTGGACTGTGGCCTGCCAGGTTTCTCTGTAAGGGGGGGCTTTTCCAGGCAAGAATACTGGAGTGGGTTGCCATACCCTTCTAGAGCACTATATTTTATTTCCTGCTGCCCTAGGTGCCAGCTCCACTGAATACCTGGTACTGCCAGGGGCCCTGTGACCCAAGAAGCCACACCACCTCCACACCTGGCACTCACTGGGGCAGACCCAAGTCTCTAGGGCCAGCCTCAGGAGCAAATCCCAGTGGATGACCCACATGCAGAGGCGGAGATAAAATCACAACTGAAACTCAGGGGCAGTGTAGCTGAGGAAGAGGACCCAAAACCTTCCCACCAGCTGCACAAGGAGTAGGACCAGCAGTGTTGGAGGGCATTCTAGGCAGGTGAGGTGGACTGTGACTCCCAGCAAAGGAAAGGATGCTGACAGCAGAGACTCAAGAAAAACATTCATTATTCTTATATTTTGACTTGTTCTGTAGTTTCTTTGGGATTTTTTTTTCTTTTTCTTCGCCGCCTCCCGACCACCTGTGTAGTTGCCAATTTTATTAGCACTATGAAATCTATTTAAGCTTTTGAGATTTTTTTTTCAGTCAGACTTTTTATTTCTGTTATAAACTTCTGCCTCTCTGTTAGCTTTGTGCAGTTCTATAGAGTTTTCTTTTTCTTTTTTAATTTTAATTTTTAAATTATTTAAACATTATTTTTCTACATTTACTCCTTTGTTTGCTTTTAATATTATTTTCCCCTGGCAGTTAATCTTTAATATATATAAATCTTCTTATCTACCTTTATTTAACTTTGCATTTCTAGTCTTTCTTTCTTTTTCTCACCATATTTGTTAGTTTTGTTTTCATTGCTTTATTCCCCAGTTGATACCTTTGTTTAGTTTTGCTTTCCAGTTTGTGCTTTAGTTAGTTTTATTCTTAATTGGTGAATATCATTTTTGGCTTCCTTTGTTCACTGGGTCAATCTACTGTACTTTATTGTCATTGGACTGTTTTGATTTTGCTTATGGCTATACATATGCATGTATATTCCATTATTTTAATTATTATTTACCTGATTTTGTAATTGCCATTTGTGTGGGGTCAGCTTTGGTTTCTCATTTTTGGGTATTTGTCTTAATCCCATTTAATGCCATAACAAACCACCTGTGGAATCTCTGTTCCTGGTCAGAGATCAAGCCCTGAACCTTTGGAATGGGAGCACTGTCTCCAAGACCCTAGACTACCAGAAAACTCCTAACCCTAGGGAGTATCAAATAGTGAGAACTCCCATAAAGGCAACCACTTGTCTACAAGATCCAGCATCACCCAACTACCAGTAGCACCCTGTGCAGGACGCCTCATCCAAACAACAAACCAGACAAAAATACAAACCAAATCATCAGTAGACAGGATTACCATTTCACTCAGTCCTGCCCATCAGAGGAAAAGAAAAACTCACCTCCTACCACCAGAACCCAAGCACAAGTTACAGCCTATATGAAGCTTACACAAACCACTGGACCAAACTTATGAGGGCAGAAACCAAAAGAAAGAAAGAATTAAACCTTGAAGCCTGGAAAAAGGAGACCTCAAACACAATAAGTTTTTTAAAAGATAACGAAAAGACAGAGAAATACAGCACAAATGAAGGAAAAAACTAGAAACACACAAGTCCAAATAAATGAAGAGGAAATAGGAAAACTACCTGAAAAAGAATTCAGAATAATGATAGTAAAGTGATCCAAAACCTTGAAAATAAAATGCAGAAAATGCAAGAATCAATTAACAAAGACCTAGAAAAATTAAAGAATACAAAGACAACACAATTACTGAAATTAAAAATACTCTAGAAGAAATCAATAGCAGAATATCTGAAGCAGAAGAATGGATCAGTGAGCTGGAAAATAAAATGGTGGGAATAACTGCTGAAAAGCAGAATAAAGTAAAAAGAATGAAAAGAACTGAGGATAGTCTCAGAGCTCTCTGGGACAATATTAAACACACCAACATTTGAATTATAAGGTTCCCAGAAGAAGAAGAGAAAAAGAAAGGTTAAGAGAAAATTTTTGAGGAGATTATAATTGAAGATTTCCCCAACATGGGAGAGGAAATAGTCAGTCAAGTCCAAGAGGCACCAAGAGTCCCGTACAGGATAAACCCAAGGAGAAACACACCAAGACACATACTAATCAAACTAACAAAGATTAAACACAAAGAAAGAATATTAAAAGGAGCAAAGGAAAAGCAACATGTAACATCCAAGGGAAATCCTTAACAGCTGATCTTTCAGCAGAAACTCTGCAGGCCAGAAGGGAATGGCAGGATATATTTAAAGTACTGAAAGGCAAAAATCTACAACCAAGATTACTACCCAGGAAGGCTCTCATTCAAAATTGATGGAGAAATCAAAAGCTTTATAACAAGCAGTTAAGAGAATTCAGTACAAGCAAACAAGCTTTATAACAACAGTTAAAGGGATGTATATAGTCAGGAAGTACAAGAGAAGTTAAAGTTCTACAAAAACAAATCCCAAACAATTAAGAAAATAGCAACAGGAACATATATGTCAAAATTACTTTAAATGTAATTTTTAGACTGATGCTAAAGCTGAAACTCCAATACTTTGGCCACCTCATATGAACAGTTGACTCATTGGAAAAGACTCTGATGCTGGGAGGGATTGGGGGCAGGAAGAGAAGGGACGACAGAGGATGAGATGGCTGGATGGCATCACTGACTCAATGGACATGAGTTTGGGTGAACTCCGGGAGTTGGTGATGGACAGGGAGGCCTGGCGTGCTGTGGTTCATGGGATCGCAAAGAGTCGGACACGACTGAGTGACTGAACTGAACTGAATGTAGCTAAGTTGGTAAATAATCTGCCTGCAATGCAAGAGACCTGGGTTTGATCCCTGGGGCGAGAAGATCCTCTGGAGAAGGAAATGGCAACCCACTCCAGTATTCTTGCCTGGAGAATCCCATGGACAGAGGAGCCTGGCAGGCTACAGTCCATGGGGTCACAAGAGTCGGACATGGCTTAGTGACTAAACCAACACCAACCAGCCACCAATGGAGAAACAGACATGGAGAACAGACTTATGGAGATGGGGAGAGGGGAGGAGAGGGTTAAATGTATGGAGAAAGTAACATGAAAACTTACATTACCATAAGTAAAATAGATAGCCAGTGGGAATTTGCTGTATGTCTCAGGGAACTGAAACAGGAGCTCAGTATCAACCTGGAGGGATGGAATCGGGAGGGAGATGGGAAGAAGATTTGAGAGGGAGGGGACATATGTACACCTATGGGTGGTTCATGTTGACATTCATAAGTCTGACAGAAAGCAATGAAATTCTATAAAGCAATTATCCTTCAATTAAATATAAATAAGCAAAAAAGAAACCCCGCTGCCAACTTTCCCTACATCTCAGCACAGTGGAAAGTGAGCTGAGCATTGAAGTCCTTGATATTTAGAGTTTGGACTCTACAAAAGACCATTCCAATTGGGTCTGCTTTGCAAAAGGTCCAAAGGAAGAGATGTTTATCTTTATCTGACTGTTCCTCACAGAGACTACTTGACATAAGAAGTACCTTAAAGATTCACATTAGATAATGTGAGATGTGGTAAGGAAATGAGGGGAAAGTTGCAGAGGTTTTCATTTAGTTCAGGCACCATCCTTCCTTCCAGACCCATGTGCTCTAGTGTTTAGGTCAAATTTCACATGTCTTACTCATGTATCACAGCAGTTCAACAGACGATGACCGAATGGGACCACCTGTGCGGCGATCATGTCACTGAATTGCTGAAATATGTCAAGGAAACCACAGCCTTGTTTGCCCAACAGCAAAAATCTCTTGAGACAAGGCACAGTGTATGTATTTGAATCCCAGAAAGTATGCCTCAGGACTCCCCTGGTGGCGCAGTGGATAAGACTCTGCCTCCCAATGCAGGAGACAAGAGTTCAATCCCTGGTCTGGGAAGATTTCACATGTGGTATGCAGAGCAACTAAGTCCATGTGCTGTGACTACTGAACCCACCTGCTACAGCTACTGAAGCCCACACTCCCATGCCCATGTGCCACAACAGGAAAAGCCACGGCAATGAGAAGCCGGAGCACCACAACTAGAGAGTAGCCTTTGCTTGCCACAGCTAGAGAAAGCCTGCACAGCAGCAAAGACCCAGCACAGCCAAAAATAAATAAATAAAAATTTTTTAAATAGATTAAAACAAAGAAAGTATATCTCCTGGAAAGTGTTCCATGACCAGGGTCCCATGTACCACAGGATGAAGATAAAGATGTATGTGTGTCAGGAAGCAAGCATTTAAAGATGCACAAAACAGTAGATAATCTTGGAGGCCTGCAACTGGAGGAGAGTAGAGGAGGGGTCCTTTGGCTTGACAGGTGAGATCCTGGAGAAAGGTGGATCTCCATGACCTCTTGCTTCTTCCTCTCATTTCTCTCCTCTCTTCCTTATCATTGTTTTGTCATGATGCTCTCCTTCTCAGCATGTGAGGTATGTAACTCCACTAACTAGAGTCATCACTGAATTAGCATCATGATTCTAGATGCTAACATAAGTACTGGGACTATTATCAGATCAGATCAGATCAGATCAGTCGCTCAGTCGTGTCCAACTCTTTGTGACCCCATGAATCGCAGCATGCCAGGCCTCCCTGTCCATCACCAACTCCCGGAGTTCACTGAGACTCATGTCCATCGAGTCAGTGATGCCATCCAGCCATCTCATCCTCTGTCATCCCCTTCTCCTCCTGCCCCCAATCCCTCCCAGCATCAGAGTCTTTTCCAATGAGTCAACTCTTCCCATGAGGTGGCCAAAGTTACTGGAGTTTCAGCTTTAGCATCATTCCTTCCAAAGAAATCCCAGGGCTGATCTCCTTCAGAATGGACTGGTTGGATCTCCTTGCAGTCCAAGGGACTTGCAAGAGTCTTCTCCAACACCACAGTTCAAAAGCATCAACTCTTCTGTGCTCAGCCTTCTTCACAGTCCAACTCTCACATCCATACATGACCACAGGAAAAACCATAGCCTTGACTAGATGGACCTCTGTTGGCAAAGTAATGTCTCTGCTTTTTAATACACCGTCTAGGTTGGTCATAACTTTCCTTCCAAGGAGTAAGCGTCTTTTAATTTCATGGCTGCAGTCACCATCTGCAGTGATTTTGGAGCCCAGAAAAATAAAGTCTGACACCGTTTCCACTGTTTCCCCATCTATTTACCATGAAGTGATGGGACCAGATGCCATGATCTTCATTTTCTGAATGTTGAGCTTTAAGCCAACTTTTTCACTCTCCACTTTCACTTTCATCAAGAGGCTTTTTAGTTCCTCTTCACTTTCTGCCATAAGGGTGGTGTCATCTGCATATCTGAGGTTATTGATATTTCTCCCAGCAATCTTGATTCCAGCTTGTGTTTCTTCTATTACAGGAACAGTCATATACAACTTGTAAAAGAAACAAAGCCTTCCTTTCTCTATGGATATGGTCTTTCTTTTCTCAACCTTATGAAAAACAAAAATATTATAAACATTCTACTGCTTTTACACAATAAAGTGAAAGTCATTCAGTTGTCTCTGGCTTTTTGTGACCCAATGGACTATACAGTCCAGTGGAATTCTCCAGGCAATTCTACTGGAGTGGATAGCCATTCCCTTTTCCAGGGGATCTTCCCAACCTAGGAGTTGAAGCAGATTGCACGCAGATTCTTTACCAGCTGAGCTACCAGGGGAGCCCAATAAGAAATAAAGTTTTTGTTGCTGTTGTTTGTTTTTCTAAACACCTGTATCACAATTATTTCAAGGAGACTCATTAAAGGTTAATGGAGAAACAGACTCATCAAGAAAAGAGGCTCTCACAGAAGTGGGGAATCTGACCTCAGTGTACCAGCAAAAGACTGGTTCAGACTGTTCCATTTTGTTAGAATGCATGTCAGGTTGTCATCATCTGAAAGTGCTAATTGGTTTAGTTTCAATGCTCTTACATGGTGCTTTTATCCAACACTCAGACAAGGACAATTATTTAGAATTTTGTTAGTGCATTTTCCTTACAAAGAATCCAAGTGGTTGTGCTTTTTTGCTCTCCACCTTTAAGCACAAATGCTTTGTCAGGAGCCTCACCAACTTGTCACATAAAATCCAAATCAGAATCTGAGCAGGAAGAAGAACATGCCTAAAGGAAATCTTAACGTGTTGCTTTCTGGAGAATAGAGGCTGTGACAGATCCCACATCACAAGAAGGGGTAGACCTCCCTAAGGAGCATACACTGGGGCAAGAAGTGGATGTAATTCTTAGAGCTTTGCATGTGCATACACATGTGATTGATAAATATGCCCTGAGATTCCATACTCGAAATAGATACAGCTCCACAGACACACCAAAACTACACCGAAAATTATCACAGGAAGGTCAATTAAGAGAAAGATGGAATTATTAACGGAACCAATCTGACAGCACAAGAAAATCTCTGCATAGATTGTTTTTAAAATATAAATAAAGTAAGTAGGGACCAACAGAAAATTAGCATGAGTCTTTTCAAGTAGGCAGACTGGAGTCCAGTATGAAATGACCTGGAAAAATGTTGAGAGCAGTGAAAATATTGCTTGATGTTGTTATAACATCTGTGCTCCTTTCACTTACTTAACTTCTCAGAGCTTTGGTTTTCCTTCCAAAAAAAATAATGCTAATAATAATAACAACCTACCCCATATAATTTCCCAGAGGGTTAAATAAATAGTACAGATACAACACTAAGAACTAAGCTTGACATATATTGGGTTGGTCAAAATGTTCTCCTGTGGTTTAACACAACATCTTATGAAAAAAAAATTGCCAACACATTATAAGGATTCTGCCACTGGCAGCTATTACTGGCATTCTAGGGCAAAAGGAGAAGGGGTGGCAGAGGATGAGATGATTAGCTAGTTTGAGCAAACTACGTGAGATGGTGGAGAGTTCTGACAAAAGGAGGTCCCCTTGAGAAGGGAATGGCAAACCACTCCAGTATTCTTGCTTTGAGAACCCCATGAACAGTATGAAAAAGCAAAAAGATAGGACACTGAAAGATGAACTCTCCAGGCTGGTAGGTGCCCAATATGCTACCTGAGAAGAGTGGAGAAATTACTCCAGAAAGAATGAGATGGAGCCAAAGCGAAAACAACACCCAGTTGTGTATATGACTAGTGATGAAAATAAAGTCCGATGCTGTAAAGAGCAATATTGCATAGGAACCTGGAGTGTTAGGTCCATGAATCAAGGTAAATTAGAAGTGGTCAAACAGGAGATTGTAAGAGTGAGCATCGACATTTTAGGATTCAGTGAACTAAAATGGACTGGAATGGGCAAAATTAACTCAGGAGACCATTGTATATACTATGGTGGGCAAGAATCCCTTAGAAGAAATGGAGTAGCCATCATAGTCAACAAAAGAGTCCAAAATGCAGTATTTGGATACAATCTCAGAAACGACAGAATGATCTCTGTTCCTTTCCAAGGCAAACCATTCAATATCACAGTAATCCAAGTCTATGCCCCAACCACTAAAGCCAAAGAAGCTGAAGTTGAGTGGTTCTATGAAGACCTACAACACCTTCCAGAACTAACACCCAAAAAAGATGGCCTTTTCATCTTAGGGGACTGGAATGCAAAAGAAGTAAGTCAAGAGATACCTAGAGTAACAGGCAAATTTGACCTTGGAGTACAAAATGAAGCAGGGCAAAGGGTAACAGTTTTGCCAAGAGAATGCACTGGTCATAGCAAACACCCTCTTCCAACAACACAAGAGAAGACTCTACACATGGACATCACCGGATGGTCAACACTGAAATCAAATTAATCATATTCTTTGCAACCGAATGGAGAAGTTCTGTATAGTCAGCAAAAAAAGACTGGGAGCTGACTATGGCTCAGATCATAAATTCCTTATTGCCAAATTCAGACTTAAATTGAAGAAAGTAGGGAAAACCACTAGACCATTCAGTTATGACCTAAATCAAATCTCTTACGATTATATAGTAGAAATGACCAATAGATTCAAGGCATTCGATCTGATAGACAGAGTGCTTGAAGAACTATGGACAGAGGTTTGTGACATTGTACAGGAGGCGGGGATCAAGACCATCCCCAAGAGAAAGAAATGCAAAAAGGCAAAATGTCTGAAGAAGACTTACAAATGGCTGAGAAAAGACAAACTAAAGGCAAAGGAGAAAAGGAAAGATATACACATCTGAATGTAGAGTTCCAAAGAACAGCAAGGAGAGATAAGAAAGCCTTCCTCAGTGATCAATGCAAAGAAATAGAGGAATACAATAGAATAAGAAAGACTAGGAATCTCTTCAAGAAAATTAGAGATACCAAGGGAACATTTCTTGCACAAATGGGCACAATAAAGGACAGAAATGGTATGGACCTAACAAAAGCAGAAGATATTAAGAAGAGATGGCAAGAATACACCCAGGAACTATACAAAAAAAAATCTTCATGACCCAGATAACTATGATGGTGTGATCACTCACCTAGAGCATGACAGCCTGGAATGCAAAGTCAAATGGGCCTTAGGAAGCATCACTACGAACAAAGCTAGTGGAGGTGATGGAATTCCAGTTGAGCTATTTCAAATCCTAAAAGATAATGCTGTGAAAGTCCTACACTCAGAATGCCAGCAAATTTGGAAAACTCAGCAGTGGCCACAGGACTGAAAAATGTCAGTTTTCATTCTAGTCCCAAAGAATGGCAATGCTAAAAAATGTTCAAACTACCACACAAGTGTACTCATCTCACACACTAGCAAAGTAGTGCTCAAAATTCTCCAAGCAAGGCTTCAACAGCACACGAACTGTGAACTTCCAGATGTTCAATCTGGATTTAGAAAAGGCAGAGGAACCAGAGATCAAATTGCCATCAACAGCTAGATCATCAAAAAAGCAAGAGAATTCCAGAAAAACGTCTACTTCTGCATTATTGACTATGCCAAAGCCTTTGACTGTGTGGATCACAAGAAACTGTGGAAAATTCTTCAAGAGATGGGAATACAGACCACTTAACCTGCCTCTTGAGAAATCTGTATGCAGGTCAAGAAGGAACAGTTAGAACCAGGCATAGAACAACAGACTGGTTCCAAATTGGGAAAGGAGTATGCCAAGGCTGTATATTGTCACCCTGCTTATTTAACATCTAGCAGAGTACACCACGTGAAATGCCAGGCTAGATGAAGCACAAGCTGGAATCAAGATTTCCAGGAGGAATATCAATAACCTCAGATATGCAGATGACACCACCCTTATGGCAGAAAGTGAAGAAGAACTAAAGAGCCTCTTGATGAAAGTGAAAGAGGAGAGTGAAAAAGCTGGTTTAAAACTCAACATTCAGAAAACTAAGATCATGGCATCCGGTTCCATCACTTCATGGCAAATAGATGGGGGAACAATGGAAGCAGTGACAGACTATTTTTCGGGCTGCAAAATCACTGCAGATGGTGAGTGCAGCCATGAAATTAAAAGATACTTGCTCCTTGGAAGAAAAGCTACCAACCTAGACTGCATATTAAAAAGCAGGGACATTATTTTGCCAACAAAGTTCTGTCTAGTCAAAGCTATGGTTTTTCCAGTAGTCATGTACGGATGTGAGAGTTGGACTATAAAGAAAGCTGAGTGCCAAAGAGTTGATGCTTTTGAACTGTGGTGTTGGAGAAAACTCTTGAGAGTCCCTCAGAGAGAAAAGATTTCAAATCAGTCAATCCCAAAGGAAATCAGTCCTGAATATTCATCGGAAGAACTGATGCTGAAGCTCCAATACTTTGGCCACCTGATGTGAAGAACTGACTCATTTGAAAAGACCGTGATGCTGGGAAAGATTGAAGACAGGAGGAAAAGGGGACGACAGAGGATGAGATAGTTGGATGGCATCACCGACTCAATGGACATGAGTTTGAGTAAATTCCAGGAACTGGCAATGAAAAGGGAAGCCTGGCATGCTGTAGTCCATGGGGTCACAAAGATTCAGACACAAGTGAACTGAACTGTACTGAACAAGGCCCCAGTTCCCAGGTTCACAGACACATGTTTCCTGGCTGTTTCAGAGTTATGTAAAGACACTGCTAGGACACATTGTACCATTCCATGAAAAAAAGATGTCATTGTACAGTGTTCTGTGAGTGTTGGCTGCCATACTGGCTTTTACTCTGATTAGATGAAACTACTGTCAAATGACTTCCCAGCAAGAAGAGGCAAGCAGCCTGTTGCTTACAGAAACATGAAAAACTTGACCAAATCTGTTGTTACAATGAAGAGAAACATGAACGAGTATGCTTTCCTGGCAGGTTTGTGGCTGTGATTATACAGGTTTCACAGGGGAAAAATACTCCTTTTGCCATCAGGCCCCAATTCCCAAGTTCACAAAAACATGTTTCCCAGCAGCTTCAGAGCTGTGTGAAGACACCACTAGGACACAGTGTGACATTCCATCAGAAAAGAGGTCAGGGGAGAGTGTTCTGTGAGTGCTGACCGCCATACCTGCTGTTACACTGATGAGGTGAAAATGTACCACACATGACTTCCAAGGAAGAAGTGTCAAGCAGCTTGTTTCTTTCAGAAAACTCAAAATCCTGACCAAAGCTGTTGTTGTAATGAAAAGCAAAGTGAACCAGTGTGTTTTTCTGGCGTGTTTAGGCTGCAATTACCGAGCTTTCATAGGTGGAAAATATAGATTTTTTAGCATAATGGCCCAATGCCCAGGTTCACAAAAGTATGTTTCCTGGCTGTTTCAGAGTTTTGTAAAGACAAACCTAGGACACAGTGTACCAATCCACAAGAAAAGATGTTCAGGGAGAGTGTTCTGTGAGTTTTCATTGCCATACCTATTGTTACCCTGATTAGTGGAAACAGTTTTGTCAGATGAGTTCCCAGCAGAAATGGCAAGTAGCCAATTTTCAGTTTAGTTGCTCAGTCATGTCTGACTCTTTGAGACCCCATGGACTGTAGCACATCAGGCTTCTCTGTCCATCACCAACTCCTGGAGCATGCTCAAACTCATGGTGATGTCATGCAATCATCTCATCCTCTGTCGACCCCTTCTCCTGCCTTCAATCTTTCCCAGCATCAGGGTCTTTTCAAATGAGTCAGCTCTTTGTATCAGGTGGCCAAAGTATTGGAGTTTCAGTTTCAACATCAGTCCTTCCAATGAACACCCAGGACCGATCTTCTTTAGGATGGACTGGTTGGGTCTCCTTGCAGTTCAAAAGACTCTCAAGAGTCTTCTCCAACACCACAGTTCAAAAGCATCATTTCTTCTGTGCTCAGCTTTCTTCACAGTCCAACTCTCACATCCATACATGACTACTGGAAAAACCATAGCCTTGATAAGACGGACCTTTGTTGGTAAAGTAATGTCTCTGCTTTTTAATACGCTGTCTAGGTTGGTCATAACTTTCCTTCCAAGGAGTAGGTGTCTTTTAATTTCATGGCTGCAGTCACCATCTGCAATGATTTTTGAGCCCCCAAAAATAAAGTCTGCCACTGTTTCCCTATCCATTTGCCATGAAGTGATGGGACAGGATGCCATGATCTTAGTTTTTTTTAAGACACTCCTAGGACACAATATACCAATCCATGAGAAAGGAGGGTAGGGATGAGTGTTCTTGAATGTTGACTGCCATACATGTTGCTACCCTGATTAGGTGAAATGGTATGTCATATGACTCTCAGCAAGATATGACAAGCAGCCTGTTTCTTTCAGAAAATCCAAAAACTAGACCACAACTGTTGTAATAAAGAGAAAAGTGATCTAGTGTGCTTTTCTGGCAGATTTGAGGCTGTAATTATCCAGCTTCCCTGGGTGGAAAATACAGCTTTTATCATAAGGGCCTATTCCCATCTTCAAAAACCAAGTTTCCTGGCTATTTCAGAGTTGTCTAAAGACACACCTAGAACACACTCTGCCATTCCCTGAGAACAGATGTCATTGGAGACTGTTCTGTGAGTGCTGACTGCCATACATGTTGTTACTCTGATGACAAGAAACTGTTTTGTCTGATGACTTCCCTGCAAGAAGTTGGAAGCATCCTTTCTATTTTAGAAAACTCAAAATCATGAAAACTGTTGTAATTACAGATGCGGCTTTCACTGGGTGAAACACTTATTTTGCCATTAGTCCCATTCCCAGGTTCAGAAAATCATATTTCTCTGCAGTTTCAGAGCTGTATAAAGACACTCCTATGATGCATTGAATCATTCCATGAAAATAGATGTCAGGGGAGAGTGTTTTGTGAATCCTGTTTACCACACCAGTTGTTTCTCTGATTATGTGAAACTGTATGTCAGATGACTTCCCAGTAAAACATGCCAAGCAGATTGTTGAGCTTGTTGCTTTAAGAAAACTTAAGACTTGACCAGAGCTGTTCTTGCAATGAAGAGAAAAATTAACCAGTGTGTTTTTCAGGCAAGTTTGAGGCTCCAATATTCCAGCTTCCACAGGTGCAAAATAAAGCTTTTTTTTACCATACCATAAGGGCCAATACCCATAACAGCTACTTCTTTAGGACAAAATACAGCAGTCAAAAGTCTCTCACTCTCTGTGTTGCTGTAATGAAGAAATAAAAGAACCAGACTGTTTTTCAAGGTAGGCCTCAACTATCCAGCTTCCACAGGTAAAATATTGCTTTTGCTATCTGACCCCACAATCTAGGCTCACTAAAGCAACTTTCTCTGCAGTTTCTTAGCAGTGTGAAAAGACACACCTAGGACCAACTGCACCCTTTCATGAGTGAAGATGTCTAGGGAGAGTGTTTTGTGAGTGTTGACTGCCATATCTGTTATTATCCTTATTAGGCAAAGCTGTACTATCTGATAACTTCCCAGAAAATAGTGGAAAGCAGCCTGTTTCAGAAAACTCACTTAATTGACCAAATTTTTAGCTTTAATGAAGAGATAAATGAAACAGAGTGTTCTTTGGGGAGTCTGAGGTTGCAAATTTCTTGCTTTCCCAGGGGAAGAAAAAAACTGCTTTTGCCATCAAGCACAATACCCAGGATCACAAAAGCAGCTTTACTGAAGTTTCCAAGCAGTGTCAAAGACACGCTTAGGACACACTGCACGCTTCCATGAGAAGAGATGTTTCAGGAGAGTGTTCTTTGAGTGTTGACTGCCATACCTGTTGTTACCCTGATGAGGCCAAAAAACTGTGATGTCTGATAAATTCTCAGCAAAGGGTAGCAAGCAACCCATTTCTTTCAAAAAACTCAGAAGCTCAACCAAAGTTTTTGCTATAATGAAAATGATCCAGAGTGTTTTTCTGGCAGTTTTGAGGTTAGAACGCTTTAGTTTTCACAGGGAGGAAAACACTGCTTTTGTCATCTGGCCCAAATATACAGGCTCAGCAATGCAACTTTGCCTGCAGATCCTGAGCAGTGTAAAATACACACCAAGACACACTGCCCCTCTCATGAGTAAAGATGTCTGAGTAGAGTTTTCTGTGAGTGGGGAGTGTCATATCTGTTATTACCCTAATTAGGCAAATTATACTGTCTGATGACGTCCTAGCAAGTAGTGGCTCTCATCCTGTTTCTTTCAGAATACTCATATGCTTGACTAAATTTTTTGCTTCAGTGAAGAGATAAATGATCCAGAGTGTATTTCTGACAGGTTTGAGGCTGACCTTTCTAGCTCTCATAGGGTAAAGTACGGCTTTTGCCATCAGGCCCCAATATTCAGGCTCAAAAAAAGCATCTTCCCCTGAAGTTTCTGAGCCGTGTACAAAACCCACTTAGGACATGTCGCACCCTCCCGTGAGAAAAGATGTCTGGGGAGAATGTTAAGTATATGTTGATGCCACACACGTCATTACCCTAATTAAGCCAAACTGTACTGTGTGACGACTTCTCAGCAAGGAGTGGCAAGAAGCTTGTTTCTTTCATAAAACGAATTAGCTTTACCAAAGGTTTTGCTATAATGAAGAGAAATGATCCAGAGTGTTGTTCTGGCAGGTTTGAGGCTGAAACTCTCTCTTGTTTTCAAAGGGGGAAAATACTGCATTTGCCATCAGGCCCCAATATCCAGGCTAACAAAAGCAGCTTTCCCCGCAGTTTCCGAGCAGTGTAAAAGACACAGCTAGGGCCCACTGCACTCTTTCATGAGTTAAGATGTCTGAGGAGAGTGTTCTGTGTGTGTTGACTTCCATACCTGCTGTTACCCTGATTAGGTGAAACTGCGTTGCCTGATGACTTACGAGCATATAGTAGCAAGTAGCCTGTTTCTTTCAGAATAGTCAGATGCTTGACCAAATTTTTTGCTCCAATGAAGAGATAAATGATCCAGAGTGTATTTCTAGCGGTCTTGTGGCCTGCCCTCTCTAGCTCTCACAGGGGTAAAATAATGCTTTTGCTGTAAAGAAGAGATAAATGATCTTGAGTGTTTTCCTGTCAGGTTTCAGGCTGCAACTCTAGCTTTCACAGGAGAAAAGTACTGCTTTTGCCGTCAGGTCCCACTATCCAGGCTCACAAAATCAGCTTTCCCCGCAGCTTCTGAGCAATGTAAAAGACACAATGAGGACACACTGCACCCTTTCATGAGTAAAGATGTCTGGAAAGAATGTTCTGTAAGTGTTGACTGTCATACAATTTATTACCATATTATGCAAAATTGAACTTTCTGAAGACTTCCCAGCAACTACTGGCAAGCAGCCTGTTTCTTTCAGAAAACTCAAATGACTGACCAGAGTTTTTGTTGAAATAAAGGGATAAGTGAAGCAGAGTGCTTTTCTTCTGGGTTTGAGGCTGGAACTCTCAGACTTTCACAGGGGAAATATACTGCTTTTGCCATCAGACTCCCATAACCAAGCTCACAAAGGCAGCTTTCCCTGCAGTTTCTGAGGAGCATAAAAGACACAACGAGGACACACTGCACCCTTCCATGAGAACAGGCGTCTGAGCCAAGAGTTCTGTGAGTTTTGATTGCCATACCCTCTGTTAACCTGATTAAGTCAACTGTACTGTGTGAAGACTTCACAGCAAGGAATGGCAAGCAGTCCGTTTCACTCAAAAAATTCAAATGCTGACCAAAGTTGTCGCTGCAATGAAGAAATAAAGGAACCAGAGGTTTTTTCCAAGGCAGATTTGAGGCCGCAACTATCTAGCTTTCACAAGTGGAAAATACTGAATTTACCATCAGTCCCTAAGATCCAGGCTCACAAAAACAGCTTTCCCTGCAGTTTCTGAGCAGTGTATAAGATACACCCAGGACACACCGCACCATTTTATGAGTAAAGATATCTGGGGGGAGTGTTCTTTCAATGTTGACTGCCATACCTATTGTTACCCTGATTAGGCAAAACTGTACTATCTATGTCTTCCCAGCAAGCAGTGACAAGCAGCTTGTTACTTTCATAAAACTCAAATGCTTGACCCAAGATTTTGCTGTAATTAAGATATAAATGATCAAGACTGCTTTTCTGGCAGGTTTGAAACTGCAACTCTCTAGCTCTCACAGGGAGAAAATACTGTTTTTACCATCAGGGCCCCGTACCCAGGCTCTCAAAAACAACTTACCTTACTTACCTCACAGTTTCCAAGCAGTGTAAATCACACACCTAGGACACACTACACACTTTGATGAATAAAGGTGTATGGAGAGAGTATTCTGTGAGTGTTGACTGTCACACCTGTTGTTACCCTGATTAGGCCACACTCTACTATGTGAAGACCCCAGCAAGGAGTGGCAAGCAGCCTGTTTCATTCAGAAAACTCAGGTGCAGACAAAAGTTGTTGCTGACATCAAGAGATAAAAGAACCAGAGTATTTTTCAAACAGATTTGAGTCTGCAACCTTCTAGCCTCAAGGTGGGAAAACACCGCTTTTGCCATCTGGCCCTGCAGTTTCTGAGCAGTGTAAAAGACACGCATAGAACACGCTGCGCCCGTTCATGAGGAAACACGTCTTGGGAAAGAGTTCTGCGAGTGTTGACCTCCATATCGGTTGTTTCCCTGATTAGCTGGAACTGTACTGTCAGTTGACTTCCCAACAAGTAGGGACAAGCAGACTGTTTCTTTCAGAAAACTCAAATGCTTGACCAAACTTTTTGTTGTAATGAAAAGATAAATGAATCAGAGGCAGGTTTGAGGCTGCAACTCTCTAGCTGTCACAAGGGGAAAATAATGTTTTTGCCACCAGGGCCCAATACCCAAGCTCACAAAAGCAGCTTTACTGCGTGTTCAGCTGAATATTAAAACCACAAACAACTCAGTCAAAAATGGGCAGATGGCCTGAAAAGACATTTATCTAAAGAAGACATACAAATGGCCAAAGAACACATGAAGACATGTATGACATCACTAATTAGTTTTATTTAAAACTAATGAAACCCACAATGAGGTGTCATATCACATGGGTCAGAATGGCCATCATCAAAAAATTTACAAATATTAAAAGGATATAGAGGAAAGGGAATCCTCCTACTTTGTTGGTGGGAATGTAAATTGGTAGAGCCATTATAGAGAACAGTATGGAGGCTCCTTAAAAAACTAAAAATAGACCTACCATATAATATAGCAATCCCATTCCTGGGTATATACCAGATAAAAAGCAAAATTTGAAAAGATATATGCACTGTTTACAATAGCCAGACATGGAAGCAACCTAAATGTCCATCAGGGAGTGATGAATAAAAAAAGATGTAGTATATATCCTAAAGGCGATCAGTCCTGAGTGTTCATTGGAAGGGCTGATGTTGAAGCTGAAACTCCAATACTTTGGCCACCTGATGCGAATAGTTGACTCATTTGAAAAGACTCTGATCCTGGGAAAGATTGAAGGCAGGAGAAGGGGACGACAGAGGATAAGATGGTTGGATGGCATCACCGACTCAATGGACATGAGTCTGTGTAAACTCCTGGAGTTGGTGATGAACAGGGAGGCCTGGTGTTCTGCGGTCCATGGGGTCACAAAGAGTCAGACACAACTGAGTGTCTGTATGAGTGCAACATGTATAACTGATTTACTTTGCTGTATAACAGATAATAAAACATTATAAATCAACTATACTCCAATAAAAATTAATTTAAAAACCTCAAGTGAAATTGAAAGAAGAATAGGAGGAAAGCAGACATTAATCCAGGTATATCAAAGCTTTACAAGCATTTTAGCAACAGAATTGTGTGCTGGGTTCTCAAATTTGACTTTAGTTCTGAGATAACTTCTGGAGGACCTCTCAAAAAGTCAATATTTTCATATGCACACTTGTCTTTTTTGTTAAACTTCTATTAATAGCCTTTTCTGGACAAACTGTGAGTTTTACGGGTTGATAATGTCAATATAAGAACTTAGAGGCCTATGGCAGCTTAGGGTAGACTATGATTCACGTTCTTAGTTCAGGGATTTCTGTAAATGATCACTCATTCATAAATACAAAGGCACACATGCCTTGTGTTTATTTGCTTGCTTGTTTTCCATCCTTGTTCTTACTGATTTAATCCTTGTTCAAAGAAATAACAATATGGGTTTAACTAACATCAGTTGTCAATGGCTTATTAATATTATCAGTTCTCAAATGGGATTTCCAGTTGAAATTCGTCAATTGAAAAAATCTTTTAAATTATCCAGATTTAAAATTGCTATTTCAGTTCAGTTCATTCACTCAGTCGTGTCCAACTCTTTGCAGCCCTATGGACTGCAGCATGCCAGGCTTCCCTGTCCATCACCAACTCCCAGAGCTTGCTCAACCTCAAGTGCATCAAATCAGTGATGCCATCCAACCATCTCACCCTCTGTCACCCCCTTCTTCTCCTGCCTTCAGTCTTGTCCTGGATCAGTGTCTTTTCCAATGAGTCGGTTCTTTGCATCAGGTGGCCAAAGTATTGGAGCTTCAGCTTCAGTATCAGTCCTTCCAATGAATATTCAGGACTGATTTTCTTTAGGATGGACTGGTTTCATTTCCTTGCAGTCCAAGGGACTCTCAAAAGTCTTCTCTAACACCACACTTCAAAAGCATCACTTCTTCAGGGCTCAGCTTTCTTTATGGTCCAATTCTCACTTTCATACATGACTACTGGGAAAACCATAGCTTTGAATAGACAGATAGCAAATAATGCCTCTGCTTTTTAATATGCTGTCTAGGTTGGTCATAGCTTTTCTTCCAATGAGCAAGTGTCTTTTAATTTCATGGCTGCAGTTACCACCTGCAGTGATTTTGGAGCCCAAAAAATAAAGTCACTGTTTCCATTGTTTCCCCATCTATTTGCCATGAAGTGATGGGACCAAATGCCATGATCTTTGTTTTTTGAATGTTGAGTTTTAAGCCAGCTATTCACCACTTCAATATTCTTGCCTTGGGAACCCGATGAACAGTATGAAAAGGCAAAATTGTTATTTGGATATATGTAGAGATGTGGATGCATTTAATCATAAGCTGATTATTATTTTTATGACAACCAGGCATCTTTTACAGGTAGAAACCAGAAGAAAGGACTGTTGTTTGCATGTTACTTGATGAACTCTTAATGACTGAATCCCCACCATCTTCCAGTCTGAGCCTATATGAGGATGGAGTACTGGCCAATGTGAGTAAGTTAATAAAGAAAGTAACGTCAAATGATTTGTTCTTCTGTAGATATCAATGCTGTTAGCAGAGTTATGTTTCTGTATTTTTTTTAAGCATTTCTGCTTTCTTGTGTGCAGAACAGAAGGATCACAGTGACAGGTATACTTTCCATTCTAATGTTAGAACTACTGAGTCTCAGATTGTCTATCAAATCCAGAATGATCTCCATTCCAGAAACAACAGCCTTCCCTTGTTTCTGAAAGTTTAAAAGTACTTGAGTTAGTAGTAATATTAGAATTTATTTCCCTTTTATTATTTTATCAAAAAAATGTCATTTCTCTTGAGGTCTTTTTCATTTTACTCCTTTTTTCCTATTTTGTACCCTCTCCAGCATGTACTCTAATATTTTCCACAAAACAAACTCCTATCCATCTTTCAATAAACTTGTCCTTCCCAGATGGCTCACAGATAAAGAATCTGCCTGCAATGCAGGAGACATGGGTTCTATCCCTGGATTGGGAAGATCCTCTGGAGAAGGAAATGGCAATCCACTTGAGTATTCTGGCCTAGACAGTCCCATGGACAAAAGAGCCTGGCAGTCCACGGGGCTGCAAAAGAATCAGACGTGACTTTGTGACTAAACAAGGATCTTAAGCGGTATCTGGGAGCCTGTCAATTCCTCTGGCTTTTACTTACTTACAAAAGAATTTTTTCAAAAGTTGAGCATCTGTATACCTTTATTAACATTCATAAAAGAGATTGTCTTGATTCTTATTTTGTCCTGATAATGTGCCTGACTAGCCTATTCTTTTATACATCAAAAGGTGGAAAAAATCAAGTTCAGAATTTCCATCAGACTTCTGGAGAATTAGCTAAATAGTGAATACATAGCTAAAGAGTGAAGACAGGGTGCATTACTTACCTTGACTCTTAGCTTGTCGGGGGTGGTAACCGGGACCTGGTGTCTACTCGTATTGCCTGCACCTGCTGACCTATAGCCACCATATGTTAGAGCATCTCCTTCCACGTTGGCCAGGCTGGTGTCCAGATAGGCAATGCCTGCTGGGAGCTCTACTGCCTAGAACACAGCATCCAGCCTGATGGCCAGATGCCAAGTGACAAGACTATTGGGGGAGAAGATGACACCTTCAACACCTTCTTTCAGTGAGACAGGTGCTGGCAAGCGTGTGCCCAGGGCAGTGTCTGCAGACCTGGAACCCACAGTTATTGATGAGGTTCGCACTGGCACCTACTTCCAGCTCCTCCACCCTGAGCAGCTTATCACAGATAAAGAAGATGCTGCCAGTAACTGTGCCTGAGGTCACTATACCATTGGCAAGGAGATCATTGATCTTGTCTTGGACCGAATTTGGAAATTGGCTGACCAGTGCACAGGTCTCCAGGGCTTCTTGGTTTTCACAGCTTTGGTGGGGGAACTGGTTCTGAGTTTGCCTCCCTGCTGATGGAACATCTCTCTGTTGATTATAGCAAAAAGTCCAAGCTGGAATTATTTATTTACCCAGCCCTCCAGGTTTCCACAACTGTAGTTTAGCCCTACAACACCATCCTCACCACCACACCATCCTGGAGCATCTGATTTTGCCTTCATGATAGACAATGAGGCCATCTATGACACCTGCTGTAGAAACCTTGATATTGAGCACCCAACCTACATGAATCTTAACTGCCTATTAGCCAGATAGTGTCCCCAATCACTGCTTCCCTGAGGTCTGATGGAGCCCTGACTGTGGATCTGACAGAGTTCCAGACCAACCTGGTGCTCTATCCCCACATTCACTTCCCTCTGGCCACATACACCCCTGTCATCTCTGCAGAGAAAGCCTACCATGAACAGCTTTCTGTAGCAGAGATCACCAATGCTTGCTTTGAGCCATCCAACCAGATGGAGAAATGTGACCCTCGTGATGGTAAATACATGGCCTGCTGCCTGTTGTACTATGGTGACGTGGTTCCCAAAGATGTTGTACCACCATTGTCACCATCAAGACCAAGTGCATCATCCAGTTTGTGGCCTGGTGCCCCACTTCAAGGTTGGCATTAATTACTAGCTTCCCACTGTGGTACCTGCTGGAGATTTGACCAAAGTCCAGTGAACTATGTGCATGCTGAGCAACACCACAGCCATCACCAAGGTCTGGGTTTGCCTAGACCACAAGTTGACCTGATGTATACCAAGCATGCCCTTGTTCACTGGTATGTGGGTGAGGGCATGGAGGAAGGAGATTTTTCTGAGACCTGTGAGGACATGGTTGCCCTTAAGAAGGATTATGAGGAGGTTGGTGTGGATTCTGTTGAAGGAAAGGGAGAGAAAGGAGAGGAATACTAATTACCATTTCTTTGAGCCCTGCAGCATATCATAATCAGAGCTTCAGCATTAGCTGACAGGTGTAAAAACTTTCTGACTGGATTGTCTTCACTTTCAACTGTGATCATGTATTGCTTTCCCATGTGTACCTGTAACACTTCTGTCTCAAACATAAAGAGTTTAAAGAAAAAAAAAAGGAATGAAGACAATCTGATGATTAGAATGATGATAATGACAATGAAGCTGATCATAAGTAGAATTTAGAAGGTAAAAAAATTCTGGCATCAATTTAAAATAAATCTATTCTGTACTTTCTGCTCAGTTTTTGTAAACCCAAAATGTTTCTAAAAATAAAAATGTTTTAATTTCAAAAATTACAGTAGTATTAGACTTGCCATTAGAGATTGTCATTTAATGATTCAATAAATATTATGATTAATTTAAGAAAATTTAATCCAAAGGATTTAATGCTTTAAGCTTAATGCTTAAAGTTGCTAATGCACAAAACTGCAAAATGCATTGTAGACTTACAGGAAAATTTTAAGAAAATCTTTTAAAAATGACACATGTAAGCAGATTGATATATATTTATCATAGTTCAATAAGGGATGTTAACAAACTAATATATTAAATTGGCAACTTGCACTAGTGAAGATTTTTCCTCCTAAGAATGTTTTTAAGCTTATGAACTATATCTGCCTAGAGCAATCCTAGCAAGCTTTTTAGAAAACTGAAGCAACTGTCAATCAAGGAGACACATGAGAATGTTCTGGTATAAGTTTTCAAAATATTCTTGTCTAAGAAATCAAAGATGACATTAAAAGATGGAGAGTATACCACGTTTCAGGACTGGAAGAATGAATATTGTGAAAATGACTATACCCCACAAAGTAATCTACAGATTAAATGCTGCTGCTGCTGCTGCTGCTAAGTCGCTTCAGTTGTGTCCGACTCTGTGAGACCCCATAGACAGCAGCCCACGAGGCTCCCCCGTCCCTGGGATTCCCCAGGCAAGAACACTGGAGTGGGTTGCCATTTCCTTCTCCAATGCATGAAAGTGAAAAGTGAAAGTGAAGTCACTCAGTCGTGTCTGACTCTGTGCAACCCCATGGACTAAAGCCTACCAGGCTCCTCTGTCCATGGGATTTTCCAGGCAAGAGTACTGGAGTGGGTTACCATTGCCTTCTCCTGATTAAATGCAATCCCTATCAAACTACCAATTGCATTTTTCACAGAACTAGAACAAAAACTTTCACAATTCATATGGAAACACAAAAGATCCCAAATAGCCAAAGCAATCATGAGAAAGAAGAATGGAGCAGGAGGAATCAAGCTTCTTGACTCAAGACTATATTACAAAGTTATAGTCATCAAAACAGTATGGTGCTGGCACAAAAGAGAAATATAGATCAATGGAACAAGAGAGAGATGCCAGAGATAAACCCGTGCATTATATCCAGACACTTTACTTTCAACAAAGAAGGCATGAATATACCATGGGGAAAAGACAACCTCTTCAATACATGGTTCTGGGAAAACTGGATAGCTATGTGCAAAAGGATGAAATTAGAATACCATACATGAAAACAAACGTGATAACCAAACATGAAACCACCATACATGAAAATAAACTCAAAATGGATTAAAGACCTAAATGTTAGACCAGAAACTATGAAACTCTTAGAGGAAAACATAGGCAGAACACTGTACGACATAAATCACGAGATACTCAATGATCCATCTTCTAGAGTAGTGGCAATAAAAACAAAAATAAATACACGGGATCTAATAAAACGTAAAGATTTTGCACAGCAAAGGAAAACATAAACAAGGTGAAAAGACAAGATCAGAATGGGAGAAATAATAGCAACTGAAACAACTGACAAAGGCTTGATCTCCAAAATATACAAGCAGCTCCACACCAGAAAAATAAACAATCCAATCAAAAAGTGAGCATAAGACCTAAACAGACGTTTCTCCAAGGAAGACATACAGATGGTTAATAAATACATGAAAAGATGCTCAACATTGCTCATTATTAGAGAAATGCAAATCAAAACTGCAATGATGTATCACCTCACACTGGTCAGAAAGGCCATCCTCAAAAAATCTAAAAGCTATAAATGCTGGAGACAGTGGGGAGAAAAGGGAACCCTCTTGCACTGCTGGTGGGAATGTAAATAGATACAGCCACCATGGAGAACAGTACTGTTTGTTGTTCAGTCACTAAATTGTGTCTGACTCTTTGCAAACCCAAGGACTTCAGCATGCCAGGTTTCCCTGTCCTTCACTATTTCCCAGAGTTTGCTCAAAGTCATATCCATTGAGTCAGTGATACCATCCAACCTTCCCATTCTCTGACATCCCCTTCTCATCTTGCCTTCAATCTTTCCCAGCATCAGGGTCTTTTCCAGTGAGTCAGCTCTTTATATCAAGTGGTCAAAGTATTAGAGGACAGTATGAAGATTCTTTTAAAAACCTAGGAATAAAATGACCAAATGACCCAACAGTCCTACTAGTGGGCATATTCCCTGAGAAAACCATGATTGAAAAAAACACATGTACTTCAATGTTAATTGCAGCACTGTTAACAAAAGCTAGGACATAGAAGCAACCCAGATGTCCTTTGACAGATGAATGCATAACCAAGCTGTGGTATATATATACCATGGAATATTTCTCAGCCATGAAAAGGAATACACTTGAGTCAATTCTAATGAGGTGGCTAAACCTAGAGCCTATTATACAGAATGAAGTAAATCAGAAAAAGAAAAGCAAATATATTAATGCACATATATGGAATCTAGAAAGACGGTACTGATGAACCTTTTAAAGGGCAGCAGTGGAGATGCGGGCACAGAAAACAGACTTGTGGACATGATGGGGGAAGGAGAGGGTGGGGTGACTTGAGAGAGTAACGTGGAAACATGCACATCACCATATGTAAAACAGACAGTGGGAATTTGCTGTATGATGCAGGAAACTCAAACCATGCTTTGTGACAAACTAGAGAGTTGGGATGGGGTGGGAGATGGGAAGAAGTTTCAAGAGGGAGGGGACATATATATACATATGGCTAATTAATGTTGATGAATGGCAGAAATCAACACAATATTGTAAGACAATTATCCTTCAATTTAAAATAAATAAAAATTTTAAATGTGTTTGTTTACCCTTTAGCTTCTTTCTTATCTGCTTTTGTCAAATTTTTCTACACAGTTGATAAAGCTTTTGTACAAGACAATGTAAATAAGAGGCAACAGAAAAGGCTCTTATAATAATTTACTCCATTTGCTGAAGTTGCGTCCTTTGGATCCTTCACCTTGGGGAGGGAGTTCTGAAGGAGGAAAAGTTTCTGCACACTTAGAAACCTTCTCACAGGCAAGGACCAGGGGAAATTTCAGAACTTCAGAGGGGAAGTGCAGCTACAAGTGTGTGGAAGACAAAGAGGAGAGAATTTGACAGACAGATCAGTGCTGACTAGCAACTCACAACCAAGAAGCTGTGTGTAAGTCCATTGCTGTAAAACTGGCCCTGGGTGCTGAGGCTCAGGCTTTGGGGGTTGGACCCCAGGGAGAAGCCTGAGGTTGACTGCTGTGAAGAAACTCTGAGGGACTAATATGACAAAGCCGAGCGGTTCCAGGGAAAATTCTGGGCCTGCAGAGAGGCAAGAGATTATTGTTATGGGGACTAATTCCTTGGATCCTGTAACTCTAAGCATTCCCAGATTGTAGGATCCTGCCTTCACAAGTGCCATAGGTGGGATGAGCTGGCTGTGGTCTCCAAACCCAGAGATTGGCACACCTGTGGACCTGCTATTGCCAAGGCTGTCATGAGTGCCAGAAGTGTGGATGAGACAAGGCTGGGGTCTGTGACCCCAGAGGTGGGTGTGACGGTGGCTTCAGTGACTGCCAACCTGTGAGCAGGTACATATCACTAAACACAACTTCCTGTGAGCCTATGCAGCTTGCCTCTTTCTAGGGATCGTGACCTAGGGCTAATTCCTCTGGGAGAGCTCATGACCTGCCTCAGACCTTAGCAACATGTGGCAGGTCTCTACTCCTCCAGGCACTCCTTGCACATTCCAATTGTGGCTGCCATACCCCTCCCTCTCCCGAGTCTGACCGAACAGATAAGCCTTAATAAGCCAGGACCTTCACTCCCTCTTGGGCGCCCAAGGTAAGAGAAACCCAAGTAAGACGGTAGGTGTTGCAAGAGGGGATCAGAGGGCAAACACACTGAAACCATACTCACAGAAAACTAGTCAATCTAATCACACTAGGACCACAGCCTTGTCTAACTCAATGAAACTAAGCCATGCCCGTGGGGCAACCCAAGACGGGCGGGTCATGGTGGAGAGATCTGACAGAATGTGGTCCACTGGAGAAGGGAATGGCAAACCACTTCAGTATTCTTGCTTTGAGAACCCCATGAACAGTATGAAAAGGCAAAATGATAGGATACTGAAAGAGAAACTCCCGAGGTCAGTAGGTACCCAATATGCTACTGGAGATCAGTGGAGAAATAACTCCAGAAAGAATGAAGGGATGGAGCCAAAGCAAAAAGAATACCCAGCTGTGGGTGTGACTGGTGATAGAAGCAAGGTCCGATGCTATAAAGAGCAATATTGCATAGGAACCTGGAATGTCAGGTCCATGAATCAAGGCAAATTGGAAGCGGTCAAACAAGAGATGGCAAGAGTGGATGTTGACATTCTAGGAATCAGCGAACTGAAATGGACTGGAATGGGTGAATTTAACTCAGATGACCATTATATCTACTACTGTGGGCACGAATCCCTCAGAAGAAATGGAGTGGCCATCATGGTCAACAAAAGAGTCTGAAATGCAGTACTTGGATGCAATCTCAAAAACGACAGAATGATCTCTGTTCGTTTCCAAGGCAAACCATTCAATATCACAGTAATCCAAGTCTATGCCCCAACCAGTAATGCTGAAGAAGCTGAAGTTGAACGGTTCTATGAAGACCTATAAGACCTTTTAGAGCTAACACCCAAAAAAGATGTCCTTTTCATCACAGGGGACTGGAATGCAAAAGTAGGAAGTCAAGAAACACCTGGAGTAACAGGCAAATTTGGCCTTGGAATACGGAATGAAGCAGGGCAAAGGCTAATAGAGTTTTGCCAAGAAAATGCACTGGTCATAACTAACACCCTTCTCCAACAACACAAGAGAAGACTCTACACATGGACATCACCAGATGGTCAACACCGAAATCAGATTGATCATATTCTTTGCAGCCAAAGATGGAGAAGCTCTATACAGACAGCAAAAACAAGACCAGGAGCTGACTGTGGCTCAGACCATGAACTCCTTATTGCCAAATTCAGACTTAAATTGAAGAAAGTAGGGAAAACCACTAGACCATTCAGGTATGACCTAAATCAAATCCCTTATGATTATACAGTGGAAGTGAGAAATAGATTTAAGGGCCTAGATCTGATAGATAGAGCGCCTGATGAACTATGGAATGAGGTTTGTGACATTGTACAGGAGACAGGGATCAAGACCATCCCCATGGAAAAGAAATGCAAAAAAGCAAAATGGCTGTCTGGGGAGGCCTTACAAGTAGCTGTGAAAAGAAGAGAAGCGAAAAGCAAAGGAGAAAAGGAAAGATATAAATATCTGAATGCAGAGTTCCAAAGAATAGCAAGAAGAGATAAGAAAACCTTCTTTAGCGATCAATGCAAAGAAATAGAGGAAAACAACAGAATGGGAAAGACTAGAGATCTCTTCAAGAAAATCAGAGATACCAAAGGAACATTTCATGCAAAGATGGGCTCAATAAAGGACAGAAATGGTATGGACCTAACAGAAGCAGAAGATATTAAGAAGAGGTGGCAAGAATACACAGAAGAACTATACAAAAAAGATCTTCACGACCCAGATAATCACGATGGTGTGATCACTGACCTAGAGCCAGACATCCTGGAATGTGAAGTCAAGAGGGCCTTAGAAAGCATCACTACAAACAAAGCTAGTGGAGGTGATGGAATTCCAGTTGAGCTATTTCAAATCCTGAAAGATGATGCTGTGAAAGTGCTGCACTCAATATGCCAGCAAATTTGGAAAACTCAGCAGTGGCCACAGGACTGGAAACGGTCAGTTTTCATTCCAATCCCAAAGAAAGGCAATGCCAAAGAATGCTCAAACTACCGCACAACTGCACTCATCTCACACGCTAGTAAAGTAATACTCAAAATTCTCCAAGCCAGGCTTCAGCAATACGTGAACCGTGAACTTCGTGATATTCAGGCTGGTTTTAGAAAAGGCAGAGGAACCAGAGATCAAATTGCTAACATCTGCTGGATCATGGTAAAAGCAAGAGAGTTCCAGAGAAACATCTATTTCTGCTTTATTGACTATGCCAAAGCGTTTGACTGTGTGGATCACAATAAACTGTGGAAAATTCTGAAAGAGATGGGAATACCAGACCACCTGACCTGCCTCTTGAGAAATTTGTATGCGGGTCAGGAAGCAACAGTTAGAACTGGACATGGAACAACAGACTGGTTCCAAATAGGAAAAGGAGTTCGCCAAGGCTGTATATTGTCACCCTGTTTATTTAACTTCTATGCAGAGTACGTCATGAGAAACGCTGGACTGGAAGAAACACAAGCTGGAATCAAGGTTGCCGGGAGAAATATCAATCACCTCAGATATGCAGATGACACCACCCTTATGACAGAAAGTGAAGAGGAACTCAAAAGCCTCTTGATGAAAGTGAAAATGGAGAGTGAAAAAGTTGGCTTAAAGCTCAACATTCAGAAAATGAAGATCATGGCATCCAGTCCCATCACTTCATGGCAAATAGATGGGGAAACTGTGGAAACAGTGTCAGACTTTATTTGTTTGGGCTCCAAAATCACTGCAGATGGTGACTGCAGCCATGAAATTAAAAGACACTTAGTCCTTGGAAGGAAAGTTATGACCAACCTAGATAACATATTCAACAGCAGAGACATTACTTTGCCAACAAAGGTTCATCTAGTCAAGGCTATGGTTTTTCCTGTGGCTATGTATGGATGTGAGAGTTGGACTGTGAAGAAGGCTGAGCACCGAAGAATTGATGCTTTTGAAGTGTGGTGTTGGAGAAGACTCTTGAGAGTCCCTTGGACTGCAAGGAGATCCAACCAGTCCATTCTGAAGGAGATCAGCCCTGGGATTTCTTTGGAAGGAATGACACTAAAGCTGAAAATCCAGTACTTTGGCCACCTCATGCGAAGAGCTGACTCATTGGAAAAGACTCTGATGCTGGGAGGGATTGGGGGCAGGAGGAGAAGGGGACGACAGAGGATGAGATGGCTGGATGGCATTACTGACTCGATGGACGTGAGTCTGAGTGAACTCCGGGAGTTTGTGATGGACAGGGAGGCCTGGCGTGCTGCGATTCATGGGGTCACAAAGAGTTGGACATGACTGAGCGACTGATCTGATCACTCCCTCTTTTCTGGGTAGAGAACAGATGCTGGAGAGCAGCCTGCAAGCAGAGGCAGGACCAGTACCAAAGAAGAACACGGGAGCCGTGTGAATAAAGGAAACGAAAGAATTCACTCCTGCAGAAGCAGGTGCTTTGGATTTAAACCTTACAATTAGCTTGAGATTGTGGACCCTGGGGGCAATTGTGGACTTTGGAAGCAAGAACAAGCTTCAGTTAGGGCATATCTGAGTAGGAGCTGACTCCACAGTGCCCAGAGCAGGCCCAGAGACCTTCTGAGAAATATTGGAGGACTTTCTGAGTAGGCGCTTTGACTGGAGCAAAATGTGTGGTAAGGACAACTAATGTCACAGGATAATATTCTTCTTAGTACCTCTCTGTCTGTTTATCTATATATAGTTTTTTCTGTTTTTGTTTTGTTCTATTTTTATTCCTTTTTAATAATCATTTAATTTTTATCTTTTGCTTGCCTTTTCTTCTTTTTATGTTTTATTTTTAAATACATTTATTTTATTTCCTTCCTATTTTTACAAAACATTTTCATTATAATGTATTTTCCCATGTTTTGGCTTTGTATTTTTGCTACTCAAGTTTTTAGTGCTTGTTTTCATTTATGAATTTGTTTATTGATTTGATTGTTCTCTTCTTTTTTTGGTTCTTCTCTTTATTCTTTCTTTCTTTCTTTCTTTTCTGAGTGTGAGTTTGAGTTTCTTTGTGTGTTCCTGTCTAATTAATATTGTTTTATGGTTTAACTTGGGGGTTTGTCTGCCTGTTAATTTTTTTCAAGGTTGGTTTTCATTTTTCTCTCTCTCTCTCTCTCTCTTTTACAATTCTGTACCATGTGACTTGTGGGGGTTTGGTGCTCAGCAAGGGGTTGGGCCTGAACCTCCAAAGTGAGAGACCTGAATCCAATATGTTGGATCATCAGTGAACCCCTAAACCAAAGGAATATTAACCAGTGAGAGCTCTCCCAAAGGCCTCCATCTTAACACTAAGACCTGGCAGCATATAAAGGCCGACAAGCTTCAATGCTGGACATCACACAACAAACAACTAGCAGAAACAGGAACACAATCCTACCCATTAACAGTCAGGCTGCCCAAAGTCATACCAAGCTCACAGACACCCCTTAACACACCACTGGGCATGGTACTGCCCCTTAGAGAGACAAGATCCAGTTCCATCCACCAGAACACAGGAACCAGTCCCCTCATGAAGAAACTTTCACAAAGCATTGGTCCAGCTGCACACACTGGGGGGAGACTCCACACGTAAGATGAACTGGGACCTTGCAGTCTGCAGAAAGGAGACTCCAAACATAGTAATTAAACAAAATGAAAAGACAAAGAAACATGCAGCACATGAAGAAGCATGGTAAAAATTCACTAGACACTGAAAGCAACTAGAAAAAGAGGAATAAAAAACCCGAATTTAGTAGAAGGAAAGAAATCATAACAATCAGAGCAGAAATACATATAAAAGAGATGAAGGAAAAAATAGCAAAGATCAATGAAACTCAAAGCTTGTTCTTTGAGGAGATAAAATAGACAAACCATTAGCCAGACTCATTAAAAGAAAAAGGGAGAAAACTGAAAGCAATAAAATTAGAAATGAAAAAGAAACTACAACAGACAATGCAGAAATACAAATGATCATAAGAGAGTACTATGAGCTACATGCCAATAAAATGGACAACCTTGAAGAAACAGACAAATTCTTAGAAAAGCACAACCTTCCAAAACTGAACCAGGAAGAAATAGAAAATATGAACAGACCAATCACAAGCACTGAAATAGAAGCTGATCAAAATCTCCCAACAAAAAAAAGCCCAGGGCCAGATGGCTTCACAGTCGAATTTTATCAAAACCCAGAGAAGAGCTCACGCCTATCCTGCTTAAATTGTTTCAAAAATTTGCAGAGGAAGGAAAACTCCCAAACCTATTCTACGAGGCCACCATCATCACCCTGATACCAAAACCAGACAAAGATATCACCAAAAAAAGAAAACTATAGGCCATATCACTGATGAATATGGGTGCAAAAATCCTCAACAAAATTCTAATGAACAGAATCCACCAACACATTAGAAGAATCATATACCATGGTCAAGTGGGGTTCAGCCCAGGGATCCAAGATTCTTCAATATAAGCAAATCAATCAACATGATAGACCAAATTAAAAAATTGAAAGATAACACAATGGAATATTACCAGTCATAAAAAGGAACACATTTGGGTCAGTTCTAATGAGGTGGATGAACCAAGAACCTAGAATTATACAGAGTGAAGTAAGTCAGAAAGCGAAAGACAAATATCATATTCTAACACATATATACAGAATCTAGAAAAATGGTACTGAAGAATTTATTTACAGGGCAGCATTGGAGAAACAGACACAGAGAATGGACTTACGGACATGGGGAGAGGGGAGGAGAGGGTGAGATGTATGTTGTGAGTAACATGGAAACTTACATTACTGTATGTAAAATAGATAGCCTAGGGAATTTGCTGTATGGCTCAGGAAACTCAAACAGGGGCTCTGTATCAACCTGGAGGGGTGGGATGGGGAGGGAGATGGGAGGGAGGTTCAAAAGGAAGGGGGTGTATGTATACCTATGGCTGATTCATGTTGGGGTTTGACAGAAAACAACAAAATTCTGTAAAGCAATTATTCTTCAATAAAATTGAAATAATTTTATTCAATTAATAAATAAATAATTTAATTAAAAAAATTTTTAATTGAAAGTTAAAAACCATATGATCAAGAGGACCTTCAAGATTGCAGAAGAATAGGATGGGGAGAATATCTTCTCCCTCACAAATATATCGAAAAATAACCTGCATGTAGAGCAACTCCCACAGAACATCTGAACACTGGCAGAGGACCCCAGACTTCCAGAAAGGCAAACCAATCTCATTGGAATGAAGTAGGGCAAAAGATAGAGACTAAAAGGGATACAAAGGATTTCAGAATATGGACCTGTGCCCTGGGAAAGGGAGTCCTGAAGGAGAGGAGGTTTCTGCGCACTAGGAAACCCCTCACAGGCGGGATCAGGGGGAGCTTTGGAACCTCAGAGGGGAGTGCAGTGCAGCAAGACAGGTGCTCCAAAGGCAAAATGGAGAAAATTCACCACAGAGATTGAGCCAAACAGCACTTCCCAATTGAGGAGTGGCTCAAGTGCTCTCATCAGCCCACAGTGAGCAGAGGCTAGCTGCCAAAACCCAGGCTTCAGGAATCAGACCTTAGAGAGGGGGCCAGTGCCGACTGCCACAAAGATACTTTAAGGGGCCTGGCACAGCACAGCAGAGGCAAACCAGGAAAACTCTCAATCTGCCAGAGAAACAAAGGATCATTCCTCCCAGAAGGCTCTAACGCTACACTTTGATTCTGCACACTCACAGAACAAAGGACCCCTCCCAAGCAGATGCTGAAAGACGGTGAGCTGCTTTTGGTCTGCAGCCCCAGAGACAAAGAGACGGGCATGGTGCCAGAGGTGGAAGGCAGGAGACCACTATGAACTCAGCCCCAGAGATCACAACTACTGCCAAGCTGTGAGTGTCACCACCCACAGCTTCCTGAGAACCTTAGTGGCTTGGCTCTGCAAAGGGTCCCACAACCTGGGACCAACTCCCCTGGGGAAGCACACGACCTTCTTCAGGCTGGGGCGACTCCTGCACAGCCAAGCTGCAGTGATCACTCCCTACACACCTCTTTCCTCAGCACAGCTGAGCAAGTAAACCCGAATAAACTGCTGCTTACACGCCCTCGTGTCTGGGCAGTGAACAGACATGGGAGAGAGACTTAAAAGCAAAGGCGGCCCCAAACCAAAGCAGAACACCAGGGGCTGTGTGAGCAAAGGAAAGATGGGGAAACTGTCCTAAAAGTTACAGCTGCAGTGACTTAAATTAAATTCTAGGATTTAGCCTGAGACTGTATGTTAGGGACAACTGTAGATTTTGAGAGCAAATACAAACTGGAGAAAGACCTGAGTCTGAGCAGAGCCCACACTGCCCACAATATGTCTAGAGACCTTCTCAGATATATTGGAAGACTTTCTGAGTAGGCAAGTCAACTGGAACAGAAAATGGAGAAATTTACTTGGACATTCTTCTCGCTTCTACTCTCTACATATTTACCTGCTTCCCCCCTTTATATTTTTTTTTCTCATACTGCCCTAATGTGGCTCTTTATTACTTCTTTAATTTTTATTTTTTATAACCCAATTTTTCCTCTTTTAAAAAACCTTATTTTTAAGTAAATTCCATGTTTTTGTTTTTTGTTTTAGATTTTTTACTTTGTATTTTTGAGGTTTAATTTTTTCTGTGCTTTTGATTTTTGTTTTATCTTTTGATTTTGTGTCTTTGAGAATCTATTTAAAAATTTTAGTATCTATATTCATTAGGAGTTTGAGCATTGGCTTGATTGCTCTCTTCTCTTTTGACTCTTTTTTTCTTTTTCGTCTTTTCCACTCTTTCTTCCTCTGTACAAGTGTGTGAATCTTTTGGGATGATCTTGGCTGTAGAGATTGATTTCACCATTAGTCTAGGGATTTTGTCTTCTGTGCTGTGTGGCCTGTGAAATCTTGATGCTATGGTAAGAAGTCAGGCCTGAACCCCTGAGGGAGGAGGCTCAACTCTAAGACTTCAGACCACTAGAGAGCTCCTGATCCCACAGATCATTAACAGGCGAGAAGTGACACAGATTGGCTGAATGGATACAAAAGAAAAAAAAGATCTCTGTATACACTGTCTGTAAGAAACCCATCTCTGACCTAGGGATGAATATATACATATATATATATATATCTCCATTGTTTCCCCATCTATTTGCCATGAAGTGATGGGACCAGATGCCATGATCTAGTTTTGTGAGTTGAGTTTTAAGCCAGCTTTTTCACTCTCTTCTTTCATTTTCATTAAGAGGCTCTGCAGTTTCTCTTTGCTTTCTGCCATAAGAGTGGTGTCATCTGCATGTCTGAGGTTATTGATAATTCTCCCAGCAATCTTGATTCCAGTTTGTGCTTCATCCAGCCCACATTTTGCATGATGTACTCTGCATAGAAGTTAAATAAACAGGGTGACAATATACAGCCTGGACATACAGACAATTTGGAAACAGTCTGTTGTTCCATGTCTGGTTCTAACTGTTACTTCTTGATCTGCATACAGATTTCTCTGGAGGCAGGTAAGGTGGTCTGGTGTTCCCATCTCTTTCAGAATTTTCCACAGTTTGTGGTGATCCACACAGTCAAAGTAGTCAATAAAGTAGTAAATGTTTTTCTGGAACTCTCTTGCTTTTTTGATGATCCAACGGATGTTGGCAATTTGATCTCTGGTCCTCTGCCTTTTCTAAATCTAGTTTGAACATCTGGAAGTTCTCAGTTCATGCACTGTTGAAGTATTGCTTGGAGAATTTTGAGCAATACTTTGAAAGCATGTGAGATAAGTGCAATTGTGTGATAGTTTTAATATTCTTTGGCATTGCCCTTCTTTGAGATTAGAATGAAAACTGACCTTTTCCAGTCCTGTAACCACTGCTGAGTTTTCCAAATTTGCTGGCATATTGAGTACAGCATTTTAATAGCATCATCTTTAGGACTTGAAATAGCTCAGCTGGAATTCCATTACCTCTACTAGCTTTGTTCGTAGTGATGCTTCCTAAGGCCCACTTGACTTCAGACTCCAGAATGTCTGGCTCTAGGTGAGCGATCACACCATTGTTGTTATTTTGGTCATTAGGATCTTTTTGTTCTTCTGTGTATTCTTGCCACGTCTTCTTAATATCTTCTGTTTCTGTTAGGTACATACCATTTCTGTCCTTTATTGTGCCCATCTTTGCATGAAATGTTCCCTTACTATCTCTAATTTTCTTAAGAAATATCTAGTCTTTCCCATTCTACTGTTTTCCTCTATTTCTTTGCACTGATCACTGAGGAAAGCTTTCTTATCTCTCCTTGCTATTCTTTGGAACTCTGCATTCAGATGTTTATATCTTTCCTTTTCTCCTTTGCCTTTAGCTTCTCTTTTTTCCTCAGGTATTTGTAAGGCCTCCTCAGACAACCATTTTGCCTTTTTGCATTTCTTTTTCTTGGGCATGGTCTTGATCCCTGCTTCCTGTACAATGTCACAAACCTCCATCCATAGTTCTTCAGGTACTCTGTCTATAAGATCTAATCCCTTGAATCTATTTCTCACTTCCACTGTATAAACATAAGGTATTTGATTTTGGTCATATCTGAATGGTCTAGTGGTTTTCCCTACTTTCTTCAATTTAAGTCTGAATTTTGCAATAAGGTATTCAAGATCTGAGCCACAGTCAGCTCCCGGTCTTGTTTTTGCTGACTGTATAGAGCTTCTCCATCTTCAGTTGCAAAGAATATAATCAATCTGGTTTTGGTATTAACATCTGGTCATGTCCACATGTAGAGTTATCTCTTGTGTTGTTGGAAGTGGTGTTTTCTATAACCAGTGCATTTTGGCAAAATTCTGTTAGCCTTTGCCCTGCTCCATTTTGCTCTCCAGGGCCAAATTTGCCTGTTACTCCAGGTATCTTGACTTCCTACTTTTGCATTCTAGTCCCCTATGATGAAAAGAGCATCATTTTTTGGTATTAGTTCTAGAAGGTCTTAGAGGTCATTATAGAACTGTTCAACTTCAGCTTCTTCAGCATTAGTGGTTGGGGCATAGATTTGGATTACTGTGATATTGAATGGTTTGCCTTGGAAACAAACAGAGATCATTCTGTCATTTTTGAAATTGTACAATATACCACATTTTGACTCTTGTTGATTATGAGGGCTACTCCATATCTTCTAAGGGATTCTTGCCCACAGTAGTAGATGTAATGGTCTTCAGAATTAATTTCACCCATTCCAGTCCATTTTAGTTCACTGATTCCTAAAATGTCAGTGTTCACTCTTGCCACCTCCTATTTACCACTCCCAATTTACCTTGATTCAGGGACCTAACATTCCAGGTTCCTTTGTGATATTGTTCTTTACAGCATCGGACTTTACTTCCACCACCAGGCACGTTCACAACTGGGCCTTGTTTTCACCATGATCTTAGTTTTTTTAATAATTAGTTTTAGGCTGGCTCTTTCACTCTCCTCCTTCACGCTCATCAAGAGCCTCTTTAGTTCCTCTTCAGTTTCTACCATTAGGGTCGTGTCATCCACATATCTGAAGCTGTTGAAGTTTCTCCCACCTATCTTGATTCCAGCTTGTAACTCATCCAGCCCAGCATTTCTCACGATGTGCTCAGTGTATAGATTGAACAAACAGGGTGACAGCAGACAGCCCTGTTGTACTCCTTTCTCAATCCTGAACTAATCAGTTGTTCCATACAGGGTTCTAACTGTGGCTTCTTGACCCCCATAGAGGTTTCTCAAGAGACGTTAAGATGGTCTGGTACTCCCATCTCTTCAAGAGCTTTCCATAGTCTATTATGGTCCACATAGTCAAAGGCTTTGGTGTAGTCAATGAAACAGAGGTAAATGTTCTTCTGGAATTCCCTAGCTTTCTCTATAATCCAGTGAATGTTGGCAATTTGATCTCTGGTCCCTCTCCCTTTTCTAAATCCAGCTTGGACATCTGGAAGTTCTTGGTTTGCATAATGCTGAAGCCTAGCATGCAAGATTTTAAGCATGACCATACTAGCATGAGCTATTTCAAATCCTAAAAGATGATGCTTTGAAAGTGCTGCACTCAATATGCCAACAAATTTGGAAAACTCAGCAGTGGCCACAGGACTGGAAAAGGTCAGTTTTCATTCCAATCCCAAAGAAAGGCAATGCCAAAGAATGCTCAAACTACCACACAATTTCACTCATCTCACATGCTAGTAAAGTAATGCTCAAAATTCTCCAAGCCAGGCTTCAGCAATATGTGAACCGTGAACTTCGTGATGTTCAAGCTGGTTTCAGAAAAGGCAGAGAAACCAGAGATCAAATTGCCAACATCTGCTGGATCATGGAAAAAGCAAGAGAGTTCCAGAAAAACATCTATTTCTGCTTTATTGACTATGCCAAAGCGTTTGACTGTGTGGATCACAATAACCTGTGGAAAATTCTGAAAGAGATGGGAATACTAGACCACCTGACCTGCCTCTTGAGAAATTTGTATGCAGGTCAGGAAGCAACAGTTAGAACTGGACATGTAACAACAGACTGGTTCCAAATAGGAAAAGGAGTATGTCAAGGTTGTATATTGTCACCCTGCTTATTTAACTTCTATGCAGAGTACATCATGAGAAACGCTGGACTGGAAGAAACACAAGCTGGAATCAAGATTGCCGGGAGAAATATCAATCACCTCAGATATGCAGATGACACCACCTTTATGGCAGAAAGTGAAAAGGAACTAAAAAGCCTCTTGATGAAAGTGAAAATGGAGAGTAAAAAAGTTGGCTTAAAGCTCAACATTCAGAAAATGAAGATCCTAGCATCCGGTCCCACCACTTCATGGCAAATAGATGGGGAAACAGTGGAAACAGTGTCAGACTTTATTTTTCTGGGCTCCAAAATCACTGCAGATGGTGACTGCAGCCATGAAATTAAAAGATGCTTACTCTTTGGAAGGAAAGTTATTACCAACCTAGATAACATATTCAACAGCAGAGACATTACTTTGCCAACAGAGGTCCATCTAGTCAAGGCTATGGTTTTTCCTGTGGTCATGTATGGATGTGAGAGTTGGACTGTGAAGAAGGCTGAGCACCGAAGAATTGATGCTTTTGAAGTGTGGTGTTGGAGAAGACTCTTGAGAGTCCCTTGGACTGCAAGGAGATCCAACCAGTCCATTCTGAAGAGATCAGCCCTGGGATTTCTTTGGAAGGAATGACGCTAAAGCTCAAACGCCAGTACTTTGGCCACCTCATGTGAAGAGCTGACTCATTGGAAAAGACTCTGATGCTGGGAGGGATTGGGGGCAGGAGGAAAAGGGGACGACAGAGGATGAGATGGCTGGATGGCATCACTGACTCGATCCGGGAGTTGGTGATGGACAGGGAGGCCTGGCGTGCTGCAATTCATGGGGTTGCAAAGAGTCGGACATGACTGAGCGACTGAACTGAACTGAACTGATACTAGCTTGGGAGATGAGTGCAATTGTCAGATGGTTAGCACATTCTTTAGTACTACCCTTCTTGGCAACTGGGCTGAGGATTGACCTTTTCTAGTTCATTGCTGGGTCTTCCAGATTTGCTGACATATTGAATGCGACACCTTGATAGCATCATTCTTTAGGGCTTTGAACAGTTCTACTGGAATTTCATCACATCCACTAGCTTTATTAGCAGCAGTGCTTCCTAAGGCCCACATGACTTCACTCTCCAGAATGTCTGGCTCTGTGTGGCTTAGCACATCATGTGGTTCATTTGGATCTTTTTTATACAGTTTTTCTGTGTATTCTTTTCACTTATTCTTGGTATATAATCTTTTATTATTTTATTATCTTTATATTTTATATTATATATATTATATTATATACATAATATATATATTATATTATATTTTATCTTTTATTAAATGTGTATTAGAAGACACATTTATTCTTCTGTGTCTACTAGGTCTCCACCATTTATGTCCTTTATTGTGCCCATCTTTGGGCAAAATGTTCCCTTGATATCTCCAATTTTCCTGAAGAGATCTCTGGTCTTTCCACTTCTGTTATTTTCTGCTAGTTTTATACGCTGTTCATTGAAGAAGGCCTTCCTGCCTCTCCGTGCTGATCTTTGGAAATCTGCGTTTAGTTGGATACACCTTTCCCCTTCTCCCTTGCTTTTCACTTCTCTTCCGTCTTTAGCTATTTGTAAGTCCTCCTCAAATAACTACTTTGCCTTCTTGCTTTTCTTTTTCTTTGGGATGGTTTTGTTTGCTGCCTCCATAATATTGGAGGTACAATATTACGGACCTCCATTCATAGTTCTTCAGGCACACTGTTAATTAGATCTAATCCCTTGAACCTCTACCACATAGTCCTAGGGGATTTGATTTCAGTCATACCTGGCTGGTCTAGTGGTTTTCCCCACTCTCTTTAGTTCAAGCCTGAATTTTGGTATGAGAAGCTGATGATCTGAGTTACAGTCCGCTCCAGGTCTTATTTTTCCCAACTGTGAACAGCTTCTCCATCTCCAGCTATAAAGAATGTAATCAGTTTGATTTTGGTATTGGCCATTTGGTGATGTTCCCTGTGTCTGGTGGTAGAAGTAAAGTATGGTTCTGTAAGGAACAATATTGCATAGGAACCTGGAATGTAAGTTCCATGAATCAAGGTAAACTGTGTCAACTACAAATTGGCACTTACCAAGAGCATTGCCAACCAGTGAACAACAAAGGCATTTGCCATCTGCCTCTAGGGAGATTAGACACCATGCTGCTATAGCATTTGACCTTCAACAGCCCTGGAGAAAGTTCAGGTGGACGGAGGCACTCTGTGCTCCAGGGAATCTGGTGGGACAGGTCTTTAGATAGTTAGATGTTTCAGGGGCAGATTTTATGGTCTCCATCCTTGCATTTCCTCATATCTAGAGAACCACTAAATCCTTTCATGGTGACATCAGATCCTCATGACTAACACAAACCTTCTGGAAAATGAATACTTCATGGTATTGAACTCCCCCTTCACCAAAACCTTGGATGTTGACCTTCCCCCACTGCCACTTTAGAGCAGTCTCTCAGAGCTATCTGAGATGCTGCCTGCTGCGCTGTAGTCTTCATTTTACCCCCAAATAAAACTTAACTCACAATTCTCAAGTTGTACATCTTTTTTAGTCAGCAACTGGAAGTGGTCAAACAGGAAATGGCAAGAGTGAACATTGACATTTTAGGAATCAGTGAACTAAAATGGGCCAGAATAGGTGAATTTAATTCAGAAGATGATTAAATCTACTACTATGGGCAAGAATCCTTAGAAGAAATGGAGTAGCCCTCATAGTTAACAAGAGTCTGAAATGCCACCTGACCTGCCTCCTGAGAAACCTGTATGCAGGTCAAGAAGCAACAGTTATAACTGGACATGGAACAACAGACTGGTTCCAAATTGGGAAAGGAGTACATCAAGGCTGTATATATTGTCACCCTGATTATCTAACTTCTACACAGAGTACATCATACAAAATGCCGGGCTGGATGAAGCACAAGCTGGAATCAAGATTGCCAGGAGAAATATCTGTAAGCTCAGATATGCAGATGACACCACCCTTGAGGCAGAAAATGAAGAGGAACTAAAGAGCTTCTTGATAAAGGTGAAACAGAGGAGTGAAAAAGCTGGCTTAAAACTCAACATTAAAAAAACTAAGATCATGGCATCTGGTCCCATTACTTCATTGCAAATAGATGGAGAAATAATAGAAATAGTGAGAGACTTTATTTTCTTAGGTTCTGAAATCACTGCAGATGATGACAGCAGCCATAAAATTAAAAGATGCTTCTTGGAAGAAAAGTTATGACCAACCTAGACAGCATATTAATAAGCAGAGACATTACTTTGCCAACAAAGGTCTGTCTAGTCAAAGCTATGGTTTTTCCAGTAGTCATGTATGGATGTAAGAGTTGGATGATAAAGAGAGCTGAGCGCCAAAGAATTGATGCTTTTGAACTGTGGTGTTGAAGAATACTCTTGAGAGTCCCTTGGACTGCAAGGAGATCCAACCAGTCAATCCCAAAGGAAATCAGTCCTGAATATTCATTGGAAGGACTGGCTGAAGCTGAAGCTCCAGTACTTTGACCACCTAATGTGAAGAACGGACTCATTGGAAAAAGACCCTGATCCTGGGAAAGATTGAAGGCAGGAAGAGAAGGGGATGACAGAGGATGAGATGGTTATATGTCATCACTGACTGGATGGATGTGAATTTGAGCAAGCTCTGGGAGTTGGTGAGGGACAGGGAAGCCTGGTGTGCTGCAGTCCATGGGGTCGCAAAGAGTACAACATTACTGAGTGACTGAACTGAGGGTGGGCTTGCTCCATGAGAACTCATTCCCAATGAACCACTTCAGGATAGAGTCCAACAATAACCCACCTCTGCAAATGGGTACCCCAACCAAATTGGCTTGTCCTGTAAAGGAAAAGCCCAGATTTAGGGGGGAAAAATGTTCCTGGTGTGCACACCTGAGTGACTTACCCTCCAGAATCAAGCCCATAGGCTCTTAACACAGAAGGACACACAAAACAAACGAACTGGCTGAACACGCTGTAGAACTGGATAGACTTCTCTTACAAACCGAGTTTGACTCTAGAAGTTTGTCCGTTCCTTGTCTCAGCTGCCAAGCCCTGGGGGCAGCTGGCGCTGCTTCAGGGAATCCTGAAGGAAAGAACCTCGGACAACAAATTGTCCCAGTAGCTTCTAGGGTCTTGCCCTTATATTCCCTGATTGGGGCCAGCTAGCCACGAGTAGGAAGGCTTCTGGCAGGCTAAGCCGAATTTTTACCGATTGCCGCACAACAGGCCAATGAATTCATTGAGAGCTGAGGTGTTGAGGCAAGGAAGAGACTTTAATCGGGGAGCCAGCTGACTGAGAAGAAAGCAGGCTAGCACCCCAAAATAATCATCTTGTCAGGGCCTGGTTGCCAGGTCCTTTTATGGAGGGAGGTGAGATAATAAAGAAAAAAGACTATTCAATCCTTGCAAATGTCCCCTCGAATGGCAAGCCTCAGGCAGGGGAATGTGTTAGTTTCACTTCCTGCAGTCCTTCACAGGTGGGCGGCTCAGGTGGCAGGCCGTTTTGTTTGCTTACTGTCACAAAAAGGGCTAAAGTCACAGAAGCAGACCCAGTGTACATTTAAAATTAACCCTTCCGGGTTACACTTCCAATAACAAAGACACACAACCAGAAAAATCTCCAACAAGGGGGTTAAAGCTGGAACAAGATGTGGTACATATATACAGTAGACTATTTCTCACTCATTAAAAACACTTACATTAAGGAATAAGGACACTGTTAGCCACAGATGGACCCTGAAGGATCATAGGCACAGGGAAGTCAGTCAGGCATAGGAAGACTATGGTATAGGATATACCTTCCCAGCAGAAGAAAAATAGGCATACAAGGCAAAAAATTTACAATCCACAAAGAGACTCAGAGAATTCAAAGACAAACAAAGGCTTCCAGGAAAAAAAGAATGTGTGATGAAGGGCCTTGAATGAGTTAGGAAGTCCTTATCCTCATAGACAAGAAATGTGAATCTTTAATAGAAAATCCACAAGGTATATTCTTTTCTCTCCTTCGATCTCTACCTTCCTTGCACAGATATGCAGAAATCTGTAACTCTGAGAGATGATCCACAATAATTATCTCCTAAGTTTTTTCTATGTATACACAGAAAAGTATAACTGAGATAGATAATTCAGAAGGACCTGATGTTCGGGACTCTTCTCATCCTTATATGGCAAAAAAAAAAAAGAGAGAGAGAGATGCCACCGCATAAATACGTATGCCTGAGTCAGGAGGCTGTACGCGGGCAAAAACCAGGAGATTGCAAATCGAGTGTACTGCACGGCAGCATCGACAAGATGGTAAAAAGGAGAGGAAAGCTGTGCGCACTCTCTTATCTCCGACCTCCCTGACGTGGGATGCTATCACGTTCCCTGGAGCCTGGACAGGCTTCTGTCCCACTGGTGAACAGGGGGTGGTTGACACAGCCTGGCAAGGTGCCCTTGGTTGACCCTTTAAAAGGTCTACTGTCTCCTATGTTCTGGCTGGGACCAGAGTCCCGTGTGGTATCAAGGCCTCAAGGGATTTGAAGGCAAGGTTCAGCTAGCCTCGACCTCTCCTGGTGCTGGGGATCCCAGCTCAAGCCTCATTCCTGAGAGTGCAGCCTCCTAGCACTAGCACCTAAGCACCTCGGCAGTGTACTGCGGTCCTGGGAAGATTAGCCCGGACAGGCTGTTTGTGTGATGCTTTAGGGAGAAAGATTACTGAGACTCAAGCCCTTTCAGGTTAGCTCAGGCACATTTCACTGCCCAAGAAGCAAACTTTCCCTAAGGTTTTGGTTACCCCAGGGATCAAATGTAGGCCTGAATAATGCTGCCGCCTTGTGGACATTTTCTGTAACTACAACATTTTCTCCAGTGTTCACTGGCAACTCACATCAGGAGGGCTGGATTTCTGTTAATGACAGAAATCAACATTACCTGCCTCGGGAAATGTCATAGGGCAGGTAATGGAGAAATAAATTCCAACCACAGACGACTTTCAGTAACCCAATTGTCAAAGGCAAATTCTCCTGACAACCTTTTAGGGGGAAAAAAAAAAGCCTGACAAAATCAAACCTCCCCAACAGGACAAGATACTAAGGAACCCTAGTTGCTGGAGGACTGCCATTCAAAACGACAATGGGAATCAAACCCCATCAGTCACAGTGGTCATCATCGCCAATCTACAACTGATAAATGCGGGAGAGTGCCTGGAGGAGAAAGAATCCCCCTAAACTGTCTCTGGGACAGTTTCTGAATGCCTGAAAATATGCTGTCAGAGAGATTAAAACAAGGATCTGACATTCCCACACCTTGGTCTGTATCCTGAGAAAGCCATTGATCAAAAGGCACGGACACCCCAACAAAGCTTCAGCACGGCTTCCGAGAGCCAAGACATACTACCAGCAAATCTCCAACGAGGGATTAAAGCTGAAACAAGGTGTGGTACATATATACAGTAGACTATTTCTCACTCATAAAAACCATCACTGAAATTAGGTAATTATGACAGTAGTAGCCACAGGGATGGTCCTTGAAGGATCATACTAAGGGAAGTCTGTCAGGCAGAGGAAGACCCAGTATATGAGGTGCCTTCCAGGCAAAATAAATGTAGACATACAAAGTGACAAGCTTACAACCCAAAACGAGACTGAGAATTCAAAGTCAAACGAAGGGTTCCAGAGAAACGTAAGTGATGGCCCAGGAATGAATTAGGATGTCCGTGCCTACGTACACAAGAAATCTGTCTTGTAATAGATAATGTACAGTGATTATCCCCTTCCTTCCTTTCTATTTTCCTTCCATATATAGACAGCAATCTGTATCTCTAAAGACAGAAATCTGTATCTCTAAGAGATAATCCACAAAAACTATCTCCTAACTTCCTTCTTTATGTACACAGAAAAGTGTATCTGAGATACAGAATTCACAAGGACCTGATACTTGGCACTCTTTTCGACCTTCTACGGTTAAAAGTCCAAAAACAAACAAACAAACAAAGTCCAAAAACACAATAGATATACACCATGGATACCTTATACCTGAATCCAGCGGCTATACACTGAGGACAAGCACAATACTGCAAATCGACTATCCTCCAACATAGCATCAGCATAATGTCAAAGAAAAAGAAAGAAAAACAATGCCTGCTTTATTCCCTCTGACCTCCTTGACTTGGGGTGTGATCCATTCTGGAGCCTGTGCAGGCTTGCGTCTCCAGGCTAGACTGCTGTGTTTTTGTGACAGCCTGGCAGGGTGTTCATTGAGCCCTTTTTAAGCCTATAGAGTCTGCTGTGCTCTGGTTGGGACCAGAGACCCGAGTGGGATCGAGTCCTTGAAGACCTTGGGGCAATAGTCACCTAACCTCCACGTCTCCTGGTGCTGGAGCTCCCAGCTCAAGCCTCCTCCTAGGCACTGAAGCACAGTTAGCAAGGTGCTGTGGCTCCCACTGGGATTAGTTTGGAAGCTGTGTGAGTGTGTGTGTGTGTGTGATGCTTTATGGTGAAAAAGTAGAGAGACAGAAGGCCTTAAATTTTCGTTCAGGCACATTCCGCTCTGTTTCACAACCCTGGAAGCCAACTTTCCCTAAGGTTCTGTTTGCCCCGGAGTGAGCTATGGTTTTTCCTGTGGTCATGTATGGATGTGAGAGTTGGACTGTGAAGAAAGCTGAGCGCCAAAGAATTGATGCTTTTGAAGCGTGGTGTTGGAGGAGACTCTTGAGAGTCCCTTGGAGTGCAAGGAGATCCAACCAGTCCATTCTAAAGGAGATCAGTCCTGGGTGTTCTTTGGAAGGAATGATGCTAAAACTGAAACTCCAGTACTTTGGCCACCTCATGCGAAGAGTTGACTCATTGGAAAAGACTCTGATGCTGGGAGGGATTGGGGGCAGGAGGAGAAGGGGACGATAGAGGATGAGACAGCTGGATGGCATCACCAACTCGATGGACGTGAGTTTGAGTAAACTCCGGGAGTTGGTGGTGGACAGGGAGGCCTGGCGTGCTGCAATTCATGGGGTCTCAAAGAGTTGGACACGAACGAGCGACTGAACTGACTTGACTGAACTGAGCATCAAAAAAGTGCTGCCAACTTGTGGACATTTTCTGTAACTACAACTTGACCAAAGGCGGTTACCAGCACCTCCAATTCACAAGGGGGCAGGGGTGCTGTCATTGACAGCTTGCCTCCAGCAAGGTTCTGAGGTAAATATTAGAGAAATAAATTGTAAACACACCCAACGTGCAAGATTCCAATTGAAACGTAAACTTTCCACACATTCCTAAAATAAAAAATAAAATAAATGAAAGAAAAAAAACCCTAACCACCACAAAACAAGATGCTCAGCACCCCTAATTATTGCAGGAGGAATGCTAATCAAAACGACAACAAGAAATCAAATCCCACCAGTCAGAATGGCCATTCTCACAAGTCTAAAACCATATATGCGAGAGAGAGCAGAGAGGAATGGGAAACCCCTCACATGGTCGACGGAAGGAACACTAGCAATAGCCACTAGAACTGACAGCTTCTGCACGGCAGAAAAAAAAATTCTCAAGAGAGCTAACCCTAGGATCTGACACTCCCACACCTGGGCCTATATCCTGAGAAAACCATTATTCAAAAAGTCACATGCACCCCAACATTCACTTGAGCACTACTTACAAGCGTTAAGACAGAGCCAGCAAAATGTCCACCGTTAGATTAAAGCTCTAAAAAGACCTGGTACTTATAGGCAATGGACTAGTCTTCAGCAATGAAAAATGGCCCTGAAATTATGCAAGTATTCCACTTGTAGCCAGAGAAATGGACGCTGGAGGATCACATACTAAGAAAAATATGATGTGCCTTCTAGGCAAAATTTAAAAAGAGATACAAAGGAATTAAATTACAACACAAAAACTGGCTAAAAATTCAAACACAAGAATTTTTAAAAAATAAAAAAGGAAAGGCCAAGGAATTAATTAGGAGGTTGAGGAAAAGCAGTACATCAAGGCTGTATATTGTCACCCTGCTTATTTAACTTCTATGCAGAGTACATCATGAGAAATGCTGGGCTGGAGGAAGCACAAGCTGGAATCAAGATTGCCGGGAGAAATATCAATAACCTGAGATGTGCAGATAATACCACCCTTATGGCAAAAAGTGAAGAAGAACTGAAGAGCCTCTTAATGAAAGTGAAAGAGGAGAGTGAAAAAGTTGGCTTAAAGCTCAACATTCAGAAAACTAAGATCATGGCATCTGGTTTCATCACTTCATGGCAAATAGATGGGGAAATGGTGGAAACAGTGTCAGACTTGATTTTTGGGGGCTCCAAAATCACTGTAGATGGTGACTGCAGCCATGAAATTAAAAGACACTTATTCCTTGGAAGAAAAGTTATGACCAACCTAGATAGCATATTCAAAAGCAGAGACATTACGTTGCCAACAAAGGTCCATCTAGTCAAGGCTATGGTTTTTCCAGTGGTCATGTATGGATGTGAGAGTTGGACTATTAAAGAAAGCTGAGCGCCGAAGAATTGATGCTTTTGAACTGTGGTGTTGGAGAAGACTCTTGAGGGTCCCTTGGACTGCAAGGAGATCCAACCAGTCCATTCTAAAGGAGATCAGTCCTGAATATTCATTGGAAGGACTGATGCTGAAGCTGAAACTTCAATACTTTTGCCACCTCATGCGAAGAGTTGACTCATTGGAAAAGACCCTGATGCTGGGAAAGATTGAGGGCAAGAGGAGAAGGGGACGACAGAGCATGCGATGGTTGGATGGCATCACCGACTCAATGGACATGGGTTTGGGTGGACTCCAGGAGTTGGTGGTGGACAGGGAGGCCTGGTGTCCTGAGGTTCATGGGGTTGCAAAGAGTCGGACGTGACTGAGTGACTGAACTGAACTGGGAATAACACATACACAGAAATTTGTGTCTATACTGGATACTCCACAAGGACCTGATGATCAGCACAGGGAACTATGCTGACCTTCTGCAAAAACCTCTATGGCAAAAGCATACAAATAGAACAGATATGCTGTATGTATGTGTCATAAATGAATCAGGCAGCTGTACACTGACGGCAAACAGAAAACTGCAAAATTATATACTTCAACATAGCATAGGCATGAAATTAAAGAAAATAAAAGCATTGCCTTGTTTATTCCCTCCAACCTTCCTGACTTGCACTGCTGCTCCATCCCTGGAGCCTGAGCAGACTGGAGTCCCATCCCTGAACTGGGGTGGAGTCGAGACAGCCAAGAAACAAGACCTTAATTGAGACCCTTCTTAAACTTCTTTTGTCTGGTTTCCCTGACTAAGACCAGAGTTTCTAGTGCACCCAAAGGATGGGGGACCCAACCCTCTGTCTTCCAGGACCTTGGAAATGTCACCTAGTCCCCAGGACCTCGGGTGCTGGAGTCCCCAACTCAAGCTTCCTTCCTGAGAGTGCAGCCTCCTAGGCCCCTCAGCAGGGTGCTGTGGCCTCGGCTGGAATGAGTCTGGAGGGGAGGGGTGAAGCTTTAGGAGGAGGAAGTGAGACACAACCCCTTAAGTTATTGCTCAGGCACGTTCCACTCCAATTCACAGCCCAGGAAGCCAAGTTGCCCTAAGGCTCTGGGTGCCCAAGGAACCAGAGATGGCCTGGGGGACGTGCTGACACCTTGTGGACACTTTCTGTAACTACAACTGCATGTCTGGAGCTTACTGGCACCTCTATTTCTCAAGCGTTGGAATCTGTTAATGACAGCTGTCCTCAGCTGTCCTGGGGGCAGGAATTGCAGAAATAAATTCCAAATACAACCAGCTTTCAGGAAGCCAACTGTCACAGGTAAATCTTCCTCACACCGCTTATGGAAAAAAAACAAAGACCCAAACGTCCAACACAGGACAAGATGCTCAGCATCCCTAATGCAGGAATGGCAATTAAAGTGAAAACAAGAAATCAAGTCCCATCAGAGCATCCTCAGAAGGCCATAAACACTAAAGGCAGGAGAGCCTGAGGAAAGGGGACACCCCTATACAATAGGTGGGAAGGCACAGTGACAACATGCAGTATAAAGGACAGTCTCTGAATGCCTGAAAATACACTATCCAGAGAGGCTAAGCCTAGGATCTGACATTCCCACGTCTGGGCCTAGATCCCGAGAAACCCGCCATTCAGAAATCCACATGCACCCGACCTAGCCCTGCAGCACGACTCACAACAGCAGACACAGAGAGACAGCAAAATCTGTACCAGCACATTAAACTTAAACAAGACATGCTATGTATACACAATGGACTATTAGCCATAAAAACCAAAACCAAAGTAAGGAAATTATGCCACTGGTAACCACAGGGATAGCTCTAGAAGGACCATACCCTAAAAGAACTCAGCCAAAGGAAGGCAGTAACACAAGATGTCCCTTCTAGGCAAAATTTTTTTTAAAAAAGTGAAACAAAAGAAAGAATTTACAACCCAAAGACAAACTCTGAGAATTCTAATTAAAACCAAGAGTTAAAAAAAAAAATGAAGGCCCTGGGATGAATTAGGAGGTTGGGACTAATATAGACCCAGAAATCTGTATCTGTAATAATAATCCACAAGGATTATCAGCTTCCTTCCTTCCTCTCTCCCTTCCACACGCACACAGAAATCTCTCTCTCTCTCACCTATACACAGAAATGTGCATCTCTAAGAGATATTCCACATAGACTATTTTCTTCCTTCCTTCCTCATATACACAGAACACTGTATTGAGAAAGATGACCCACAAGGACCAGATGCTCAGCAGGTTGCTTGACCTTCTGCGATAAGCTCTATGGCAAAAGAACCCAAAAAAGGCTAAATATGCTCCATAGATACACCATACCTGAATCACATGACTGTATACTGACAACAAGCACAGGGTGGCAGATTGACTGTACTCCCACATACAATCGGGATGAAGTCAAAGGAAAGGAGAGAAAAACCAATGCCAACTTTATTCCTTCCAAGCTCCCTCATCTGGGCTTCGATGGCATCCCAGGAGCCTGAGTAGGTTTGAGTCCCAAGGCTGGACTGGGGTAGGGTCCAGACAGCCTGGCAGGGTGCCGTTCATTGAGCCCCTTTTTAGTTATTATTATTATTATTTCTGAGTCCCTTTTAAAATCACAAATGTCTGCTTGTCTTGACTGGGACCAGATTCCTGAGTGGGATCGAAGCCGGGAGGATTGTGGAGGCAATAGTGACCTAGCCTGCGCATCGCCTGGTGCTGGGGTTCCCAACTCAAGCCTCCGTCCTTAGAGTGCAGCCTCCTAGCACCCAAGTACCCTCAGTTGGGTGCTGTGGTTTCTGTTGGGATTAGCCTGGGGGTCGGGTATGTGAAGCTTTAGGGGGAAGAAACCGAGAGACACAAGCCTGCAGGCATTTGTTCTGGCATGTTCCACTCCAATTCACAGCCCAGGAAGACACTTTCCCTAAGGCTCTGGTTGTCTGAGGAACTAGAGGCGGGCAGGCAAAAGTGCTGCCGCCTTGTGGAGACTTCCTGTAATGACAGTCACACCATGTGTGCTTACCCGCACTTCTACTTCAAAGGTCCTTGTTGTTCAGTCACTCAGTCATGTCTGACTCCTTGCAACCTCATGGTCTGCAGCACGCCAGGATTCTCTGTCCTTCACCATCTCCCAGAGCTTGCTCAAACTCATGTCCATTAAGTCAGTGATGCCATCCAACCATCTCATCCTCTGTTGGCCTTTTTTCCTCCTGCCTTCAATCTTTCTCAGCATCAGAGTCTTTCCCAATGAACCTGCTCTTCGAATCAGGTGGCCAAAGTATTGGAGCTTCAGCTTCAGCATCAGTCCTTCCAAAGAATATTCAGGACTGATTTCCTTTAGGATTAACTGGTTTCATCTTGCAGTCCAAGGGACTCTCAAGAGTCTTCTCCAACACCACACTTCAAAAGCATCAATTCTTCGGCGCTCAGCTCTCTTTATGGTCCAAATTTCACATCCATACATGACTACCGGAAAAACCATGGCTTTGACTAGACGGGCCTTTATCGTCAAAGTAACGTCTCTGCTTTTTAATATGCTGACTAGGTTGGCCATAGCTTTTCTTCCAAGGAGCAAACATCTTTTAATTTCATGACTGCAGTCACCATCTGCAGTGATTTTTGAGCCCAAGAAAATAAAGCCTGTCACTGTTGTTCCATTATTTCCCCATCTGTTTGCCATCAAGTCATGGAACCAGATGCCATGATCTTGGTTTTGTGAATGTTGAGTTTTAAGCCAAATTTTTCACTCTCCTCTTTCACTTTCATCAAGAGGCTCTTTAGTTCCTCTTCACTTTCTGCAAGTAAGAGTGGCTTATCTTTAGTAATGCAACAAGTGCGATTTATCACATAAAAGATGAGAGGGGAAAACCGCGGTAATTTCTATTAAGAATTATACTTGAACCAGTGCAGTTAGACTACAAAGAAGAGATGAAAGGCACGGGAATTGGAAAGTAAGAAATACAAAACCATCATTTACTGTATACCATGTGATTGTGTCAAAAATCCAAACAATTTTTAAAATAAATTTGAATTTAAGATGATCACTGCCCAGTGATTCATTCGTCAGTGATCCATTGCATTCCTTTATAAAAATAAAAGGAAATTGAAAACAAAAGAATTTTAAATATGATTTACCAAAATGCCTTAAAGACCAAATACCAGAGAAGGCATAGGCTCCCCACTCCAGTATTCTTGGGCTTCTCTTGTGGATCAGCTGATAAAGAATCCACCTGCAGTGAGGGAGACCTGGGTTCAATTCCTGTGTTGGAAAGATCCCCTGGAGAAGGGAAAGGCTACCCACTCCAGTACTCTGGCCTGAAGAATTCCATGGACTGTATAGTCCAGGGGGTTGCAAAGAGTCAGACACGACTGAGTGAATTTCACTTTCACCAAAAATATGTAAAAGACCAAATACCTAGGAATAAATCTAGTACAAGTTAGACTGCAAACTGCAAAATATTATTGAAGAAAATTAAAGGGGAAACACTTAAAGGCCTGAATAGAGGATATATCAGATTTTTGGATTAAAAATTTCAATATTGTAAAGCTATCAGTTCTCCCCAGATTGATCCATAGATTTATTAATTAAAATCCCAGTAGAATTCTCCAATATATATATTTTTTAATCCCAGTAGAAGTTGTTGTGGAAATTATCAAGATGGCTGTAAAACCATATGGCAAGTCAAAGGATTTAGCATGTCCAAGCAAGAAGAACAAACCTGGAGAATTTACATCATCATCTGTGGAGAATTTTTATTATAAAGTAATTAACACAATAGGAAATTGATCCATGGAGAGAAAACCCAACCAAGGGAACAGAATTGAGAATTTAGAAGGACATACACACACACACACAGAGAATTATCTGATTTATGATACTGCTGCTGCTAAGTCACTTCAGTCATGTCTGACTCTGTGCGACCCCATAGACGGCAGCCCACCAGGCTCCCCCGTCCCTGGGATTCTCCAGGCAAGAACACTGGAGTGGGTTGCCATTTCTTTCTCCAATGCATGAAAGTGAAAAGTCAAAGTGAAGTCGCTCAGTCGTGTCCGACTCTTCGCAACCCCATGGACTGCAGCCTACCAGGCTCCTCTGTCCATGGGATTTTCCAGGCAAGAGTACTGGAGTGGGGTGCCATCGCCTTCTCCAGATTTATGATAATAGGGACAGTGTAATGGAAAGAGTGACTTTTTAGTGATGGTTCTGGGTTGATTGGCTCACTGGAGGGGAACAAAATGCCTTGAAACTCAGCATAAAAAAAAAAAATTCAATGTCCAATGTATTCCAGGTGCAAAAGTGAAACATAGAATCATGTGAATAACCTCCTGGGAGTATTAAATATGCCATAAACATTGTTGCATTACATTGCTTCTCCATTTCTGTTTATGAGGTGTGCAGGGGAGCTCAGTCATGTCTGACTCTTTGAGATACTTACTACTTGTTAACTGAATGAAGCAGTGGTTTAACTCAAAATATGAACTGGAATATCACATTCTTTTTTTTGTATAAAATATCTATAACTCCAACTATAACATTATTAATCTTTTTGCTGTAGACATCTTTACTGTGTGATTTTTAATGAGGTAAACTATTCATTGATGTAACACTTGCGAAAGATAGGTATTCTACCTTAAATTATATACTAATCGCATTAGAATGGTTTAAGAAAAAAAGTCAATGCCTTTACAAATGTTGCCACTTTTATGCATTTCTGTACACCTAAAACGAATTCAGGAATGTTGTATTTTCTCCATCCATCTAGAAAGTTCTGCATTCTCTTATCTCCCTATGGTATCCAAGAAATCTATCATGGTTATCCTTTCCTGAATAACATCAAGGATATTATTTTTGCTTCCTTCCTGAATCCCTGTACTCACTGTACTTGTTGGTCACTTATCAAACACTGCTTTTCTTTGTCAGAAAATTAAAGTGTTAGCTCCTCAGTCGTATCCAACTTTTTGCAACCCCATGGACTGTAGCCCACCAGGCTCCTCTGTCCATGGGATTCTCCAGGCAAGAATACTGGAGTGGGTTGCCATTCCCTTCTTCAGGGGATCTTCCCAACCCAGGGATCAAACCTGGATCTCCCACACTGCTGGCAGATTCTTTACCAACTGAGACATCAAGTATAGAATAAAGCTGTGTGGCTCCAGATGAATTTTAAACTCCTTTGCTAGAGGTAGAAATCATGCCTATTTACCAATAATCTAACATTATATTTTGACATAGCATAATTTAATTGACTTATTACAAAGACTGATCAAGTTTGAGCTAAGATCTAATATATAAAACAAATCTTCAAATATTAGGAATAATATAACTTGAAGATATAGTAAAAGTTATAATTGACTTCCAAGTAATGGAAGTCACAAGACTGAAGAACAAAAATAAAACCCATTCAAGGAAGTCTGGGTTTAAAGAACAAAAATAAGACCTATTCAAAAACAAATAAATAAAACTGCTTATAAACCTTCAGAGATGGTAGAATGCTAAAATATTGTGCAAAATCAAACCTACTCCATTTAGTTCCTGACATATTCCAAAAAGACAGAGAGAAGATCCAATAGGTTTCATCAGGTCAGTTGCTAAGCAACTCATTGCGAAGACAAATGTAAAGTGCATTGATGATGATAATGGGCATCAGGGGATGTCCTTGCATTGGTCCAGTGACATGACTGTAGAGAAATACAAAAGAAGGATAAAATCCAGGTGGTCCTCAGATGCTAACCTCAAACGACTGACCTTTGAAAAAGTCTTATGTCTTTAGCAGAAACATGGCAATGGCACCCCACTCCAGTATTCTTGCCTGGAAAATCCCATGGACGGAGGAGCCTGGTAGGCTGCAGTCCATGGGGTCGCTAAGAGTCCGACACGACTGAACGACTTCACTTTGACTTTTCACTTTCATGCATTGGAGAAGGAAATGGCAACCCACTCCAGTGTTCTTGCCTGGAGAATCCCAGGGACGGGGGAGCCTGGTGGGCTGCCGTCTATGGGGTCGCACAGAGTCGGACATGACTGAAGCGACGCAGCAGCAGCAGCAGCAGCAGAAACATAAGTACTGAACACTTGACCATTTCACGGCAGATATTCTTCATTACAGAAGTGCTTCACGAGTCACAAGAGTACTAGGAAAGCAATCTGAGTAATGACATGCTTAAAATAAAACAAAAATTTCATTTCCATCTCCATTTCCATATTTTCAATATATGTTAAAAAGTAGTATGCTTAAAATTAAATTCTAAGCTCTTATTATCACTGTCATTTTCACTGCTAATGAGTAAAAACTTCATTTATGATTTTAAAAAGTTCTAACAAGTGTACTAGTAGCATGTGAAGGTTTTTGAAAACGCACCAGGTACCTTTTACTAACTAGTGGCAATTACATTTTTTATAATTTTACAGTCATACAGAGAAATAAGAGCATACTCAAAGAGAATAATAAAAGAGCAGAGGTAAAATAAAGTCCTAATTGTTGAAATGTAAAGACAGATTCTGCACTACAAGGACATCTGTACTGGTTTCTCATAACAACTGACGTGCATGGAAGACAAATCATGAACGCAAGTCTCTGGACCCAGCACAGGACAGAGGATTTAAACCCACGGGGGAGCAGCAAGAAGCCGTGAGCCGCATGCGCCTTTCCCCATGATCATAAATTCTCAGGAGACACAGATGGGGACCCTCTACAAACTGGCAACAGTCTGAGATAATCTTGTGGCTTCCCTGGTGGCTCAGAGGGAAAAGAATCTGCTGCAATGCAGGAGACCGGGGTTCAATCCCTGGGCTGGGGAGATCCCCTGGAGGAAGGCATGATAACCCACTTCAGTAATCTTGTCTGGAGAATCTCATGGACAGAGGAGCCTGCTGGAGGCTACAGTCCATAATCTGGCTGTGTGAGCACATGGTCATTAACGTCACGAGTTGTTTCTGCTTTGGGGGTCACCTCAGAGCGTTCTACATGCAAATGTCTTATATATAGCAGAGCAGACTTCAAAGGAGAATGAACGGTACTCTTTGATTTTCTTTCTCTCAGGGTAATTTAAAATTGTTTTCACTCTGATTCACTGATGGGCTCAAAAGTAAGTTAAACCATCTTACTACTGACAAGAGTTGCCGACAGCTACACAGAACAAGGTTGAAAAAAGGTGGGACTCAAAGAAAGTGTAATTTTTTTTATAATAAATAATCTTTCATGGAAAGTTTTCTAAAAGTTACATTTGTGTCTCAATTTTTAAAGGTAAACTTTTATAATTTAACAAAAAACTAAATTAAAAATGAAATGTCTTTGATAAATTAACTATGGGAACACTTGAAATACTTAAAAATGATAAGCTAGTGTTCATAGTGCTGATTGAATTCATATGTCAGCTGTCAGGTACAGTGTGAGTGCCTCTGAGCTGAGAGCTCTCTATTGTTCAGTCCTTCAGTCGTGCCCAGCTGTTTGCGACCCCATGGACTGTAGCCCACCAGGTCCTCTGTCCATGGGGTTCTCCAGGCAAGAATACTGGAGTGGGGTGCCATTTCCTTCTCCAGGGGATCTTCCCAACCCCGGGATTGAACTCAGTTCTCCTACATTGGCAGGCAGATTCTTTACCACTGAGCCACCAGAGAAGTCCCCCAACTCCTTTGAGCCAAGGTTGCTGGCCTGCCTCTGTTTATTCTGTGGAAGCTGAGATGGAAACCACAGCCAGCTCCCTGCCCCTCCTCAGCTCGAAGGCCAAGTGGGCAGCTCCCCCCTCCCCCGCACCCCATCATGCCTCACCGAGCATCCTCTGGCCAGCATTTTTCCATTGGAACCACTGAACAGGCCATTTTCATATGTTCTGTGTGGATTAAGTACAAAGAGCACTGTGCACCTCCATTAAAATAGAAAGCTAATTGTTCCAATGTTAACAAGCATAGATCAAGTGTTATTATTAACAAATAAAAAGACCAACACCTTTGGGAGCTGCCAAGGGTTTTCACAGATTTCTACCTTCAAAGAGTCAGTTTTAATAGAGTCAGTTCTTTTTTCTGCCTTCCCACTCCATTTAATCAATTAGAAAAGGCAGGTCTGCTTATTTTCAAAACCCACATTTCCCAATAGGAAATCAACAGCCCAGAAAACAATTATGGAAAACGGGGCAGAGCAAAATGCAAGTCACTCATTCTGTTTAAAATTTTCCTGAACATCCATTTTCTGTTGCTTCTTTCTCACCTAAATGGGTTATACCTATGCCCTCAAAAGCTAAAGTCTGGAATATGAAGAATTGTTTTGGCTAATACAGAAAGCACTTCCTTACAATATCAGAACTAAAGGCCAGAGTCTTAGAGAGTAGGTAAAAACATCCTTTCTCTTTCGGTCTACTAATTTCTTCAATCTGATGAAGAATGATCTGATTTCTTCAAGTTAATTTGATCCAAATCAGAAATAGAGCTAATGTACATAGTTTTGAATTTGAAGTATTAATAAACCAGTTTTAGCTCATAGTTACTGTTTTATGTATCTCACAAGAACTTTCTCCAACTAATCCATAAACAGGATGACTAAATACAGTTTTGTAATGTATGTTTTTGAAAAAAAGTTCATCATCTTCAGGTAAGAGAAAGGCTGTAATAATGCCTTTCAGAAAAGTAAGAAGAATATGAGCTCTCCTGCTGCTGTCTGCCCAGCACCGGGGAGGCAGAGCTCAGCACATTAAAAACACTGTCTGGTGAAGGGCTGGATCTTATTTGTGCCCAGTGTTCTCAAGAGCCCCAAGGCGACAACGAAGATGTTGTCAAAGTGTAGCTGGAAATCTGTTAGTGATTCTCACGACGTTGATGGCGGTTTTACAGTCATCACTTTGAAACTTGTAAGCCAGAGTTTTGGTAAGAGTGCACGCTTTCTGCAGATGTATGAAGAAATGCTTTGTGCTGTGGCTGTGTGTGTCTAAGACTTGAAATAACTGTGTGACTTGGCACTCAACTGTACATTTAGGTAACGCCACAAATCAAACTGGTTATCTCAGTTTATAAAAGTGAAATTTTCAGGGATGTCCCTGGTGGTCCAGTGGTTAAGAATCCACCTTAACCAAAGTCAGACACAACTGAGCGACTGAACAACAAATCTATGGAAAACTCTACAAGTCTATATTCATTGTGAGTTGCTCTTATGTCTGAATTAAAATGTTCCTACTGGGATAGCAATGCATTTTCACTTGAATAATGCTTGTCCACCACCTCCCACTGATAATGGCAAAGGTGAGCAATGAGCAGAGAAAAGAGAAAGAGGTGAAAAGGCAGGACTGGAAAAGGAAGAGAAGAGCCCATAGTTGGTTATTGGATCAGACCTTCTGCTCTGTGGAGTGTTGTCACCATCAGTCAACGGGGAGGAAGGGAAAGGGGACAGAATTCATTAAATAAGGAGCTCAGAATCTGCCTGCAATGCAGGAGACCCCAGTTCGATTCCTAGGTCAGGAAGATCCTTTGGAGAAGGGATAGGCTACCCACTCCAGTATTCTTGGGCTTCCCTAGTGGCTCAGCTGGTAAAGAGTCTGCCCACAATGCAGGAGACCTGGGTTCGATCCCTGGGTTTGGAAAATCCTCTGCAGAAGGTAACAGTATTCTGCAGCATACTCCAGTATTCTGCCCTGGAGACTTCCATGGACTGTATAGTCAGTGGGGTTGCAAAGAGTCAGACAGGACTGAGTGACTTTCACTTTCAAAGAGCTCAGGAAGTCACAGAGATTCAGAGTCAGCAGGAGGTGAGAGCTTCCTGCCATAGTTCCTGAAACCCTTGGTCTCTGGTTGATAGAAGATAATGCTCAATGACATGTATGTACATCAGTGACCCTTCTATGCTTCTGAGGTGTATTATGCATCAGCAGCAGTGAACTCAAGCCTCGCAGTTTCTTGAGAGACAAATCACTTACCAAACTGTCTTAGGACATCTGAACTGTCTTGTTTTTTTCATTCGCTTTTATCAAACTGCCTGAGCCTAATGGGCAAAGGTGCTGTGTGGTTTAGTTTCTCAGTGAAGGGTTCAAAATAAATGGAAAGAATATTTCAAATACCTCTGCTATTTTAACACAGAAATTAAATGCAAGATCGACCAAAGTCTGGGTTATTTCAAAATCATTCCTTTCAAAAAGAAAGACCTAACTACTTCCAAGTAATTTGGAACAAGTTATTTCATAATCAGATTTTTAACTTTGATGGTATTATTTTTGTTCTGCTAATGCAGATGAGGGGTTTCCCCAGTGGCTTAGATGGTAAATTAAAAAGAAACAGAAGTTACATCTCTAGAATTTAATCAGGGTACAACGGTGAGAAAGCAGAAATAACAGCAAAATAGAAAATATATTCCGTTCACATGCCACCGACAACATGTTGGGTATCAACGTTACTATAATATGGAATAAAGGTTAATTTAAAAAAGAATACTCAGGAAAAACACAAAAGCTTTTGGGTGTTCGTTCAGGTACATTACAGCCTTGAATTAAAACTCTCAAAAGCTCGTTTCCCGGGTAATCACAATCGGGCTTGAGAAAAGCCCGCCTCCTTGTGGCCATTCCCTGCAATAGCAACCGTAAAAGATTTGCTTGGGAGTCCTTGTTCAGTCGCTCAGCGGTGTCCGACATTATGATATAAATTATTCAGGGCACATACAGCTCACTGTGGGGCTTCAGCGTAGTGGGTCGCCAGGCTGAGTTAGGCTCCAGGGCAGGGAAAGCTGGTTCAGGGTCCAGAAGAAAGTCTTTCAGGGGAGGTGCTCAAGTGCACTCCCTGAATAGAATTCAATTTAGAGAAGTTAACACTCAGGTTATCTCTTAGAGGATATTGGGAGTTTTCCAGGTAGTCAGGAAGGACAACGCGTGCAGAGGTGATGAACAGAAATAATCACAAATGACTCTGCATATCTAAGACGAAGAGGTGTTTGGATATAAGAGAAGGTGAGGGCGATTTACAAGGTTCAGATTCGGAGCACTTCTGTGTACCATGTCAGAGGCTTTGAATTTTGCACACAGGAACTGAGGAAACATTCACACTTCAGAAAGGGAGGTTGGTGTTTGAAGGAAGACCCCGTGAGGACAGAAGGCTTCTCATGGGGCTGATCTAAATGACACCAATAAGACCTATTTTTTTGTTTTATGATTTTAAAATTTAAAAGCTGTATTAGGAAATAATTGACATACATCACTGTATAAGTTTAAGACATACAGCATGACAGTTTTGATTGCTATGTACTGTGAAATGATTACCTCAATAGGCTCAGCTAACATCCATCTTCTCATTCATCATTTTCTTATCTCATGAATTATGCCTCGAGTACTTCATAAGGCTTTAGATTTATGTATCACCAGCTGAGCTGTGCTCATTCTAATGCCTTTAAACAGAAATGTAACAGTCTCATTATTTTTCTTTACTTTTTTTTAATTGGCATATAGTTAGTTACTTTACACTGTTGTGTTAATTTCTGCTGTACAGCAAAGTGAATCAGCCACATGTATACACATATCCCCTCTTTTTTAAATTTCTTTCCCATTTAAGTCACCGTGGAGCACTGAGGAGAGTTTCCTGTGCTGCATAGTAGGTTCTCATTAGTTATTTATTTTAGACATCACAGCATTGTCCTGGCAAAGGGGTTTGCATAACTCAATGAAGCTCTGAGCCATGCCAAGCAGGACCACCCAAGACAGACAGGTCAAGGTGAAGAGTTCTAACAAAATGTGGTCCACTGGAGAAGAAAATGGCAACCCACTCCAATATTCTTGCCTGGAAAACCCCATGAACAGTATGAAAAGACAGCAGTCCATGGGATCACAAAGAGTTGGCCACAATTTAGCAACTGCACGACAAAGTGAATATAAGATCCAATTTTTAAAAAAAGTATTTCCTGTTAGTTTTATAGAAGTACAATGGAAATATCTAGATTACTGGTAGTTACTGTTTCTTAAACTGTTTCACTGAAGTGTAATCGTCATATGCGTGGGTGTGTGCTTCACTCATGTCCTACTCTTTGTGATCCCATGGGCTGTAGCCTGCCAGGCTCCTCAATCCATGGAATTCTCCAAGCGAGAACACTGGAGTGGGTTGCCATTTCCTCCTCCAGGGGATCTTCCCGATGCAGGGATCAAACCTGTATCTCCTGTGGCTCCTGCATTGCAGGCGGATTTTTACCCACTGAGCCACCGGGGCAGGCCTGTAACCGGCATGTAACAGTGATGTGCTGTGCTGTGCTTAGTTGCTCAGTTGTGTCTGACTCTGTGATCCCATGACTATAGCCTGCCAGGCTCCTCTGTCCATGGGGATTCTCCAGGAAAGAATATTGGAGTGGGTTACCATGCCCTCCTCCAGGGGATCTTCCTAACCCAGGGATCAAACTCAGGTCTCCTGCATTGCAGGTGGATTCTTTACCATCTGAGCCACCAGGGAAGCCCATAAACAATGACAGATTGAAGGACAACAGTAAAGCTCTACTTGACTGCCTGTGCTTGGTGTGTCCCACAGAACAGAATGACCCAGAACCTGCCTGGTCCCTCACACAATATTTCCTCATTAAATACTGGAGTGGCCTTTTCCATCACATTTCTTGTTTTTGAACTTGCACTTGCCTCACATTTAAAGCAAAGTGTTACTTGCCCTTTCCCCTCTTTTGTTTTATTTACCACAACAAAACTCCTCTCTAAGTCTTCTATTCTTAAATTCTTCATCATATCCGTATGTTCCTATACAGAGCCTTAGTTGCCATATTCAGAGCTAACAACCAAATAAAAATTAGGGGAAAAAATATTTCTTTTCCCAGTGCAAGGGGTGCAGGTTCAATCCCTGGTCAGGGAACTAGATCCCACATGTCACAAACAAGACCAGGTGCAGAAAAACAAATACTTAAAAAATAAATAAAAATTTCTATTTCTTATGAGATTGTTTCAGAAACATTTCAGATCCACGATACTGTACTTCCATACATACCTAAAACGGGTTTTACAATAATCGATGCTATAGCTTCATAGAGTGTGACGTTGAGAATAATCTTCACCTAAGACCAGATAGGTCTTAAGTGATATGACATTGCTGAATTTTTCAGTCCAATACTGGTCTTTCATTTTGTCTGTATTACAGTAGTAAAATGTACAAATAAAAGCATAAAGATACAACAGTAAAAATAAATAAGTACTGTGGTCAAGAAACTGCAGTCAAAGTCCCTCCGTAGTTTCTCTGTACCTAGAGCTCCTCCATCCCCCCCTAGAGCTGTGCCCCATCCCCACTCCAGCTTCTCGGGATGCCCATGCTTCCTCACCCCATTGCCAGCTTTTCAGATGAATTCAGGAACCCTCCTGCAGACTAACAGTCGTGAGCAAAAGTGCAAGTGAGGTGAGTGTATGATGTGTTACATTTTTAAAGACAAAAATGCCAATAAACTATCAAATAACATGTGAATCTTCAAGACAAGACTTAAAAATACGTGAAATTATGAGTGTTATGTGGCTGAAATTTGACAAAATATACAAGACTGCTGACTATCACTGCATAGCCTTCGTGTTCTGTTGAAGGGAAAGGATATTTATATAAATAACTGAAAACAGTGACTTTGTTAAAATGAAGGTAATAAAAGTTTACAAAATATGACTCAATTTTTTTCATCTAAACATTACTTTCCCTTCAATAGATCACCTTGATTTGTTCAATGAAAATTATACTACTTCTACATTATCTTTAAAATTAAAAGATAAATTAAAATGAAAAATATTAAAAAATCAGAATGACTTAAATTAAGTTTAATTTAAATGCCGCTAGAAGAAGCACAAGCTGGAATCAAGATTGCCGGGAGAAATATCAATAACCTCAGATATGCAGATGACACCACCCTTATGGCAGAAAGTGAAGAGGAACTCAAAAGCCTCTTGATGAAAGTGAAAGAGGAGAGTGAAAAAGTTGGCTTAAAGCTCAACATTCAAAAAACTAAGATCATGGCATCCGGTCCCATCACTTCATGGCAAACAGATGGGGAAACAGTGGAAACAGTGTCAGACTTGATTTCTGGGGGCTCCAAAATCACTGCAGATGATGATTGCAGCCATAAAATTAAAAGACGCTTACTCTTTGGAAGGAAAGTTATGACCAACCTAGATAGCATATTCAAAAGCAGAGACATTACTTTGCCAACAAAAGTCCATCTAGTCAAGGCTATGGTTTTTCCTGTGGTCATGTATGGATGTGAGAGTTGGACTGTGAAGAAGGCTAAGCGCCGAAGAATTGATGCTTTTGAAGTGTGGTGTTGGAGAAGACTCTTGCAAGTCCCTTGGACTGCAAGGAGATCCAACCAGTCCATTCTAAAGGAGATCAGTCCTGGGTGTTCTTTGGAAGGACTGATGCTAAAGCTGAAACTCCGATACTTTGGCCACCTCATGCGAAGAGCTGACTCCTTGGAAAAGACTCTGATGTTGGGAGGGATTGGGGGCAGGAGGAGAAGGGGACGACAGAGGATGAGATGGCTGGATTGCATCACTGACATGAGTCTGAGTGAACTCCGGGAGTTGGTGATGGACAGAGAGGCCTGGCGTGCTGCAATTCATGGGGTCGCAAAGAGTCGGACATGACTGAGTGACTGAACTGAACTGAAGATATAATTAAATATTATTTATCTTTATAAAGATAATACTAATGGTTATCTATTTTGATATCATTTATCCACCAAAATAAATTAGAGATGTAACACTCTACTCATATTTCATCTAAAGTTACCAATTTGAGAATGACGCTAATTGTTTAACGTGGTAAAATGTTGTAAAGTGTTGTGGCCCTTCAAGAATGTATGAATTCTATGATAATTTGGGAGAAACTGATACTTTTATTCTTCTCGCACTTTTCCATTTTGTTGGCATTTTCCATTACTTCTTTCAGAATGACTCTATTGCTTTATTTACACAGCTCCTGTGCCTTTCTTGTGGTCATTGTTTATAAGCATTTTATTATTGCTCTATGTATTGTGGAAAGATTGTTTCCCAATTCTATTTCTAGGCATGCCTTGCTATCCTACAGATAAACTCTTGAGTCTTGTGTTTACAGCTTTTGTCAACTTTAGGCTTTAGCAAAACACTGTCAAAAAACCCCACTGAGTAGACAAGGCTTACTTTGCTGGATTTGCTGAAATAAGAAAGGAAAACACCCTGGCAGAATCTTAACAGCCCAGACAGGAAGAGTGGAGTGATGGGTTTGCAGGGTCTGGCTGGGTGACAGATTCTCAGATGAATCTCGTGAGGTTGGGAACTCCCTGGGACCTGGCAGCATGTGAGACTCAATAGCTTTATACCCATGTGCATACGAGACCAAGTTCTGAGCCGAGTTTGCTCAACAGTCTTGATAATTCAGGTGTTTTTGCTGATTTACAGTTGATACTCAGGGCTAAGTATTTCCCAGAGCCAGACATACCCTGTCTTGCATTTTTCACAGCCTTCACGTAGTGACAGGAATGTATCTTGGGGATGTATGGTTTCTAACCACAGGGAAAACCAAAACCACGTGGGTTTAAGCTCTCAGCCCCTCCCCCTGGACATCCATGTCAGCCCAAGATGGAGATTACAACACCATTGTCTACAAACAGAAGTATTTTCCATCTTAACTGCTTTTTGGTGAGCTGTGGATACATGATAAGACTCTGCTGGCAGTTTTCCACAATCTATTACTGTCAGATTTGCTCTTTTTGCTCAAAGATCACTTGTTGGATCATCTGAAGGGACAAAGTCCATTTCTCAGTGTTTTGGATTTTGCTGATGACACATCTGAGCAAAGCGATATGGGATAATACTAAAAAAGACATGTCTTGGAGTTTGTAGTCCTGTATTCAGCAGGAGCTAAGGGTTCAGGTCAGGAAGAAACAGTTAGAACTAGACATGGAACAACAGACTGGTTCCAAATAGGAGAAGGAGTACATCAAGGCTGTATATTGTCACCTTGCTTATTTAACTTATATACAGAGTACATCATGAGAAATGCTGGGCTGGAAGAAGCACAGGCTGGAATCAAGATTGCCGGGAGAAATATCAATAACCTCAGATATGCAGATGACACCACCCTATGGCAGAAAGTGAAGAGGAACTCAAAAGCCTCTTGATGAAAGTGAAAGAGGAGAGTGAAAAAGTTGGCTTAAAGCTCAACATTCAGAAAATGAAGATCATGGCATCTGGTCCCATCACTTCATGGCAAATAGATGGGGAAACAGTGGAAACAGTGTCAGACTTGATTTTTGGGGGCTCCAAAATCACTGCAGATGGTGACTGCAGCCATGAAATTAAAAGACGCTTACTCTTTGGAAGGAAAGTTATGACCAACCTAGATAGCATATTCAAAAGCAGAGACATTACTTTGCCAACAAAAGTCCATCTAGTCAAGGCTATGGTTTTTCCTGTGGTCATGTATGGATGTGAGAGTTGGACTGTGAAGAAAGCTGAGTGCCAAAGGATTGATGCTTTTGAAGTGTGGTGCTGGAGAAGACTCTTGCAAGTCCCTTGGACTGCATGGAGATCCAGCCAGTCCATCCTAAAGGAGATCAGTCCTGGGTGTTCATTGGAAGGACTGATGCTAAAGCTGAAACTCCGATACTTTGGCCACCTCATGCAAAGAGTTGACTCATTGGAAAAGACTCTGATGTTGGGAGGGATTGGGGGCAGGAGGAGAAAGGGACGACAGAGGATGAAATGGCTGGATGGCATCACCGACTCGATGGACGTGAGTTTGGGTGAACTGCGGGGGTTGGTGATGTACAGGGAGGCCTGGCGTGCTGCGATTCATGGGGTCACAAAGAGTCGGACATGACTGAGCGACTGAACTGAACTGAACTTAACAATGAGAAAACAGAAAGAGAAATTAAGGAAACAATCCCATTTACCTTTGCAATGAAAAGAATAAAATACTTAGGAATAAATTTACCTAAAGAAACAAAAGACCTATATATAGAAAACTATAAAACACTGATGAAAGAAATCAAAGATGACACAAATAGATGGAGATATATACCGTGTTCATGGATCAGAAGAATAAATATAGTGAAAATGAGTACACTACCCAAAGCAATCTATAGATTCAATGCAATCCCTATCAAGCTACCAATGGCATTTTTCATAGAACTAGAACAAATAATTTCACAATTTGTATGGAAACACAAAAAACCTCAAATAGCCAAAGTAATCTTGGGAAAGAAGAATGGAACTGAACAAATCAACCTGCCTGACTTCAGACTGTACTACAAAGCTACAGTCATCAAGACAGTATGGTACGGGCACAAAGACAGAAATATAGATCAATGGAACAAAATAGAAAGCCCAGAGATGAATCCACACAGCTATGGACACCTTATCTTTGACAAAGGAATCAAAAATATACAGTGGAGAAAAGACAACCTCTTCAACAAGTTGTTCAGGGAAAACCGGTCAACCACCTGTAAAAGAATGAAACTAGAACATTTTCTAACACCATACACAAAAATAAACTCAAAATGGATTAAAGATCTAAATGTAAGACCAGAAACTATAAAACTCCTAGAGGAAAACAGGCATAACACTCTCTGACATAAATCACAGCAAGATCCTCTATGACCCACCTCCCAGAGTAATGGAAATAAAAGCAAAAATAAGCAAATGGGACCTAATTAAACTTAAAAGCTTTTGCACAGTGAAGGAAACTATAAGCAGTGTGAAAAGATAGCCTTCAGAATGGGAGAAAATAATAACAAATGAAGCAACTGACAAAGAATTAATCTTAAAAATACAAGCAGCTCATGCAGCTCAATACCAGAAAAATAAACGACCCAATCAAAAAATGGGCCAAAGAACTAAACAGACATTTTTCCAAAGAAGACACACAGATGGCTAACAAACACATGAAAAGATGCTCAACAGCACTTATTATCAGAGAAATGCAAATCAAAACCACAGTGAGGTATAATCTCATGCCAGTCAGAATGGCTGCTATCAAAATGTCTGCAGACAATAAATGCTGGAGAGGATATGGATAAAAGGGAACCCTCTTACACTGTTGGTGGGAATAATGCAAACTAGTGCAACCACTGTGGAGAACGGTATGGAGATTCCTTAAAAAACTGGAAATAGAACTGCCATACGACCAAGCAATCCCACTGCTGGGCATACACACCAGGAAACCAGAATTGAAAGAGACACGTGTACCTCAATGTCCATCCATTCAGCAGATGAATGGATAAGAAAGTTGTGGTACATATACACAATGGAATATTACTCAGCTATTAAAAAGAATGCATTTGAGTCAGTTCTCATGAGGTGGATGAAACTGGAACCTATTATACAGAAAGAAGTAAGTCAGAAAGAGAAACACTAATACAGCATATTAACATGTGTGTATGGAATTTAGAAAGATGATAATGACGACACTATATACAAGACAGCAAAAGAGACACAGATATAAAGAACAGACTTTTGGACTCTGTGGGAGAAGGCAAGGATGGGATGATTTGAGAGAATAGCACTGAAGCATGTATATTACCATGTGTGAAATAGATGACCAGGCCAAGTTCGATGCATGAAACAGGGCACTCAAAGCCAGTGCACTGGGACAACCCAGAGGAATGGGATGGGGAGGGAGATGGGAGGGAGTTAAGGAATGGGAGACATGTGTACACCCATGGCTGATTCATGTTGATGTGTGGCAGAAACCACCACAATGTTGTAAACTAATTAGCTTCCAATTAAAATAAATAAATTAATTTTTAGAAAAAGAAGTGCAAAAAAATAATAATAATCTGTGAAATAAGAATGACTCTAGAAACCGTTTGATGGGACATATGATGGCTTCTTAGTGGAAAGCTCAGCTAATTCTGAAATGTTTGCCTATTGAAATTACATCCCAACTAATAAATAACAACATATTAAGTAAGTTTGCTTTGTGTTTTTGTCAATTTATTTGTCACCTCTGACTTCTTCCCAACGTATCTGAAACTATAATAAGAATGTGTTTATACTCTTCAGCCAACTGATCAAAATAAAGGGATCTTTGAAATTATTACCTTTGGGCAACTTGCACAAACCCTTCACTAGCTTGAACCAGCTCCTCTGCCGTTTTCTCCAAAGAGGCAAACACTTCATTCTCCATGCCTTTTTTCTCCATTGAGAGGATCAGATGACAAAGCTGAACAGTCATCGCTGAGATGATTCTCTCGATGGCTTTGTTGCATGTCATGGAGCCGATGTCATTCAAGAGGAAAGACTCCATCTGTGGACAGAAGCGTGACACGAATGAGATGGAAAGAGGAAGGCTCGGACTTAACCATCTAGTTAGGATGTAATAGATTACAACAGGTCCAAGTCCCTGCTATGACAGAAGTCAAAGAAATTGTAAAAATTACATTTCAAGCACATCAGAGAGCTGAGGCAGCAAGGATTAAAAGACATTAAAATTCCAGAGATGGGAGAATCTTTTGGAGACAAGTTAGTATAGATGATTGTTCTCCTGGGGGAATTTGTTAATTCTGGGCACAGTTTGAGGAACAGGGCCTGCATTTAGAAGTCCAGTGCTGGGCTGCCCCAGTGGTACAGTGGATAGGAATCACCTGCCAATGCAGTGGACAGGAGTTCAATCCCTGGTCCAGGAAGATGCCACACACCGAGGAGCAATGCCCATGCCACAACTCCTGAAGCCTTCAAGCCCTAGAGTCTGTGCTCTGCAACAAAGAGCAGTCCCTGCTCGCTGCAACTAGAGGAAGCCCACACACAGCAACGAAGACCCAGTGCAATCAAAAATGTTAATAAATAAATAAAAAAGAATTAGGACCAAGTTAAAAAAAAAAAAGAAGTGCTAGAGGAAACAAAAAGAAAATTTTTATAATAAAAACACCCTCCCAAACTGTAGGAACATTACATAGTCCAATTGCTGAAAACTAAATATAAAGAGAAAAAAAATGATAAGCATCCAGAGAAAAAGTTATGCTATCTCTAAAGGAATACTATTAAATTTGACAGGTGACTTCCCCATAGAAAGAAAAGAATCCAGAAGATGATAGAATGACACCTCTAAAGCAATAAAAGAAAATAAATAAATATTTTAAACTTATTTCTTCTGTGTCTCAATGGTTAAAAAATTAAAATATAAAATTTGTTTTTATTTAGTATTTTTAAACTTTATTATTTTAATGGATCATTTTTAATTGGATACCCATACAATATTTTTAGTATGAACTCTGTTCATAAAACATTTTAATGCTCCAAAAATGTATTATAAAATAAATTATTCCAGATAAGAAGAGTTTATTCTAGATTAAAAAAAATTACTCCTTCTAAGAGAAGGAGAATATGATTATTCCTGCTTCTGAGTATGCTTAGAGATCAGCCAACACCATCTTACACCAAGAGCATGAGTCATAAAAACCATTTGATTCATCTTTAACTGACAATCATGAAAGTGTAGCCACCCATAGAGAACCAACAAGGGGGAAAACATGGACATTTTTGCTTACCTTGATGGGAAGATGCTTTCCACACTCTAAGCCAAAGAGCAGAAGACTGGATTCACTGTATATGTAAGAAATCCAGTTTTTTAAAACCAGCCACAGGAATCGATTCACATCCACACTGCAATTCGAGACTGTGGTATCTCCCGACTGTTAGCTGACTCTGTCACTGACGTCACTGACAGTATTGCTGACAAGCAAACATCATAATTTATGCATAGAACTATTGAAGGTCTATTGTCTCTGCAGTATTGAAAGTCCTGCTTATTTACAGAAACAGGAATCAGATACAGTCGGAGAAAGAATCTAAATGTTTTAATCAATTCAGTCATAAAAATAAGACTCAACTGTGTATCTTTGAAAAGTTTTGTTGAGGGCAACTGAAAGGAAATTAGGCTTCTACAAGTAAGATCGCTAAGCAGTTTAATTAACCTGGCTCCTTTCCAGCTCCCTCGTGTGTAGATTTTTGCAAGAATCTGGTTTGTGAGTGAATATTCAGGCTGGTGTTTCCTGGGGAACAATAAAAGAAATGGAGTCTTAAAGTGGAGAGGAAATAGAATTAAATATGTATTTAATGTGTGTATTGAGTCCCAAGGGCGTCCCTGGTACCTCAGATGGTAAAGAATCTGACTGCAATGCAGGAGACCAGGGTTTGATACCTGGGTTGGGAAGATCCCCAGGAGAAGGAAATGGCAGCCCACTCCAGTATTCTTGCCTGGAGAATTCCACGGACAGAGGAGCCTGGCACGCTACAGTCTATGGGGTCAGTGTGTGTGTGTGAGTGACTCACACACACACACACACACACACACACACACACACACACTGAGTCCCAGATGTTTTCCATATATCATCTTCCTTATTTCCTAAAGCAATTTAATTAGATAAGTGTTATGAATTTCACTTTGAATTTCTCTTTACAAGTGAGGAAACAAAAGACTGGGGGACATGAATGGTGCCAAACCTTTGAGAATTATTTCCTATTCAAATTATCACTCATTCCTCGATTTGCAATAAGTTCCTAAAGACTGCATGGTGTCTGAGTTGTGTCTAATCAGGAAAACAGAAATCAGTTTAGATACTTAAAACAGAGAGAATTTGATTCAAAGAGTTCAATATGAAAGCTTTGGGAAGGATAGTTGATTTCAGGCAGTACTTCTGGATATGGTTGAGTGAGGAGACTGTCAAATGCTTTCCCCTAAAAACAACCATAAAGATGGACAAAATTGCCCCCAATCATGTCTGCACTCTGGAAATTGGCCAGAGGCATTTAATAATCTGAGAAGTTTACACTTGAACAAATGCTGGACTTGGTGGAAATCAATGGCATTCTGGTCTGTGTCTAATCCCATCTCTCCCTTCAACATGGAGTTCTACCAGGGAGGGAAAAGCCATGAGAACTAGCAACTTTTCTTTTGCAACTAAAGGGGACTCACTCAATTTGGAGCTGCAGACAATGGCCACACTCAGGATCCTTGTCAGGATCCCACTCAGTGAAAGTTGTTTCCCAGAGCCGGGAGAGTCTAAGAGAGTCAAGAACTCGTTTCTACTGGCCAGAGGTTGAGGTTGTGATTGGGGCAAGCACATTCCCAGCTAACACTTTGCATATGTGTAAGAGAGATCAAGAATCCTCAAGCTATTTATGGACTCCTGACTGTCGCTAAGGTCTTGGACATAAGCATAGAAAACCCAAAAGTACCCATCAGAAACGAAACCACTTGCACAGACCTGAGAACAGCCTACATCATGAATGTGCTCTTCTGTCTACATACAAATGCATCAGCATAAGATGAAGCCTAACTGGTTTGAGGTGTTTGAGTACAATCTCTGTCCAATCACTGGCTGATCACTGAGCTGTGCAGACACAGGGAAACCATAAAAAAACAAGGCTAAAAAATAAAAACAAAAATATATTCTTGAGTAAAGCCATCTATGTGTATGTGGTCACACACCACAGAAGAGATAGGCAGATTTCGCAGATATAGTCCAAGCAGACTAGTAAATGTTGTTGTTCAGTCACTCAGTCATGTTTGACTCTTTGCAACCCCTTAGACTGCAGCATGCAAGGCTTCCATCTCCTTCACTATCTCCCAGAGTTTGCTCAAACTCATGTCCATTGAGTTGGTGATGCTATCTAACCATCTTATCCTCTGTCACCCCCTTCTCCTCTTGCCCTCAATCTTTCCCAACATCCCAACTTTTCTAATGAGTCAGCTCTTCCCACCAGGTGGCCAAAGTTTTGGAGATTCAGCATCAGTCCTTCCAATGAATATTCAGGATTGATTTCCTTTTGGATTGACTAGTTTGATTTCCTTGTTGTCCAAGGGGCTCTCAAGAGTTTTCTCCAGCATCACCGTTTGAAAACATCAGTTCTTCTGTGCTCAGCCTTCTTTATGGTCCAACTTTTACATTCGTTCATGACTACTGGAAAAACCTTAGCTTTGACTATACAGACCTCTGTTGGCAAACTGATCTCTCTGCTTTTTAATACACTGTCTAGGTTTGTCACAACTTTAGGAGAAAAAAGAAATCCAGAGTCACTAAAATGACCAATTTCTAACAAAAATTATGAGACATGTAAGAAAAAGGAAAATGTTACCGGTATTTAAGAAAAAAAGGCAGTCAATAGAAACTGTCTCTAAGTGACTAAAAATGTTAAGTTTATTCACAAAAAAGTTATATTTATCAATGTTTTCAAAGCAGATATAGTATGTTCAAAGAAAACTATGTGCAAAGACTTGAAAGAAATTAAGATAACAATGAATTAACAAACAGTGCTTCTCAAGGATGGTCCTTGTCAGGGAACTAAGGTTCCACGTGCCACGGGACAAATAAGTCCAAGAGCCACAACTAGACAAAGCTCGCAAGCAGCAATGAAGACCCAGTGAAGCCAAAAGTAAATAAGTGATTTTTAAATTAATGCTAAATGGTGACTTCCTGGATGTCTTAGTTTGAAAAGATGCCACCAATATCTAGTTAAGTTGGTTATTCACAGGTCTGTCACCCTGTGCGTAAACTCTGAGCAGGGATCACATTGCAGCAACATGATCCAGGCAGAAGGTGGGTGTGGGCTCCACTGAATAGCAGGCATGGGTGTCACCTCAGTCACTGGTACCCTGTAACTCTAGATTTCACAATGTCCTCTGACTGCAGCTCACTGAGTTATTTTTCTATTTTCCTGTGTCTCTGCATGGGAGTCATTGCATTCATCCCTGAATGAATACGAAGACAGAGGAAAAATGGTGAGGTGTGAGGTTTCCTGAAGGTATTCTTGTCCCTCATGACTGTCACCCCCACCCAGAACTGCAGCTGCGGAGTAGTGGAAATAAGTGCTTCTCCAGTTAAAATTCCTCTCAGTAGCATCCAGGAAAATCCAGATTTCCCCAGGAACAGAAGCTCTGTGCAGGCAGCATCTTGTGTCCTCTGTGCCTTGGGGAGCGAAGTCTGGAACAAGGATTTGTTAAATATTGAATGAGCAGTTCATTCCTTGAGAATAAGGCATTTCCTGTGTTCCAAAGCCTCTGTTTCAACCACCCATGCTGCTAGAAATACCAACACAGTCATTGCAATCTCAGCATTAAGAAGTTCAATTGAAGTGGAAAATATTCTCGTTGTGGTATGAGAGGTGCTTGGATGGATCTAAAGATGAAAAGGTCAAGGTGCCATCCTCCAAGGACTTTACAACCTAGTGCGTCAATTTGGTGTCCATTAGCTGCGTGGATGGGCTGGATGAGGATAGAGGAGTGCAACACTCTCCGGACAGAGTGGCTCCGAAAATGTCGAAGCTATTAATTAGCAAATTAACATTTTTTTAAACTTATTTATTTTTAATTTTAAGATAATTGCTTTACAATTGTGTTGGTTTCTACCGTACATCAATATGAATCAGTCATAGGTATACATATGTGCCCTCCCTATTGCACCTCCCTCCTACTTCCCTCCCCATCCCACTCCTCTAGGTTGTCACAGAGCACCAGGTTTGAGCTCCCTGTGTCACACAGCAAATTCCCACTGGCCATCTGTTTTACATACGGTAATGTATATGTTTCAATAATACTCTGTCAATTTTGTTTCAGTGCTACTCTGTCAATTTGTCCCACCCTCTCCCTCCCGCACTGTGTTCCCAAGTCTGTTCTCTATGTCTCCACAGATGCCTCTTGACATAAAATGTAGTACAAAAAAAAAAACAATTCTCAGGACTTCCCTGGCTGTCCAGTGGTTAAGACTCTACACTTCCAATGTAGGGAACTAGGGTTCAATCCCTGGCCAGGGACTAAGATCCCACATGCTGTGCAGTATAGCTGAAAGATAAAAATAAAGCAAAAACAAACTAAAAAAACCCCATCGATTCTGGTATTACCCACCATTGACAAACTTCTAAGCTTCCTCCAGTCCTTCTGTTCCAAAGTCATAATTGTGGGTACATTCTGGTCTCTATTGGTCCTATTTCCATGGCTCTTTTCCATGGTTGGATGTGTTGTCGTTCAGTCGCTAAGTCATGTCCAGTTGTTTGTGATCCCATGAACTGTGTGGAGGTAGGTCTCCTCTTCGTCTGTGTTCATGGGCTGCAAACCCATCCCACTCTCAAGGTCCAGCAGGAATCTGATGGGAAAGGAGTAATCTGGTCAGAGCTTACCTCACTGCCTAAAAAGAACAGCACCAGGATGTGCAGCGGGGGCCCTGGCTGGTGTGGGGTGTGGGCTGAGCCGGAGTAGGGTCAGGGAATGAGTTCCCACATGCTGCAACTAAGCATTCACACGCTGAAACCACAAGATCCCACTTGTCACACTAAGAAGGGATGCAGCCAAATAAATTTTTTAACTCTTTTATTGAATGTTACAATATTGCTTCTGTTTTATGCTTCTAGGTATCTTTTCTTTTCTTTTCTTTTCTTTTCTTTTTGCCCAAGGCATGTGGGATCTTAACTCCCTAATGAGGGATCAAACCCACACCGCCTGTTTCAGAAGTCTTGCCCACATACCACTCGGGAATTCCCAATAAAAAATTATTTTAAAAAAAAGACCTGTGTGGTTCATGGACTTTTGTATACAGCATAATATCCAGGAAGAGTTTGCTGAAATCAGTCTGTCAAAGGCAGAAGGAGTGATTCCAATTAAACTTTTCCTGTATGTGAAAGCTTTTCATTTTATAGCTTCATGTCCTGATTGGAAAAACAAACAAAACTCTCCCATCATGTGTTCACAACAGTTAGGACTATTTTTTTTTCTTCCTTCAGAAAGTATTAAATACCTGCCATGGAAAAGCCTGACAAGAAATGCCAAAATGTAAAGCTGAACAACATGGTCCTTGAGCTTATGATCCAGTGAACGTAACATCACGCGCTTAGCATCATGAGAACAGCAATGTAGGTTCTCTAGGGGCAGAAGGACATTGTGGGCATTCTTCCTCAGGAAAGGGGTCAACAGCTCCATTGAAGGATATCTCCAAAATGCTTAGGAGAAACTTAGACCTCAAGCTAAAGAAATAGTAAGTCTTATTTTACTTAGCATAATTATGAGAAAGAAAATGCTGGCTCATTAAAGATTTTGATTAATAAGGATTTACAATTCATATGGTATTTGGTTCATCTATTTGGGCAGGTTCAATACACACTCAGCATTAAAACACAGTTTCATTTGACCTTGATGATGATCAGGGCACTTTAGAAACTGGCTGAAGGAGTGTGGGAGACACTGTAGGGAATTTCCAATGGGAAGACTTAATGAAAGGCTATGAACTTGAAACTGAGGATGCTGGCTTCAATGAACCATTGCCGTTTCTGATGGGTGGATAGACATGATGAATGCTGTGTTTTAGAAAGATTAACCCAGTAATGATGTTCAGGGAAGAGGGAAGGTAAAGGAGCTAAAACAAGAAGAACAGCCAGGAGGCACATGCAGTACGGAAGCATGGAATGATTGTGGTGATGTTACAGATGGTAGAAGGTAAAACAATTTTGAGTTGCTTCGGTGTTCAAGTAGGAGACACAAAGGGCAAAGGGAGGGGAAAGGGTGGTTGAGGATTTTGCAACTTGTATCTTCAGAGAATCGACCTTAGGCCGTGTAAAAAATGTCCATCCTACTGTATACCAGAGAACTCTGTTCAATGTTACGTGGTGGCCTGGATGGGAGGGGAGTTTGGGGGAGAATGGATATCTGTATATACATGACTGAGTTGCTCTGCTGTGCATGTAAATTTTTCACAACATTGTTAATTGGCTATACACCAATAGAAAATAAAAAGTTTTTTAAAAAAAAAAAGGTCCTTCTTTAGAGGCTCCCATTCTAGCCAAGTCCTTCTCTATGTGAGATATTTGTGAGGTCAAGGGGATATGGCCACCCCAAGACTATAATCTTCCCACTTTCTAGATTAGTCTAAATACCTGAGAACCAGAATTCACTGTCCAAATAGCCCAGCTCATGGCCTGGGCACTCACAGGCTTCTTCCCTGTGTCCATGCTCCCAAGGGTCAATGGCATGGCTGGTGTGGGCACCTCTAGGCCTGCAGGGTGGGAGAAGACCAGCTGTTGCGGGAGGTGTTCGGTGAGTGGGTGGAGCTTAAATTCCTTGGCTACCAGTGTCCCCATGAATGATGCACGACTATTCACAGTGCAGGATGGAGTCAAGGAGGTGGGCTGTGGGCAGGGGCCAGGGCCATCTCTTCTGGTATTACCAAGGTCTGTCATGGAACTCCTATGAGTCAGAGAATTCTAAAAATCCTGACCTTCCAGGTCATTCTCATAAATGTATATTTGTAAGGTAGAGGGATAGACACATTATTCAGCAACTTATTGGCTTGGTTTGTACCTTTAAAATATTTAGACATACAGCTCCCTTTTTATTCATTGGAGGATGAATTACAGTATTGTCTTGGTTTCTGCCATACATCAACATGAATTAGCCATATGTATACATATGTCCCTCCCTTCTTCCCTTTTCTAGAATCAATCTTTCTAATAGATATACTTTTATCCAAATTGTCAAATTAATTGGCAAAAAATTATTTCTAGTATCTTATTCTTTCTAATGTCTTCAGGATTTCTAGTGATGTCTACCTTTTTATTTTAATACTGGTTCTTTGTGTTTCCTTTCATTTTTGTTTGTTTGGTTTGAATGTGTAACAATGTGAATTGTCTTAAATTTTTTTTTTAAACCTCCTTTTGGCGTACTTACTTTTTTTATTGTACATTTTTTTTTCAATTTCCTTGGCCTCTTCCCTTATTCCTTCTTTCCTTTCACTTACTTTGGGTTTGATTTGATATTCTTTTTTAATCTCATGAGGTGAAAGTTTAGAATGTTGATTTTCAGTCCTTCTTTTTCTAACATATGAACTACAAACTATAAACTTAAGGACATCTTTAGCTGTGTTCTACCAGTTTTGATATACCACATCTTTATTACCCTCAGATAGAAAATATATTTGCATATTATTGTGATTTCTACATTGACTCATGGGCTATTTAATTAAGGGTTTTACTTAATTTCCAAGCAGCTAGATTCCACCACAGTCACAGAAATTGTTCAGAATCAATTCAAATCTTTGAAATTTGTTGAGGCTTACTTTATGACCCAGCATTCAATGAGTTTTGATACATTTCCTACAACTTTGCATTCCACTACTGTTATTGACTGTGCATCCTGCTTCCAGGAAAAGAAGGAGAAGGCATGTCCAAATTCTAAGGTCCAGACTTGGAAGAAATGCACAGCACTTCATTTACATAATATGGCAAGTCCATATTCCTATACCCATATGGCCAGGCCTAATGCAAAGGAAGATGGGAAACAACTCTCAGACAGGGTTTTCCCCAAATAGTGTCCCACACAATCTCCAAGCTAAGCAACTCCAGGTAGGAAAAGAGAGGCAGAGAGTCTTTCTCTTTATCCATAGCTCAGGTAGAAAATATGGATTACTCTCTTATGTTTTACCAATCACAATGGCAAAAGGGATGGAGCTGTCCTGTTGGACCAAGCCTGGATATTCACTTTCCAATGCCCATAATGTACAGTGTTGAACCCACCAGAATCACACAAAGTGGGTTCCAAGCAGAAAAATGAGTCCATTATCACAGATAAAGGATGCTATGCAAAAACTAAAACAAACAAGATAATGTTCACTACAAAATGTAGGTAAGAAAAGGGAGAAAAGAAACGACTGAATTTAGACAGCTAGAGTCCTAATGACGGAGAAGGCAATGGCACCCCACTCCAGTACTCTTGCCTGGAAAACCCCATGGACGGAGGAGCCTGGTAGGCTGCAGTCCATGGGGTCGCTAAGAGTCGGATACGACTGAGCGACTTCACTTTCACTTTTTACTTTCATGCATTGCAGAAGGAAATGGCAACCCACTCCAGTGTTCTTGCCTGGAGAATCCCAGGGACTGGGGAGCCTGGTGGGCTGCCGTCTACGGGGTCACACAGAGTCAGACACAACTGAAGTGACTTAGCAGCAGCAGCAGCAGCAGCAGAGTCCTAATGAAATTCATGGCTGTGGAGAAGTAGAGAGAGAAGCCAGCTTGCAGGGGTGAATGGGTGGTGCAGGAGGAGTGAGTGAGGAAGAAGGCTGAAAGTGGGTGTCACTGTCAATATGACTGGCTGTGAATGGCACTTCCCTGGGTGATCCAGTGGCTAAGACTCCATGCTCCCAATACAGGGGGCCTGGGTTCCAGCACTAGTCAAGGAACTAAGGGTTTGAATGCCACAACTGAAAATCTTGCATGCCACACCCAAATAAATAAATATTTAAGATGACTGGCTGTTAAGAGAAGCAGTTACAATGTTTTCACCTGAATTCCCCCAAAAGGTGGCCCTGATAAAGGGATTGGGAGCAAGGAGTTTATTTGGTAAGTGATCCCAAGAGAGGTGGGACAGTAAACCAGAAGAAGGAAGGAATCCAACAAGAGAAGATGCATGAATGAACAGGTTACAGCTGTGGACAACTGGAATGCTTCTGCCGATGACCTTGAATTAAAGTGTAGAAGGATGCCTCCCCTCAGATTCATTCACTGGAGGGGTGAGGAAGCTGGGGGACTATCTACCAACTCTCATTCCTCAGGGATGTCGGACTGCTGGGGGTGGGGCTTGCGGGTGAGGAAATGTAATCACCCCCGCCCTCCTGGGCCTGCTCCGTTTCCCCGTTTCCCCGCTGGGCCAGCTTCTCATAGCCAGTGATGCCTCCAGATAGTGGCCCAACTGGAAGCTTGTGTGCAAAACAGGCAAGTACTCACCCCTGGGAATAAAGGCAAACTGCGAAGGAGGAGAGCACTCTTAATATGCTAAGAAAATACCGTGAGCACTAGGAGAGCAGGTCCAGGATGCTCTTTCGCTAAAGAAGAGTAAGAGATGTGAGGGGCCTGGCTGATGTGGGTAATTTATAAGGAAGTCTAGGAACGTCTGCGAGAAATCCTCTCTCCTTCCCTCAAATGCATCAAAAATTGTTTCCTAAAAGGAATTTAGAGTGAGATCAGGACTGAACGGACTTCAAAGTACCACCCTCCCCTCACTCATAAGGAGAAATCGGTCTCAAGAAGGGAAAACGAGTGACCCATTGCTGGTAAGAGCAGAGCAGATTCAGGGCTCCCCAGGGCCTGTATGCAGGGGACCAACAACCTTAGTCGCTCAATTGTGACCCACTCTTTGCGACCCTATAGACTGTAGATCGCCAAGCTCTTCTGTCCATGGGATTTCCCAGGCAAGCCTATTGGAGTGGGCTGCCATTTCCTTCTCCAGAGGATCTTGCCCACTCAGGAATTGAGCCCCAGTCTCCTGTGTCTCTTGCATTGGCAGGTGGATTCTTTACCACTAAGCCACCAGGGAAGCCCCATGCCAGTGACCTAAGGAATCTAAAGTCACCTCCAACCCCCGGCTGTGCGCCACCCAGGAGGTCTCAGAAGGTGAAAGGAGCATTCACTCCCAAGGAAACCAGCAGCCACCGGAATGCTTCTGATTCTCTGCGGTCTTTAAGCAGGAGAGTAAAAGAGCATCGTAGACACAGAATGAAGCCTTAGAACTTGCTTTTAATCCATAAAATGTCCCCTTGAAATAGCAGGTGGAAAGCTACTGGAGCAAACCCCCTGAAAAGTGATCCTCCGACACCGCCCAGTCCCCGCCCCTCGACAGTGACCCTGGGCTCGGGAGGACCGCCCCAGTTTCCGGTCCTCTCCAGGGCCCGCTCCCGCCGCCGCGCTCCCCCTCCTCCAGCCAGCCCCCGCACCCTCAGGCTCAGGGAGCCGGCCCGAGGAGGGTGCCGGGCGAGCCTATGGGTACAATCCTCCACCGCGTAGCCAGCCGCAGGGCCGGCCGCACGGAATCACGGGGCGGAGGCGGGGCCACGCCGGTGGTGGGAGTGGCCGCACCAAGGATGGGCGGGGCCGCGCCGGGGGTGGGCGCGGCGTCCCGGCTGCGCTCGCGGCTCCAGCAGAGGCCCAGGCCCTCAACCTCGGGCATTCCTCCCGGACCCGGGAGTCGCTGGGGGAGGGCGTGGGGGCGCGGTCGGAGCGTGCGGGGCGGGGCCGGAGCGGGGCGGGAGCGCGGCTGGCGCCCGGGCTGGTCCCTAGTTGAGCCGCCGCCCGACCGGCTGGTCCCTGCGGCGGCTGCCGGGGCGGCCCGGGCGCGCGGCCTTTCGCCATGTACACCTTCGTGGTGCGCGACGAGAACAGCAGCGTCTACGCCGAGGTGTCCCGGCTGCTGCTCGCCACCGGCCACTGGAAGCGGCTGCGGCGGGACAACCCCAGGTTCAACCTGATGCTGGGAGAAAGGAACCGGCTGCCCTTCGGGAGACTGGGTGAGAGTCCCCGTTTTGCGCCCTCCTGCTCCTTCCCTCTACCCGTAGGACGAGAGCTTTTGTTTAAGGTCGGAAACCTTTTCCCCTCCTCTCGTCCCTCGGTCATATCGAAAACTGCATCCGTAGAGGGCCAGGCGCAGCGTCTATCTTGTCTTCTCGTGCCCTCGATCGAATTTGGGGCGGGAGTGGCTGTGCGGGCCCCCGGGACGGCAGCTGCCTCCTGACAATGACCGGTCCCCGCAGCCCCCTCCCCGCGGGGGCGTCGGTCTCTCCGGGGGTGGGGAGCCGAGAACGCTTGTTCCCCGGATTCTCCAGGGCCCGACACCCCCAAAACGGGCAGGTCGGCTGGGCGGATCGCCGGGGGGTGCGAGGCTCCGCGAGCCGGGGACGGCTGTCTGGCTGGAGTCCTCTTGCATATTTCCTCCTCCGAGGATTCCGTCCTGCCTGTGTGGGCTCGGGAGGGGTGCTTGCGTGTGTTGAAAGCCCTGAGGATTGAGCTCCCCAAGACTCAAATAAACTGTCAGGGGATTTGGAAAAGACCTCTGAATTCCAAAACTAGTGAACCCAGCCCGGCGAAGGGCGGAAGGGTGTCTGATTTTGGACCATTCCTTAGACCACCAAAGAACACGTTTCCACAGTTGCGTGTTGAATGCAGATTTTTCGTGACACTGGATTCTCTGCCCTGCTCTCTCCGAGGGAGTTCCCTTAGCGCCCATGGTTGCTGCAGGCAGCACCACATCTCCATATCCGCCTGTAGGAAGGGGCTGGGGAAGGAGAGGACCAGCGGCTCCTTTTTAGATGACGTAATCCAGAAGTTGTGCGGATCACTTCCTTTCACATCTCATTAACCTGAGCATAGTCTCACGGCCACTCCTCACTGCACAGTCATCCGGGAATTGCAGCCTCACTCGAGGTCGCCAGTGCGCCCTGCCAAAATTCCCCTGGGTTTGGGACCCCAACATATTGCCAAAGAATGGAAGGGGAGGACTGATAATGAGAAAAAGTCATCTGTGCCTTGGAGGGCGTCCCAAAGAGGGCACTGTCCTACCTCCAGTAGAGGAGACCATTTTTAGAAATAGGTGTGGTCAGAGGGTGGAGAGATGGAAGAGGCAAAGAATGAAAATAGCCATTTGAAACTGACTTGTCCTTGCTAAGGGCTTCCCTGGTGGCTCAGCAGTGAAGAATCCACCTGCCAATGCAGGAGACATGGGTTCAGTCCCAAGATGGAGAAGATCCCCTGGAGAAGGAAATGGCAACCCTCTCCAGCATTCTTGCCTGGAGGATCCCATAGACAGAGAAGCCTGGCGGCCTAGAATCCATGGGATTGCAAAGAATCAGACACAACTTATCGACCAAACAATAAGCCCTTGATGAGCTTACAGAGAGAGCACAGTTGGGTGGGGGCGTGTAGAATTGTAATGATCTGAGCAATGAAGGGGGTTCACCCTATCCTTACTGAAATTTCATTAAAATGGGACCACGAACAACTTTTTATTCTTACACAAATTTCTAATGTATGATGGGGACTCCATGGAAGAGCTGATTCCAACCCCCAGAAATTCTGGAATATAGAGAATGTGCCTGGAGATGGCCTTTTGTTAAACTGTCTCCCCAGGAAGCCCTCAGCAAGAAGAATGCCTTCCTTGAAAGAAAAAGACCTGCTTGTTGTTGAGAATGTTTAATTTCCTCCTTACTCTCTCTGCTTCCCTGCCTGACAGACTTTCTTCTTTGGACTGGATGGTGTCTAGCTGAAAGAGCTGAAATTGGAATCCTAAAATTAAAAACTGACAACAATCCTTCAATAAAAAATAAATAAATTAGAAAAAAGCAACTGATAACAGTGGCTCAGCGGTGGTGGAAGCAGGGGCCATCAGCACTGCTGTGGGGCTCAGCACTAGGCTGTTGAAGCAGAATTCTAAAAGGTCCAAGACCTACACTGGTACCATGAAGTCAGCAGTTGCTCAGTAAACATTTGGTTTTTATGAGAAAGCTGAGGGCTTCCTGGGGAGATAAAAGGCAATCTCTGGGCACATTCTCTTATTCTAAGATTTCTGGGGGTTGGAATCAGTCCTTCGATGGAGTCCCCATGATACATCAGAAACTTGTATAACTTTAACTCCCAAGTATCCTGATTGGGAGTTTGATATTAGCAGGTGCAAACTATTCTATATATGTATAACTGAATCACTTCACTGTATAACCGGAAATAACAACTGTGTGCACACGCGCTAAGTCTCTTCAGTTATGTCCAGCTCTTTGCAACCCTATGGACTGTAGCCCACCCAGGCTCCTCTGTCCATGAGATTCTCCAGGCAAGAATACTGGACTGGGCTGCAATGCCCTCCTCTAGGGGATCATCCCTACCAAGGGATTGAACCTGCAACTCCTGCATTGTAGGTGGATTCTTTACCACTGAGCCACCAGGGAAGCCCCAATTCAACTCTAGTCCAATATAAAATAAAAATTAAAAAAAGAAATTCTAAAAAAGTGTCAGCCAAAAAATAAAACAAACCCTTATACTTCAATAAAAAAATTTTTTTAAAGGTTAGCTTCTTAAAAGCAAGCCAAAAAAAAAAAGCAAAACAGCATCCCACAGCCAGGTCATTATATGACTTCATTGTTAGGGGTATTTATCTTTTGTACACAGTGCAAAACCCAAGGAGATGGCCCAGCTGGATAAAGGCCCAAGAATGCTGGTGCCATGGAGATGAGAAGGTGGGCAGTTTAGGTGTGAACCAGTCCACCTGTCTTAGGGAGATAATAAGAGCTAGTTAGCACCTGAAACTTATTTGATTATATGCTGTTGTCAGATGAATTATTCTTACATCTGGCATCTTCAATTCAAACTCCCTTTGTTTCATTCTACTTTTGTGTGGCTGAAAACTCAGTGCATTTTGTTAGGATGTTAAATATACATTGAGGCTTTTGTAGAGATTATCATATTGCGTGAAATAAGTCACACAGAGAAAGACAAATACGTATCACCTATATGTGGAATCTAAAAAAAATAGTACAAATGAATTTATTTACAAAACAGAAACTGACTCACAGACATAGAAAAGAAACTTATGGTTACCAAAGGGGAGGGAGGGGAAGGGAAAAATTAGGCCTATGAGATTAACCAATCCACACTACTATTTATAAAATAGATGAAAAAGAAGAGTTTATTGTATAGCACAGGGAATTATATTCAATATCTTATAATGGGTATGATTATTAAATACTTATAGTGGAAAAGAATCTGAAATATATATAGAGATATGTATAACTGAATCACTGCTGTACATCTGAAACTAACACAATATTGTAAATCAACTACTTCAATAAAAAATTTTTAATTGAGGCTTTTGTTTTTATTTGTATCCTTCTGCTTTAGTTTTATAGAGGAGGGGACATGCAGTGCAACCTACTGAAATGAGTTTCCCTGTGGGAGTATGCACAGAAGAATATTCTCAGGTCTTCTGAATTTATAGACACGACCTCTCCACCGTCCCCCCTAAGCTAGTTAGTGGTTCTCCTAGAAGCTTGCAGAGGTAGGCATGCTTGCAAATAGCAGGACCTTAGCTCTACTGCCTTCCTCGATGGCTGTCGAGAGCAAGGGTAGCAACATCAGAAGTCTGACCATTTGAGTCTTTACTGTATAGAGATTATTAAATCCATGTGTTAAGCCACGAGTGGGGTACAGTGGGAATCCAGGAGAGGTAAAATAGAAAATACTTGTCCACCCTAGGAACAAAGGCAGCAGTGGTCCTTGGCAGACCTATGATACTGGTATATTCTCCACTCTGGGAAGGGGGAGAATTGCCAGCCGAAAACTGAGCAAAGGGGCATTGAGGCGCAGGGCAACAGAATCCCTGTCTTTCCAACACCCAGTCTGATAACGGGGGAAAGACGAGCTAGGCATGACACGCTGCTCTCTGTCCTGTATGCGGGTGCTGACATTGTTTTCCATTGGAGAAACGGTCTGTTTCCTTTCTGAACCTCCTCTCTGCTTCACAGGTCATGAGCCTGGGCTGATGCAGTTGGTGAATTACTACAGAGGGGCCGACAAACTGTGTCGCAAAGCATCTTTAGTGAAGTAAGTGTTCTTTAAGACCCAGTGTTTTCCATTGTCACCTAAATGTGAGCTTTCATCCTGAAGCACTTAAGCAGAATGTGGAATTGTCTTTTAAGAGTGAAAATACTTTCATTTAGAAAGCAATCAAAGATCAGTTTTGGTGTGTGTGTGTGTGTGTGTGTGTGTTGCCACATTGCTGGAATCTTAGTTCCCTGACCAGGGATCAAACCTGTGCCTCCTGCATTGGAAACTAGGAGTCTTAACCACTGGACTGCCAGGGAAGTCCCCAAATATTAGTTTTGATTGTTATCCAAACTTTGCTGTTTGTGTCTGGTAAAGCCTGTCTGTCTCTTACATGAGGAGCTTCCCTGGTGGCTCAGTGGTAAAAAATCTGTCTGCTAATCCACAGGTTCAATCCCTGGGTCGGGACTATTCCCCAGGAATGGCAACCACTCCAGTATGAGAATCCCATGGACAGAGGAGCCTGACGGGCTATAGTCCATGGGGTCGCAAAGAGTCAGACAGGACTTAGCGACTCAACAACAGTAATAACTCTTAGGTGAGGATCCCTTGAAGCAGAGTCTGAGACAGGGCTTCTCATGGCAGTGATTAATGAGGAGCGGGCTCGCAGGAGAAACTCACTGAGAACCAGGGAAGCCCGGGAAGCAGCCAAGCCAAGAGGTGGTTTCAGCTGAAATCTCAGCTCAGCCTGATTCCATGGAAATTGGGAGCAAACTGCCCCTTGATAGTCTAGACTCTGATGTTGGTCAACCATGGGCTATGGGAGGACGCACCTTTCCAGCATTTCTAGGCAGCAGCTGGTCCCTAGAGAAGGGGTTCACATATGCTTATAGCAGTCAACTCTCAGCAGCCAGGGGCCCCTCAGAAGGGACACCTGGGGAGAATATACTGGTATCTACCACACTGCCCATCTCTGAGCAGTTCGCTCATGGCTTGCTGCCAAAAGAACAGCATCATGGGACTTCCTTGATGGTCCAGTGGTTAAGACTCAAAGTGATTAAGTCAGTCCAGTGTCCGACTCTTTGTGACCTATGTACTGTAGCCCGCCAGGCTCCTCTGTCCATGGGAATCTCCAGGCAAGAATACTGGAATGGGTTGCCATTTCCTCCTCAATGCAGGGAGCATGAGTTCCATCCCTGGTCAGGGAACTAAGATCTCATATGCCTTGCTGTGTGACAGAACAAAACAAAAAAAGAAGAGTGGTATCATAAGGTGGAAGGGAGCAGCCTGAGTCAGTGATTAAGATCTAGGATCAGCAGCTTGGGTTTTAATTTCAACTCTTCTTAACAGCTTAGGCAAAGTTTCTAACCCCTCTAGGCCTCAGTGCATCCTTCACAAAGAGGTTGTAATGTACGTAATGTCTGTAACAGTGGCACACACTGAGCATTTGACCCTATGCCTTAGTTTCCTTTTCTGGAAAATGAGGGTAATAATAGCAACTACCTCAGGGTTGTTGTAAGGATTAGTTGAATTAATTTATGTCAAGTCTTGGACTCATTCGAGGGTCAGAGTCCATACTGTATAAATGAAAGAGGGGTGGGGCCCCTAAAACCAGGTCTCCAGAATTCCCTCTACAGTGACTAGTGTGAATGCGTATGTAGCCAAACACATCACTTACATAAGACAACACTAAAAGGCGTAACTCAATGAAAATACTCTTTTCCCCAGTCATACTGCTTTGCAGGCTCTAGATATTTACTAACTTGTGTTGATAGGAATATTTCCACCTTTTGGCTCAGACTCACTGCCCCTCAGTAACTTACGTATCATCCTCTCCCTGTGATGGATTTTCATGATTTGTCAGCTACTTCTAAAGAACAAAGCTTCATAAAGTCTTCTTTTTACATATATTCATATTTATTTGTTTTTTAACATTTATTTACTTGACTACATCGGATCTTAGTTGTGACATGGAATCTTTGTTGCATCATTCAAGATCTTTAGTTGTAGCGCATGGATTCTCTAGTTATGGTGCACGGGCTTAGCTATTCCACAGCCTTTGGAATCTTAGTTCCCTGACCAGGGATCAAACCCACGTCCCCTGCATTGCAAGGTGGATTCTTAACCACTGGACCACCAGAGATGTCCCCTTATTTACATATTTAGAACTCAGAAGTTTGTTTCACAAGAGCTAGGAGTAGAAGTGGGATTGTTTATTGAGGTTATTCATTTAGAAATTTTGATAAAATGCTTGTTCATTCTATGATTTTTTCCCTAAAGATAAAGGTAGGATTTTAAAAAAAAAAAAACAGAGGATACTGTGAAAAGTAATGTTCTCTATGTTTGCATACTTGGTAGCTAAGATAAGATGGAGAGAGTTCAGAACTAGAGGCATGAGTAGATCTGAGTAAGTGTCTGGATCTCTGTGGCCTTGGACAGTGCCACTCAGAATCCCCATCTCCCATCTGTGGGGATGTCGGGGATCATGCCCGCTTTTTGCCTCCCCATGGCATGTGACGTGGTCTGTTACGGCATGCTATACGTGGCAACCTGACTTACTCGGGCTGGGGGTTATCGTCATCCTCTAAACTTCCTTCATTCTCTCAGGCGTCCTGTGAAGGACTGCGGTCATTCCCTTTGTCCCAAAGTGAAAGTAAAAGTGTTAGTTGCTCAGTCGTGTCCAACTCTTTGCGACTCCATGGACTGTAGCCCACCAGGGTCCTCTCCATGGGATTTTCCAGGCAGGATACTAGAGTGGATTGCCATGCCTTTCTCCAGGGGTTCTTCCTGACCCAGGGGTTGAACCCAGGTTCCCTGCGTTGCTGGCAGATTCAAAGTAAAGTAAATAGAGTGCTAGCTGCATGTATCATTTAAATTGCCTAGTAGCCCCGTTAAAATGAGTACAAAGATGGCTTCCCTGGTGGCTCAGTGGTAAAGAATCTGCCTGCCAGTGCAGGAGACTCGGTTTCCGTACCTGATGCAAGATCCCACGGGCCTCAGAACAACTAAGCCCATGTACCGCAAGTACTGAGCCTGTGCTCTAGAGCGTGGGAGCCACAACTACTGAGCCCACAGGCCCTATAGCCCTTGCCCTGCAACAAGAGAAGCCACCACAACGAGAAGCCTGCGCTCCACCACTAGAGAGTAGCCTCCACTCACCACAACTAGGGAAAAGCCCGCGCAGTAATGAAGGCCCAGACAGCCCCCCAAACTAATTATTTTTTTAAATGAGTACAAAGACATTGTACAATTTATTTTAGTAATATATTTTATTTAACCAAATAATTCTAAAATGTCAGTTTGACATGTAATTAATATAAAAAACAACTAATGAGATATATTATTTTTGTATTCAAGTCTTCAGAATCTGGTGTGTATTTTATATTTATAGTACATCTAAACTCAAACATTAAATTTTCATTGGTGTACTTCCCAGGAGTTGTAGTGGTTAAGACTCTGCTCTTCCACTGCAAGGGGGCACAGGTTCGATCCCTGGTTGGGAATTAAGATCCTGCATGCCTTGGGGTGTGGGGGAAAAAAAAAGAAGAAAGACATATGCAGCATGGATATAGGTGAAAAAGTATAAATCACAAGGCCATTTTTTATCTTTGATTATTGAGTGAAATAATAGTTGAAAAGAATGATTTGGTAAGCATTCCTCTTAAGAAAATGTGAATTGGAGTTAACAGTACAAGAATCCTGGTAAAATTCGCCTATCTCTCACTCAGGGGCATTGGTAAAGAACATAGTATCATTACACTCATCATCTTGTGTTTCTTCCATCCTTCATTGTATCATTTGCAAGTATGTACTGAACCATTTTAACAATTTATCCATACTGAGTACAAATGTTTTTAGTATGTGTCGATATGTATCATGCAATAGAATGTAGCAATAAAGCAAAAAAAAACAAAAACAAAAAAACCAAGCAAACATCAGTCTATTAAATCCCAGTAAATCCAGACTTTAACGCAGGTTAGCTGAAGTAATGTCTGTTATGATAGAAACTATTTTTTCACATATAGATGAAATTCATCTGACAAATATAAAAGATTAGAAAATATCTTTACCATGAGTTTCTATTTTAGGCTGCAATTTGACAATATTTTTTCATATATTTGGAAATCTTGAGGCAAAACATACAAATTATTAATTGGGCAGCTTCTAGCACCCAACTCATCTAAAGCTAAGGAAAAATATTTCAAAATTTTCAAATTTTGATTCAATCTTTGATATTGTTAGAAATGCTTTGTACTCTCTGGGCAGTTATTGATGGCTTAACTAAAGACCATTCACTTTTTGTAAAATATTTTTTTAGGCTTTCCTCAAAATTCTTTTACTACATTTCCATCTAAAATGACACTGTTTTTTTTGTGTAAGAATCCAAGCCATTTCATAGCTGAACAAAATTACAAACTCAGATCGTATTAAAAATGTTCTAAGTTTTTTTTCTGTTGAATTTTTAATTCTGATTTTAGCCACTAATTTCATTGTTTGTTTTTTGACTGTTGAAAGGTGAACACTTATCGAATTCCTTATGTTTCTTGAAAATGTCCCCTTTATACAACAAACTTCATTTTTCCTTCCACTGCTGCTGCTGCTAAGTTGCTTCAGTCATGTCCGACTCTGTGCAACCCCATAGACGGCAGCCCACCAGGCTCCCCCGTCCCTGGGATTCTCCAGGCAAGAATACTGGAGTGGGTTGCCATTTCCTTCTCCGATGCATGAAAGTGAAAAGTGACAGTGAAGTCGCTCAGCCGTGTCGGACTCTTAGCGACCCCATGGACTGCAGCCCACCAGGCTCCTCCATCCATGGGATTTTCCAGGCAAGAGTACTGGAGTGGGTTGCCATTGCCTTCTCCTAAACACAGCAGATTTTAATTGCCGTCCATGGTGAAATTTGTGACACACATTTGAATGTCTTCTAGTGCTTATTTTTCCTTTATTGTGTGGTTATGGCTCTAGCTTCTGCATCTCCACTCAATTTTATATCCGTAGTATACCTTTGTTTTAAATTGAAGAACTTGTCTGTACACATTTTTTTTTAATTAAAAAAACAATTATGCTTGTTTACCAATTATGATTACCTAGCTATTACTAGGGCTTCCCAGGTGGCTTAGTGGCAAAGAATCACCTACAGAAAATACAGGTTCAATCCCTGGTTCGGGAAAATCCCCTGAAGAAGGAAATGGCAACCCACTTCAGTATTCTTGCCTGGGAAATTTCATGGACAGAGGAACCTGGAGGGCCACAGTCCATGGGGTCATAAAGAGCTGGACACAACTTACTGAGTAAGCAACAACAACAAGGCTACTACTATAACTTGTGCTATGAGCATAATAAGCATGTTATAATGTTTCATCAGTGCCTGGAAAACAATTCACATGAATCCATCTATTGTCCACAAGTAGAACAGTGACGCTTTTATGTTTAATACCAGAAGCAGCATGTGCCCCCGACACACAGGCCACCCTCCAACAACAGCGTCTTAGGTCATCCAGTGATCAAAGGGGAACATCATCTTGCCAAAGCAGTACTGTTGTGCTTCATGGAAACATATCTTACTATGCTTCAACTTTTAAATTAAAACTAGACACAATTGGAAATTCAGTTCCTGAGTTGCATTGGCCACTTTTCAAGTGCTGCGAAGCACTTGAAAGTTCCATGTGGCTCATGGCCACCATATTGGACAGTGCAGATAGAGCCAAATGGTCTGTGAGTAGAGATGTATGGTGGGTTTTGTTTGTTTGTTTGTTTGTTTTGAGTTCTTTAAATTCCATTGCCTCTGACTTAAAAAGAAAGTGAAAGTGAAAGTCACTCAGTCGTTCTTTGTGACCCCTATAGTCCATGCAATTTTCCAGGCCAGAATACTGGAGTGGGTAGCCTTTCCCTTTCTCCAGGGGATTTTCCCAACCTAGGGATCGAACCCAAATCTCCCACATTGCAGGCAGATGCTTTACCAGCTGAGCCACAAGGGAAGCCCAAGAATACTGGAATGGGTAGCCTGTCCCTTCTCCAGCGGATCTTCCTGACCCAGGAATTGAACCGGGGTCTCCTGCATTGCAGGTGGATTCCTTACTGAGCTACCAGAGAAGAGCTTTATTTAAAAATCTCAAATTATAGTTTCTTTTCATTATTTCTGCTGTTGGCTCACCAGCTGAGTTTTGCTGATTACAGACCAGGCTCTGGCATTTCTATTTTAGAGAGACCAGGAAGTGCAGCTCAGGGGACACTTGTGAGTGTCTTTGGGTAGGTTCTTCCCTCCTCTGATTCCTGGGGACCAAGGATGGTTTTAGAGTTAGGACTTGGCAACAATTCAGGGCTTGCATCCTGCCTGTTCCTCTCTACCTTTATGATATTGGGAAATTCACTTCTCTGTGACCCAGTACCTCATCCATGAAAGGTGATGCTGGAGCCTCCCCTTAGGGATCTCACTGGGAAGGAGATGCCGAGGGAAGCCCTTGTGTTTATTAAGTGCCTGACATTATATCCCCCTTGTTATGTTATTTGGGAGGCAGGAGATGTGTTTAGTTATGACCACCAGAGTCCTGTGTTTCATTAGAAAGACTCTTCCTAGGAATTCCCTGGCAGTCAAGTGACACAGGTCGATCCCCTGGTCTGGGAACTAAGATCCTGCAAGCTATATGGGGCTGCCCCTCCCCCCACCAAAAAAAGATTCCTACTCTGCCACTGAAACCAGGCTGAGCTAAAAGTATTTTAATACTTTTTTAAATTAAATTCCAAAGTATTAAGCTTTTCTCTCCAGAGTTGGGGCAAGGTAGTATTTTGCTAGTAATCCAGATAGTTTCCTCAGTTCTCCACTTGGTTTTGTTAGTTCGGGTCTAGCTTGGCTATGGCATATTTGTTGGAAATATGTTGTTTTGGGATCACTGCAAATTAAGTTTCCTTGGTGATGCATTTTAAGAGGAGTTAAAGTTCTGGACATTAAGCCCCTTTGGAATTCCATGGAGTGTGCTTGTAAGGTCGTGTGTAACAGCTGTGTGCTGCTCTGTGGTCCATTGGAGGTCTGCCCAGTGAGGCCAAGAGTGAGGTGTGGGATAAGGAGACCAGCTCCGGGCCCTGGCCATGCCTCCTTGGAGAGCTGTGGGCGAAGCACTGGCTTTTCTGAATAGAGGGAGAGACTGTCCTCAGAAGAGAGACTGACCTTCTATCGTCTGCCAGGCTCATCAAAACCAGCCCAGAACTGGCTGAGTCCTGCACATGGTTCCCCGAGTCCTACGTGATTTACCCAACCAACCTCAAGACCCCAGTTGCTCCAGCTCAAAATGGAATCCATCCACCACTCCATAGTTCAAGGACAGACGAGAGAGAATTTTTCCTGGCTTCATATAACAGAAAGAAAGAGGAGGGAGAGGGCAACGTTTGGATTGCAAAGTCATCAGCCGGAGCCAAAGGTGAGTTGGCATCACTGCCCCTTCTCCTTTCCCTGCGGGGGTGCTTGATATGCTTTGTTAGATTCAACTGATGTCTTTAGGTGAGTGACTATTCTAATCTGAATCCTCAAGGATAGAGACCACATCTAGTTACACAATTTAAAATATCTAGGTTCTGATGACCTAGAAATGTGTATCTCCAAATCACTTACAGTAAATCCTCCATGTTCGAATTTGTTCCATTCTGAGAGCACATTCATAAGCCCAATTTGTTTGTGTGTGTGCTTAGTCACTCAATCGTGTCCAACTATCGGCAGCCCCATGGAAAGGCTCCTCTGTCCATGGGACTCTCCAGGCAAGAATACTGGAGTGAATAGCCATTCCTTTCTCCAGGGGATCTTCCCATAGGTACCCAACTAACACAATCAGCCATATAGTACTGTACTGTAATAGATTTATAATACTTTCCACACAAATAAGACATAAAAAAAAATAAACACTTTTCATCTCACAGTACAGTACCTCGAAAAGTACAGTAGTATAGTGCAAGAGCTGGCACCAGGGGCTGGCATCGAGTGAACAGGCAAGAAGAGTTACTGATGGAGGAGGGAGAGGAGGTGGGAGATGGTACAGCTGAAGGGTCATCAGCAGTAGGAGACGAAGGACAAGCTGCAGAGCCACCTGTAGGGGACGCAGCCTGTGACATTGTACTCCAGACACGTGAACTGCCTTGCATGATTTTGACATACAAACGCACGTTCTCATCTTTGAAAGTTTGCAACTTGAAGGTTTGTATGTAGGGGACTTACTGTATACTAAAGTAAAGTAAAATAAAATAAGCAAAAGTGTCTCTAGCTGAGGGCTTTCTCTTTAAGCCCAAACCCAATGGTAAGCATTTTCAACTTAATATGTCTGATGTAGAACCTTTCGTTTCCTTCCGAACTATACCCACCCCAGCTTGCTCCTCTTTCTGCCTGCTCATGGAGTACATGATCCCACTTTCCACCCGGCCTCTGAACCCCAAACCTGGGAGTCCTTCTTGCCTGCTCTTTGCTTTACAGTCAGTCTCTAACACATCAGCAAGTCTTGTTCACTCTACCTTTAAAATAAAGTCTCCAATAGAACTTTTCTTGCCATTTCCACTGTTCTCACTGGACATCAAAGCTCCTGTTCTCTCTAACCTGGGTAATTACAATGCCTTTTCATAGCAGTTCTCCTGCTTTCGGGCCCAGTGATGTTTTAAAAATGGAAACATGATCATATTACTCCCCACTCAAGATGTACCAGCTGCCTCCCCGAGGCAACTAGAATAAACTCAAGTCCTGCTGGAAGTCGACACCACTTGATATTTGCCCGTATCTCTGATCTCACCCCCTATCCTTGGCCTTGCTCCCTGTACTGTAGCCAGGAAGCCTGCCTAGAGTCCCTCAAATCCTTTAAATTCATCTCTGTACCTGGAACGCGCTTCCATGGGCTGTTTTTCGTTTCTCAGCTCAGATGGTGCCTTGTCAGAAAGGCTTTTCTGATCTAAAATAGCCTCTATGTCCATTGCTTTCTATCCTTTCCCCTGCTTTAATTTTCCATCCCTGCACTAACTTTTTCCAGCACTCTATTACTTATTAGTTTATCTCTTCATCTCCTCCATAATCCTGCAAGCTTCATGTAAACACAGACTTTGTGTATTCTTCATCTCTGTACCTTCCCCTCAGGCACTTAATAAATGTGTGTGAGTGAATGCACTAAAGGCAGAAGGTATGTCATAACTCAGGCTTAAAGTAAGGCAGTTGCCAATGTAATCAGAGAAGGCAATGGCACCCCACTCCAGTACTCTTTCCTGGAAAATCCCATGGACGGAGGAGCCTGGTGGGCTGCAGTCCATGGGGTCGCTAGGAGTCCGGCACGACTGAGCGACTTGACTTTCACTTTTCACTTTCATGCATTGAAGAAGGAAATGGCAACCCACTCCAGTGTTCTTGCCTGGAGAATCCCAGGGACGGGGGAGCCTGGTGGGCTGCCGTCTATGGGGTGGCACAGAGTCGGACACGACTGAAGCGACTTAGCAGCAGCAGCCAATGTAATGATCACATAGACATGGTCCCTCTCTATAACTATTATTATATGCTATCTTAAAAACCATTCCATTTTGAACTTACACTTCTTTGATTGCCTTGAAAAACCATCTGGCCATTGGTACTCATTTTTTTTTTTTTTGAGTCAAAATCAACTTCATTATTATTTCCAACCTCATTTCTGATCTTATAAATAATAAGGGTTCATTATAGAAAGTTAGAGTGTACAGATACTATTATTCCTCTATTACAAATTAAAACACCTATTATCATCATTTTGGTAATTATCTCTTTTTTAAAAAAACTTTTTATTCTGTATTGGGGTATAGCTGATTAACAGTGTTGTGATTTTCTAGTTTAGATAAACAACTAAAGGACTCAGCCATACAGACACATATATCCATTCTCCCCCAAACTCCCCTCCTGTCCAGGCTGCCACATAACATTGAATCGAGTTCGCTGTGCTGTATAGTAGGTCCTTGTTAGTTATCCATTTAAAACACAGCAGTGTGTACATGTCCATCCCAAATTCCCTAGCTGTCCCTTCCCCCCCATCCTTCTCCCTGACACATTGGTACTTATTTTTATCCCAGGTCCAGTGGACCTCACCTTCTTTTTCACCACTTGTGAGACAGAAGGGCATCACCTAGAATCTTCATGTGCCTCACCTACCTCTCCCTCCCCTCCTGTGAATTCTTCTGCAGAACTGTCCCCTAGCTTTGTTCCAATAGTAAATGGGGGAATTGGAAGAGGAAATAATCGTCTACAGTATTCCAGATTCCTCCTGTGGGTGGAGACTGGAGTCAGGTGGCCACCAAGAGGACATCTTACATCCTTATGTCATGGACTTGACTGGCATGAAACGAGGAGTGAGGCAGGCCTTGGGCAGAAGGACACGTCAGGTCATGGTGGTGATCCCACCTGGGTGGTCCCTGGACCCTCCCCAACACAAGACAGAGAGTGATGCTCAGCAGCAGACAGAGGTACAGAGAGAATTAATGCCAAACAGAGAAGACATTTTGCTTTAGGAGCTGAGGAGATTAGTGGTGTGGATTTGTTTTATTGGAGAATTACAAAATGAAATGAATAGCTGAATGAATGAATTGTATTCTTGTTAAACAAACATGTAGTACCTAGCATTCTGGGTGTAGTTGGCGTAACTTTACACTATATTCAGAGCAAGCCACTGTTTACCGTCTCCACTGCCCATCTTGGATCTGAGTCACCTTCACCGTCACCTGGAGCATTGCCCCCTGTCCTCCTATTCTTGGCCATTCTCCCGAGTCTCCACGCAGTACAGTAGACAGAGATCCTATTAGAGCAGGGTCAGACCATGTCATATTTGTACTCAGCACTGTCTCTGGGACCAGGATCAGATCAGATCAGTCGCTCAGTCGTGTCCGACTCTTTGTGACCCCATGAATCGCAGCACACCAGGCCTCCCTGTCTATCACCAACTCCCGGAGTTCACTCAGACTCATGTCCATCGAGTCAGTGATGCCATCCAGCCATCTCATCCTCTGTCGTCCCCTTCTCCTCCTGCCCCCAATCCCTCCCAGCATCAGAGTCTTTTCCAGTGAGTCAACACTTCGCATGAGGTGGCCAAAGTACTGGAGTTTCAGCTTTAGCATCATTCCTTCCAAAGAAATCCCAGGGCTGATCTCCTTCAGAATGGACTGGTTGGATCTCCTTGCAGTCCAAGGGACTCTCAAGAGTCTTCTCCAACACCACACTTCAAAAGCATCAGTTCTTCGGTGCTCAGCCTTCTTCACAGTCCAACTCTCACATCCATACATGACCACAGGAAAAACCATAGCCTTGACTAGACGAACCTTTGTTGGCAAAGTAATGTCTCTGCTTTTGAACATGCTATCTAGGTTGGTCATAACTTTCCTTCCAAGGAGTAAGCGTCTTTTAATTTCATGGCTGCAGTCACCATCTGCAGTGATTTTGGAGCCCCCCAAAATAAAGTCTGACACTGTTTCCACTGTTTCCCCATCTATTTCCCATGAAGTGGTGGGACCGGATGCCATGATCTTCGTTTTCTGAATGTTGAGCTTTAAGCCAACTTTTTCACTCTCCTCTTTCACTTTCATCAAGAGGCTTTTTAGTTCCTCTTCACTTTCTGCCATAAGGGTGGTGTCATCTGCATATCTGAGGTTATTGATATTTCTCCCGGCAATCTTGATTCCAGTTTGTGTTTCTTCCAGTCCAGCGTTTCTCATGATGTACTCTGCATAGAAGTTAAATAAACAGGGTGACAATATACAGCCTTGATGAACTCCTTTTCCTATTTGGACCAGGATAGCACCTGACAATCAACAGAGGATCAGTATATATATTGAGTGAATGAATGAATGTATAGATGGATGGGTGAATAAGAGAAATAATGAACATTTGGAGATAGAGATAAATGAGACAGACATGGTTCTCTTGCGCTCATGGACCCACAGTCTAGTCAGAAAGAAGGCTAATGATGCTAATTTCCAAAAGAGATGGAAACATTTTTCAAAAGTTTTTGAAAACAAAAACTATGATAAAATCTCCATAGCACCTTTATAAGACCCAAAGATATATGTATATGTATAACCGAATCAACTCTGCTATACCCCTGAAACTAACATAACATTGAAAATCAACTATACTTCAATATAAAATAGAAGTTTTTTAAAAAGCCAAACAACAGTGGATACAACCCAAATGTCCATTGATTGATCAATTGAAAAAAATGTGATGTAGCCATCCACACAGTGGAATATTTAGTCATAGAAAGGTGGAAAGGCATATTGACACATGCTGCAATATGGATGAAGCTTGAAAAAAACTATGTTAATGAAAGAAGCTAGACCAAAAAAGACCCCTTACTATTTATTTCCATTTATATGAAGTCTCTAGATTCAGCAAACCTATGGAGATAGATAGTAGGTTAGTGGTCATCAGAGGCTTGGGTGAGGAAGGAATGGGTATAAGTGCTTAGTGGGTATGAAGTTTGTAGGGAGGTGATGAAAACATTCTAAAATTAGATTGTAGTAATGGTTGCAAACCTCTCGAATATACTAAAGATCATGGCACCTGGTCCCATCACTTCATGGCAAATAGATGGGGAAATAATGGAAACAGTGAGAGATTTTACACTTTAAAAGGGTGAATTTTATAGTATGTAAAATATCTCAAAGCTCTTTTAAAATATTGCATCATTTATTTAATGTTGAGGGACACTTTTTATTGGAGTATAGTTGATTTACAATGTGTTAGTTTCAGGTGTACAGCAAAGTGAGTTGGTTATACATAAACATATATCCACTCTTTTTAGATTGTTTTCCCATATAGGTTATTATCAAGTATTGAGTAGAGTTCCCTGTGCTATACAGTAAGTCCTTAGTATCTGTTTTATATGTAGGAGTTCAGTTCAGTTCAGTCGCTCAGTCATGTCCAACTCTTTGCGACCCCATGAATCGCAGCACACCAGGCCTCCCTGTTCATCACCAACTCCCGGAGTTTACTCAAACTCATATGCATTGAGTCGGTGATGCCATCCAGCCATCTCATCCTCTGTCATCCCCTTCTCCTGCCCCCAATCCCTCCCAGCATCAGGGTCTTTTCCAATGAGTCAACTCTTCGCATGAAGTGGCCAAAGTATTGGAGTTTCAGCTTTAGCATCAGTCCTTCCAATGAACACCCAGGACTGATCTCCTTTAGAATGGACCAGATGCCATGATCTTAGTTTTCTGAATGTTTAGCTTTAAGCCAACTTTTTCACTCTCCTCTTTCACTTTCATCTAGAGGCTCTTTAGTTCCTCTTCACTTTCTGCCATAAGGGTGGTGTCATCTGCATATCTGAGGTTATTGATATTTCTCCCGGCAGTCTTCATTCCAGCTTGTGCTTCTTCCAATATGTAGGAGTATGTACAGGTAAATCCCAATCTCCCAGTTTATCCCCCTCCCCTTTCACCCCTGGTAACCATAAGATTGTTTTCTACATCTGTGACTCTATTTCTGTTTTGCAAATAAGTTCATTTGCACCTTTTTTTTTTTTAATTTCACGTATTAGTGGTATCCTATGATATTTGTCTTTTTCTGTCTGACTTCACTCAGTATGATTATCTCTCAGTTGATGGACACTTTGAATGTATCCAGTGTTTTCTATTACAGTGCTGCAAGAATGTTCTATTACATTTGTCTTCATGCCGTAACCTTACTGATGTTTCTGTAAAATATAGTGTTTCCAGTGGGTTTATTGGTTATAAGCAACACACAACCTTTATCGTGACACCAGTGACCAAGAGTAGTGGCCTGTATTCAGAGCGCTCAGATTTTGAATATCCATCAAAATGAAATTTCATGGTTGTAGCCTGCCATGATGGTGTTTACAATCCTACGTAAATAGAGAGTGGGATTGGATAATGCAGGTGCTTTTGTAGGGAGACAGAAGAGTGAGAGATGGAAGGAGGGAAGGGATGGAGAAGAAAAGTGAGCTGGCCAATAGCAGCCTCCTGTCGGCTTTTTCCTGCTGTCAGCATTTCCCTTCTGGCTTTGCGGAGAGTTTTCTTTTTCCTCTTGGGATGAACCGGACTGATCTGGCTTTGCTTTTGCCCTGTTAGGTGAAGGCATCCTCATCTCCTCAGACGCTACAGAACTGTTGGATTTCATAGACAACCAAGGCCAGGTGCACGTGATCCAGAAATACCTGGAGCGCCCGCTGCTCCTGGAGCCTGGTCATCGCAAGTTTGACATCCGGTAACGCATCCACGTCTGGAGTTTTTGTTTTTCGAATCTGGGAAAAATGCAATCGTGTGTGGTGAGCAGTGTGATCTGGAGTGTGAGAAAGTATTGGACTGCATTCAGTGTCACCCAAGTTGGGCTTCCCTGGTGGCTCAGACAGTAAAGAATCTTCCTGCAGTGCATTGATCCCTGGGTGGGGAAGATCCCCTGGAGAAGGGAATGGCAACCCACTCCAGTATTCTGCCTGGAGAATCCCATGGACAGAGGAGTTTGGCAGGCTACAGTCCATGGGGTCGCACAGAGTTGGATACGACTGAGTGACTAGCACTTTCAAGTTGAGTGGCTGAATGGGACTCAGTTTCTATACTTCATTTTCTGTTTTTCTTTCACTCTTTCTCTTGTCTCTCTATAAAATGTTACTAAGATGATGAATTTCCTCTCTCTCTTTTTCTTTTAGTATTCTCTCTTCTAAAAACTATCTATTTATGGCTGCACTGGGTCTTTGTTGCTGCACACATCCTTTCTCTAGTTGTCTCGAGTTGTGGTGCGCAGGCTTCTCACTGCAGTGGCCTCTCTTGTGGAGCACAAGAGGCTCTAGTTGTAGGGCTTTTGGGCGTCAGTAGTTGTGGCACATGGGCTTAGTTGCCCCATGGCATGTGAGATCTTCCCAGACCAGGGATTGAACCCATGTTCCTGCGTTGGTGGGATTCTAAACCACTGGTCCACCAGGGAAGTCCCTTTAATATTCTTTTTACTGGAGATGACTAGTGGATCCAAAAGGAAGGGCATCAGTGTGTGGGGCTTGCTTATGAAAGAAGCAAAGAGATATACACGGAACACATAGTCAGACACAGCAGATCACATGACCCTGCTAAAGGCTGTGTCCTCCCTCTGTTAACACACCTTAGGGTTTTGGACTTTATGTTTCCAAGAAAGGACATGGCAAGGAGAAAGAGGTTGTGGGTGCTTTCAAAAGCTGAATGGCCCTGGCCCCAGCTTGCTCTGGGCCTTGCTGTCATCACCCAACCAGGACTCTCTCACCTTCATGCCTTCACTTTGCTTACTGCTTCTTAAACACCAGCCTGATCAGACCAGCTTCAGTGGGAACAGTCTTCTTAAGATTACTAAACGAGCAAACTTGGCAACTGGGGGTTTCATATTAACTGCAAAAACCAGCCCGCTCAGATCTCTTCAAAATACTTTATCTTTTGAATGGACCAAAGTCTCCTTGTCAGTTATGGTGAAATGTTTTCTTTGCCTCATCACGTGATAATTCGCTCTTTTGGCTAATTGTCATGGCTTGCCTCATATAATTTTATTTATTTATTTTAATGTTTGTTTATTTATTTTTGGATGCACTGGGTCTTCCTTGCAGTGCATGGGCTTCTCTCTAGTTGTGGTGTGCAGGCTCAGTTGCCCCACGGCATGTGAGATCTTAGCTCTCCGACCAGGGATCAAACCTGCGTCCCCTGCATTGCAAGGCGGCTTCTTAACCACTGGATCACCAGGGAAGTTTGTAACCTCGTATAATTTTAGAAACTACCTCCTTCCTCTGTTTCCTCCCAGAATAGTCAAGGTGTGGGGATGATAAATAGAACATGGAGAAGCTTTGGATAACTTGAATAAAATAGTGTTTTTTTTTGACTTTGCAGAAGCTGGGTCTTGGTGGATCATCAGTTTAATATCTACCTCTATAGAGAGGGTGTCCTTCGGACTGCTTCAGAACCATATCATATGGATAATTTCCAAGATAAAACCTGCCACTTGACCAATCACTGCATTCAGAAGGAGTACTCAAAGAACTATGGGAAGTATGAAGAAGGGAACGAAATGTTCTTTGAGGCGTTCAATCAGTACCTAACAAGTGCTTTGAACATCACCCTGGAAAGTAGTATCTTACTACAAATCAAACATATAATCAGGTAACTAATCCTTTCTCTTTTGGTTAAATATGTCTTGAAGGAGCTTTGGGAGTTTGTGCCTTTCAAGGAATTGTTCCATTTCAGTTGTCTAATTTAAGGACGAAAGTTATTTGTTATATCCCTTTATTATCCTTTTAATATCTATATGATCTGTGGTGATGAAGCTTTTTAAAATCCTTATGCTTAATCCTTCGATTACCTTATGTTGGTAATTTATATCTTCTCTCTTGCACTTGGGCAGATTGGGTAGAGGCTTATCAGTTTTATTAATCTCTTCTAAAAGTCAGCATTTGGCTTTAAGATTTTCTCTGTCGTTTTTGTTTTCAATTTCTTCATGTTCTTTGTTATTTTTATTCTTCTGCTTTTGAGGGGTTTGCTTTTCTCTTCTTTTTCTAGTTTCCTTAAAGTATAAGGTCAGATCACTGATTTGAGATACTTCATTTTTTAAAAAATATAAGCAGTTAATGCCATCAGCTTTCCTATAAGAGCTCGTTAGCTGCATCCCACAGATTTTGCCATCATGTTTTTGTTTTCATTTTATTAAAATGCCTTCTAGTTTCCCTTGTGACTTCATCTTTGACTTGTGTGTTATTTAGCAATTTTTGCTGAATTCCCAAATATTTGGGATTCTCAAGGAATTTTCATTTCATTATGGTCAGAGAACATACTCTGTATGGTTTTAAATTTGTTAAAGTTTGTTTCATGGTCCAGGATATGGTCTATCTTTACTTATTTAAAATTTTTTCTTAATATGGTCCATCTTAGTGAATGTTCCACATGTACTAAAAATAATGTTTATCCTGCTGTAGTTGAGTAGGGTGTTGTATAAATGCCCATTAGGGGAAGGCAGTTGGTAGGGTCATTCAAGTCTTTTGTATTCTTGCTGATTTTCTGTTCTACTTGTTCTGTCCATTATTGAGAGGTAAAACTTTGGAAGTCTCCAAGTATAATTATGGACCTGTCTATGTCTCCTTTTAGTTTTATTTGTTTTTTGCTTTGTATATTTTGAAGATCTGTTGTCAGGTGCATATACATTTAGAATTGTTATTTCTTTGGGAAGAATTGACCTCTTTATCATTATGTAGTTCCTGTCTTTATCTCTGGTAATATTTCTTATTTTGAAGTCTATTTTGTCTGATATTAATATAGTCACTCCAGCTTTTGATTAATAATTTGTATCTTTTCATCCCTTTACTCTTCCTCTCTATTGTATAATTAAAATGGGCTTCTGATAGACATGTCATTGGATTTTGTTTTGTTTTGCTTTTAATCCAGTGAATCATCCGTTTTTCAATCGTTGTGTTTATACCATTCAAATTTTAAGTAACTACTGGCTTGATGCAATTTACATCTACCATGTTATCATTCATTGTCCATTTGTCCCCTCTTTTTTGTTTTTTTTTCATTTCCTTGTTTCTTGCCTTCTTCTGAATTGTTTGAACTTTTTTAGAGTTCCCTTGAGTATCTGGCTGTATCTCTTTGTATCTTTGTTTGTTTGTTTTAATGGTTAACATCCAGGGGTTATGATGTACATAAACCTAATATGTAACAGATTATCTTGTTGGATTAAAAAAAGACCAAACTGTATCCTGTTTACAAGAAACCCACTTTAAATACAAAAGAGGGAAATACTCTTTTACCTTTACCCAGATATTTGCTGTTTCCTTTGCTCTTGCTTCAGCCCTAAAATTCCAAGTTTCATGTCCCTTCAGACTTCAGCATTTCTTTTAGAGCAGTTCTGCTAGTCATAAGTCCTCTTGCTTTTCCATCATCTTAGAATGTCTTGGTTTATCCTTATTCCTGAAGGATTTTATCACTAGAGTTACCCAAATATAATGTCAAGCAAAAAATTATGAACTGGCCCTGTTCATATAAATTGAAAAACAAGCAAAGCTAAGTAATACACATATGGTACATGTGTACACAAAATGTACATATATGGTAAAAATCTAGTGAATTTTAAATTATGCATACATTCATCTAGTCATAATGCAAGTCAGGATATAAAACATTTAAGGCATCCTAAAAGATACCCTTGAACTCCCTCAAAATATATACTCTCTGCCAGAGATAGCCACTCTCTGACTTTTATCACCATAGATACCTGTTGCTTGTTCTTAAACTTTATATAAGTGGAATTATACTGTAATTCTTGCTTTGTGTTCCGATTTTTTCAATATTGTTTCTGTGTCATATTCCATTGTGTGAATGCTCCATGGTTTATCCTTTCTGGATTTGATGGACCTCTGGGTTTTCTCTCATATTTTAGACCTGTAATCTCTCTGAATTGTTTTATGTTAAGTGTCGTGTTTTTCTAGAAATATATCCTGTTGACCCAGGCTCACCTGTACATATGACTGTCCCTTCCGGAGCACGTTTTGGTGTCCCTTTCTGTTATAAATCAGGTGGCCATCTATGCGAGAATCTATTCCTGGGATCTCTATTCTGTTCTGTGGTCTGTTTTATCCGCCCTGTTGCTGCCACCCTGTCATGATGACTGAACCTTTTTCCTTAATGTGTTCTTACACTGGGCTTCCCTGATGGCTCAGTGGTAAAGAATCTGCCTGCCAACGCAGGGGATGCATGGGGTTTAATCCCTGGGTTGGGAATATCCCCTGGAGAAGAAAATGGCAACCCACTCCATTGTTCTTACCTGGAGAATCCCCATGGACAGAGGAACCTGGCGGGCTACAGTCCATGGGGTCACAAAGAGTCAGACACAACTGAGCAACTAAACAATAAAAATAACAATAATAATTCTTACATAGAGTCCAGCAGAATAATTACAAGGCTGAGAGTTCCATTTCTTCAGGGATTATATGTGCTTAGAATTCTGACACCAGATAAATCAAATATACTGAAGAAAGAATTCCTATTTTAGGCAAAAGATGTATTTGATGTTTGCTATCCCCCTCCTTCCCATTGTTCTGTGCCACTCAGACAGTGCTCCTACTCAAGTGCTATAAATGCTCCTCCTGGATCTCATGTTCTTTTTTTTCTCCCCCAGCTAACATCCCCCAGACTTCCTACTCCAGCTAAAAAAAAAATTAGAAACACTATATTTTAAAAAAATTCTTCTAAAGTGATTTATTAACTTGAACTTCCAACAAATAAAAAATATTTTGTTTTGATTTGGTTCTGACTTCTGATTTTTCCTATAAGTGCTGGAGTGTAATGTTTCTTTCACTTTTTATCCTTTATCCTTTAGTATTGTTTTTTTATTTAAGAAAAATTTTTAAATGTAATAAACTTTTTATCATGAGAACCCATTAAATTTTAAATTTTTTCTTAATTATAATATTGTAAAGGGCATTTTAATTACAGAAGTCAAGAGTATTCTCTCATAGAGATGAAATACAGAAAATGCAGAATACAGAAGCCCCAGTTCTTCTTTAAAGTCATAAGCCAAAACCTACTTATAAGACACATCTTTTTCCTTCTATATATACAGCTGAGCAGAAGGACAGCTGTCTCTGATATCCTTAGAGTCATCCTGACATACTGTGTTTACTAAGATAAATATTTTGCCCCAACATCCAGTTGAGGGAAAAACCAGGGAAGAGTTTTATAAAATAGAAATGGCATAGACTTTCTGGGATGTACTGGATAAGATGTACTGGATGTACTGGATAAGAGTTCTTTTTCATTCATAAGTAATAGATTCATGACTATCCAAAATTAATGATAAATTAATAAAATATACTTGTTCACTAGTAACAACATTCATTAGATGCCTCCCAGCTTCCAGGAGCTATGACAAGTTCCTTAGGTAATTATATCATTGAACCATCTCAGCACTGGGAATATGTGTTATTTTTACCCCAGTTTCACAGACAGTGACGTCAACACTTGGTTTAAAGAGGTTAAAAAATTTGTCTGAGATTTTGGCTTCGGCAGCATGACCTCAGGCTTCATGTACTGTTTCATCATGGTTTCTAAGATTCACTTTCAACTTTTCCTTGTCACTAAAATCTTCTAATTTTTGCAAACAGTCGTTGATCCTAATAACAGTCCCATATTTCAATATCTTGTTTCAGCATATAAGGCTTTTAACTAAAAGCAGCAAACTGGAGCTTGTGAAAGAAATGAATGAGATCAGCCTTCTCCTTGCAAATTCTGTGTCACAAAATGGTGGGCCATTTTTTTTAATATGGCAAATATATATAGAAGTGTTTTGTTTATTATCAGCAAATGTGGTAGCAGCCCACCTGTTGGGGGAATCCACATTTAAAGCGTGATGACTCAGCGCTTGCTGGGAAAGCAGCCACTACTTGTCAGAATAAGGGTGATGGCAAAGTTTTCTAACAAGTTGCATCGCCTTGAATAATCTATTGGTAATACATTTAAAAGAGAGAATTAAGCCAAAGCCAGTTTTCATCGGCACATTGGATGTAAAATCATCCAAGCACCGCTCCCCTGGTCTTGCCGCCCAGACCACCCCATCCTCAGCAAGCTCTTCCCTGTGCCCCGCAGGAGCTGCCTCATGAGCGTGGAGCCCGCCATCAGCACCAAGCACCTCCCTTACCAGAGCTTTCAGCTCTTCGGCTTTGACTTCATGGTGGACGAGGAGCTGAAGGTCTGGCTTATCGAAGTCAACGGCGCCCCTGCTTGCGCTCAGTAAGTCTGAACACCACTGGGGGGTTTTTTGTGTGTGCGTGTTTTTATTGGGGTATAGTTACTTTACAATGTTGTGTTAGTTTCTGCTGTACAACGAAGTGAATCAGCTACATGTATAATATATCCCCGCCCTCTTGAACCTCCCTCCTACCCCCTCATCCCACCCCTCTAGGTCATCACAGAGCACCCAGCTGAGCTCACTGTGCTATATAGCAGCTTCCTGCTAGCTAGCTGTTTTACACTTGATAGTGTATATGTGTATCAGTGCTAATCTTCCCGTGTGTCTCACCCTCCCCTTCCCTCATGTGTCCACAGGTTCATTCTCTACATCTGCATTTGTCCTACCCTACAAATAGATTCGTCTGTTCCACTTTTCTAGATTCCACATATATGCATTAATGTGTGGTATTTGTTTTTCTCTTTCTGACTTCACTCTGTATGACAGACTCTAGGTCCATCCATGTCTCTACAAGTGACCCAATTTCATTCCTTTTTATGGCTGAGTAATACAGTCCACTGTATATATGCCACACCTTCTTTATCCATTTATCTGTCGATAGACATCTAGGTTGCTTCCATGTCCTGGCTATTGTAAATAGTGGTGCAGTGAACACTGGGATGCCTGTGTCTTTTTGAATGAGGTATCACCTCACACGGGTTAGAATGGCCATCATCAAAAAGTGTATAAACAATAAGTGCTGGAGAGGGTGTGGAGGAAAGGGAATCCTGTAGCACTGTTGTTTGGAATGTAAATTACTGCAGCCAGCATGGAGAACAGTATGAAGGTTCCTTAAAAAACTAAAAATGCAACTACCCCCACTGGATTTTAACAAGTGGAAATTTGGTTCCACGGGTGGGGTAGTCTGTCTTGACGCAGTGTGAGCTCCCATTTCAGGGGTGTCCAAGAATATGCATGTGTGCTTGATAAGTCCTTCAGCATGTCCAACAGCCCACTAGGTTCCTCTGCCCATGGGATTCTCCAGGGGATCTTCCCAGACCAGGAATCGAACCCATGTCTCTTGGGTCTCCTGCATTGGCAGGTGGGTTCTTTACCACTAGCACCCACCTGGGAAGCCCATTACTGGGTGTTCTCGCGTAGACCCTTTGAATGATGTCAAGGAGGATGTTCCAGTGATGGTAGTGCTTTGGTTGGACCCTGGCCAGCAGGGGGCCTTGTTGAGTCATTCCCTTTTCCATCTCCTTCCCATATGAGCTGAGCATTTAGCCTGTGCTGAGGTGGGTGGGGGATGCGGTCAAAATTCCAAACAAAGCCAGTAGTAGCAGCCGAGACCCTCTTGTGTGGCAAGGTGATGGGTCAGCAGGTCCCGTGAGCTGGGGAGATAGTGATGAGCAAGCATTTCAGGGGCTCCCTGGACAGGAGGTGGTCTGAGAAGGTGCCATGGACATGGTGGAGCTGAAGCTGGGTTGGAAAAGGAGAGAGTCACCTGTGCCAAGGGGAAAGGGACCCAGCCTCCAGCCGCACCTTGCTCTGGGCCAGGCTCTAGGGGAGATGTGCAAATGAACAGACCCTGCCCTCAGGGAGCTTCCAGTCCTCCTGGGAGGAGTCTGGCTGCAGCATGGTGTGAGTGTTGTGGGGTAAGAAAAGGTGAGGGTATAGGTGAGTTGGGGTCTACCTATGGGAAACCTTCCATGTAAAGGAGTCATTCGCACTTCATCCTCAAAGGTTGCAGCTTCATCCGTGCCGGCAGCTAACGGTACTTGTTAGGTCCCTGTCACCTGCCAGGCCCCAGACTGGGCTCTGGGTCTCAGCCTTTGTACCAAGAGACCTAGGCCCCACCCTTTGTAGAGGGGGACTGGGAAGGATCAAGGACAAGACAAATATAGATGACAGACTGGACACACGCTATCATAGAGTGAAAGATGTTAGAAGATAATAATATTGAGCACAAGATCCCCTTGGGAGGTGATGCTTGGGACTGAGATCTGGAGGAGGAGGAGAGTGAAGGGGGCTGGGGTGGAGGGGTATGGAACGTTTCACATTCCCCCTTCATCACATCCTTAGGGGTGCCCGCCTTCTCCGTCCTTCCTGTCAGCAGTACGTCCCTCCTTGTGCTCTGATGCAGTTCCCTCCCTCCAGGCAGGAGGGCAGGATGAGGATGCTGTGCTCAGCTACCTCTTTGCTGAATACTTCCCACCAGCATGTGGTACCCAGCAGATTTCCCCAGTGATTACAAAGAGCCCTCTTGGACTTCCCTGGTGGTCCAGTGGTTAAGACTCCATGCCTCTTATACAGAGGGCACAGGCTCAGTCCCTAGCCAGGGAACTAAGATCCCACACACCCACTGTGCAGTGAGGCCAAAAGGAAAAAAAAAGGCCCTCCTCTGATGCCCTGTCCTGCTCCCCTGACCACTCCCTCCCTGCCCCCTTCACAGCCACACTTGCTTTTTTTTTCGGCCACTCTGCATGGCGTGTAGGATCTTATTAGTTTCCCAACTCAGGATCGAACCTGCACCCCTTGCAATGGAAGCACAGTCTTAAACCCTGGACCACCAGAGAAATGCCCACAGCCACACATCTGGAGAAGCCACATCTGCACACACTATCTCCTCTTCCTCAGTCCCCATCCACACTGTGGTCCGCTCCAGGCTGACTTCCATCCACCCTCACAGAAACTGCTCTTTCCAGGTCTCCAGCCAAGTCCATCTTGCACTCCTGGATTTTAAAGCCAGCCAATTACATTGTATCCCTGAGTCCCAGGCCAGTGTCTGCACCTGTCTTCCTGGCATCCTGCGAGGAGCTATGTGGATGTCCATTGGGCGTCCCAAACCAGAGCTGCCCATCTCAGTGAATGTCCAACTCCCCTCTTTTGGGATCCTGAGCCAGAAACCCAACTAAGACCCAGCCTCCCCCTTTCCAGGACCCCCAAGGTTCTGTCCATCAGGCCTGGTCAATTCTGCCTCCAGCTTTGGCTCAAGGGTTGACCTCTAGTCTCTGGACAGGAAAAGGTGGATCTGCCTCTTTTATTCATGTAAGGATTGAAGGCTAGAGAGGGCAGAGAAACAGCAATTTCTCAGTTCACTTGGAGTGATGAGTAATATCCTTGACCTCTTTTTCCATCAGTGGCATCCACACACTGGCGAAGGCTCACTTGCTTGCTGAGATGCTCTGCAGGATCTGGTCATGCTGGAGCCTGACAGAGGCCTCTAGTGATAAGCCACTGGGCATCAGGGTTCGCTGTCTTCTCTGACTCCATCTCACTAGCGCCTCCAAGCTACTTCCCATCTGCTGGATCCCCTTTGCTCAGAGTCCTGATGAGAGCAGTGGAGTCTAACAGAAGAGTGGGGTTTTGAGAAACATGTAAAAATGAGCATCCTTAAAGAGTCCACTGGAGGAGTGAGCCAGACACTGCCCAGTTAATTATTGTATGAATTATTTTGAGTTACAGTTGCTGTCATAGAAAAGAAACAGATTCTATCTTCTAGAAGAACTGAAGTGAAAGTGTTAGTTACTCAGTCGTATCCGACTCTGCAACCCCATGTACTGTAGCTCTCCAGGCTCCTCTGTCCATGGGATTCTCCAGGGAAGAATACTAGAGTGGGTAGCCAACCACTTCTCCAGGGGACCTTCCTGGCCCAGCAATCGAACCCAGGTCTTCTGCATTGCAGGTGGATTCTATACCACCGAGCCACACGGGAAGCTCTTCTATCTTTTAGGTGTATAATTTTGAGTAGGGAGAGCTCTTGGAATGGGGGGCTTACTATGAGGTGGCTTGGAAAGCCCCAAGGGACCGAGGCCACACCATGAGGTGTATGGGTTCTGTTCTTATGCTGAAGGAAGTAAACTTTTTTTTTAATACAACAATGATATATGATTTTTCCTGATTTTTTATTTTGGCGGGGGGGCGGGGGGGGGGGCGCGGGGCGCAGAATCTTAGTTCCCCGACCATGGATCAAACCTGTGCCCTCTGCATTGGAAGGCAAAGTCTTAACCACTGGACCACCAGGGAAGTCCTTGAAGGAAATAAACTTTCAAATGCCTTTATCCTTGCTTCCTAAAGGACAAATGGGGAAGACAGTTGATAGAGATGATGATACAATGGCGTAGTCAAAGGAAAGTCTTTATTCAGGAAGCTCGGTTTCCATTGTTGTGCAGGTGTTAAAACAGGACTTACTTGTCTTGCTGTATGAACACAGCAGGATGTTCAAAAACCCACACTTGCTTGTATATTGGGCACCTCCTATGCCAGAAATACCGAAGTCGTTAGTTGACTTGACGAGGTTGAAGCTGTGTCCTCTCCCCCAGCCCCCAGCATCCCCTTCAGAAAATCTTTCCCAAGGTGGCTAATGACACGCTTCATGGAACACCAAACACTGTCTGTTTCAATGGTTTTGGCTCTTGGTGACTTGCCAAGACCCAAGACTACTAAGACCCAAGCTACCATCCCTCCCGTGCAGGCCTCCTGATCATTGTCCCTTCAGAAGGGGAAGGTTGAGTGGTGTAGCCTTGACCATGGGGCTTGATCCATGTAGACAGAAGAAGCAGGGGCTGGGGGATGGGGGGAGGGGAGGTGGGAAAGAGCAGACATCTCACAGGAGAAACGAAGGTCAGCCGGCAGTTAGGGCTTACCAAGACAGACAACAGAAGCATGGCTTTGCACGAGCTCTTTTCCCAGAGGGCCTTACAAAAGGTTAGGACATAGCAATTCCAGCCTCAAGGGCAGTAGAAGGGGATGAGGGGTGGGAGAAAGTTTCTATGATGAGGATAATAGCAGAGATTTGCCACTGGATCAGGAGGGACCAGAATTTGGTTGTGAAGATTTCCCACCTGGTGGAGATTGGGAGATAGCATCTTCAGGAAGTCAGGACAGTGAAGACCTCTGTTCCTCCAGGTTGGGCTGGCCTAGACTCGTGTCACCTGTATCCCAGCAGTCCTGAGCAAGTTAGGCACATAGCAAATAGGCACATCTGGCCCAGAGCATCGTCTCAGATGTGGGTTTTCTCTTTGAACCATATGTCTCTGGTTTTTCCCTGTGTTGACATGAGTTTGTGCTAAGTTGCTTCAGTCATGTCCAACTCTTTGCAACCCCATGGACTGTAGCCCAACAGGCTCCTCTGTCCATGGGGTTCTCCAGGCAAAAATACTGGAGTGGGTTGCCATGTCCTCCTCCAGGAGATCTTCCTGACCCAGGGATCAAACCTGAATCTCTTATATCTCCTACATTGGCAGGTAGGTTCTTTACCACTAGCACCACCTGGGAAGCCCTCCCTGTGTTGGAGCCAGTCCCAAAAGAGCTTGCCTCATACACTCTATGTGAAGCAGACAAAAATCCTGTAGGGAACAAGAGGGTGCGGAATTTGAGGGCCTCCTTATAGCTCTGGATGGGAGGTTTTCCTCCTTGGCTTTGGTGGTTCCTTGGCCTCTGGCTGAAGTCCAGGTGCCAGCACGTGATGTCAGGCCCCACCTTGTCCCCTGCCTCACACTGCGATGGTCCCGTTTCCCAGGTTTCCTGAGTTCTGTCTCCTTGGTGGGTGCCCCTCCCTATATTTGCATGGCCCTTCCTCTCTCTCACCCTCCTCTCTCTTTCTCCCTCCCCTCCTTTGTCTCTGTATCTCACCCTCGTTCTTTTTTATTATCTTTAATTTTTATTGGAGTATAGTTGCTCTACAACAAAGTGAATCAGCTATACAACAAAGTGAATTAGCTATGGAAGTGTTTGTCACTTGGTCCTGTCCGACTCTTTGTGACCCCATGGACTGTCGTCCGTCAGGCTCCTTTGTCCATGGGATTCTTCAGGCAAGAATACTGGAGAGGGTAGCCATTCCCTTCTTCAGGGGAATCTTCCCAACCCAGGGATCAAACCTGAGTCTCCTGCATTGCAGGCAGATTCTTTACCATCTGAGCCACCAGGGAAGTCCACGAATCAACTATACTTATACATATATGCCCTCTTTTTTAGAGTTCCTTCCCATTTAGCTCACCACAGAGCATTGAGTAGAGTTCCTTGTGCTATGCAGTAAGTTCTCATTAGTTATCTATTTTATATTAATGCATAGTATATATCTATCAATCCCAGTCTCTCAGTTCATCCCACTATCCCTTCCCGCTTTGATGTCCATACATTTGTTTCTACATCTGTCTCTCTATTTCTGCTTTCCAAATGAGAGGACTAGACAAAGAAGGTGTGGTGTGTGTCTATAGTGGAATATTACTCAGCCCTAAAAAGGAACAGAATTTTATCATTTGTAGAGACATGGATGGAACTAGAGAATGTCATACAGAGTGAAGTCAGTCAGAAACAGACAGAAATATTGTATATTAACACATATTTGTGGCCTCTAGAAAAATGATACTGATGATCTTATCACTCTCATTCTCTGTGTCTGACTCCCCTCTCCTTCCTCCTCTTTTCTGCCCTGTCATCCATTCTCTGTCCGATGTCACTCATTCTCCAGGTCTCAGCTGAGCTATTACTCTGAGGAGTCTTCCTTAAAGGCCCCTCAACCACACCACGTGGGTGCTTTCCTTGGGGAGAGCCTGTGTCTGCATGTGTACCCCTCCACAGACAGGCAAGATGGCCCTGTTCTCTTTGGAACTGCCTGTCTTCCCTGCAGTTAGTTAGAGTAGATGTTGCCTTGTCTCTTCACCTGCAAGACCTTCCAGAAATATCCATTGAGTGGATGCTTTATCTTCATGCAGTAGTACTTCCTGCAGTATTTGTATGGACAGCTGACACGTGTCTTATAAATACCAGGTGGAATTTTGGGGCAGATTCTGGTAAAAGAGCTTCCCAGGTGGTGCAGTGGTAAAGAATCCAGCTGCCAATGCAGGAGACACCAGAGACTCGGGTTCAATCCCTGGGTCAGGAAGATCCCCTGGAGAATGAAATAGCAACCCACTCCAGTATTCTTGCCTGGGAAATCCCATGGACAGAGGAGCCTGGCTGGCTATAGTCCATGGAGTTGGAAGAGAATTGGATAGGACCTAGCAACTAAACAATCCTAATTTTTTTAAAAAACCACCTTTGATTTTCTCACCGGCACTTTGATATGCATCCTCAATAATAGATCTCCGAACCCATTTCAGGAAGCTTTATGCAGAGCTGTGCCAGGGCATCGTGGACATAGCCATTGCCAGCGTCTTCCCACCCCCGGACGCGGAACAGCAGCCCCCCCAGCCGGCCACCTTCATCAAGCTGTGACCCAGGGAGGTGCGCAGAGATGCCTCAGAAGAAGCACGCGGGGGGCCCTGCCCCAGGGGAAGGAGATGTGTCTGAATTGCTGTCAAGCCAAAAGGGAAGAAGAGAGGCAACTCGGAGAGATGTGCTGGGAGAAAACAAAGGAGCTTCCCCCAGGGGTGATTGGTTGCCCAGAGGTCCCCGGGTGGAGCTCTCAGCCCTGCTACGGAGATTTGAAAACTGCAGCACATTTCTCAGACGGGAGAGCCAGATATTCTTTTAAGGGGCAAAAACAGGGATGTACTTACTTTACGCTCTCATTCTTTGAAAAGATCTGAATTATATCCTAAGGCAGCGCTCTGAGCAGCAGCGCCTCTCCCGCCCAGGGGTGGCAGCCGTCGGACCTGGTTGGTGACTGTCCACTGCTGCGTTAGTGCCTTAGCTCTGTGCCCAGGTGCAGCCTCCGGTCTGGGGTGGGGACGGGATGTGAGACCACTCAGGAGGTGGGCGATGGGTCCCCCCAGCTCGTCCCAGTCACTCCCCCAACCGTCTGCTCACCATCTGTCCCTGGGGCCTGGCTGTGCGGGAGCCGCCTCGCCGCCAGGGGGCGTGCTCATCCCGATCCTGATGGTGTCTGGCCGGTCACCGGTCCGGGCTGGCGTGGACTGGACGCCGAACGCTGCTCTCAGTCTGCTCTCTGCATGTTTTAGAAACCAAGCAGCAAAGTTTGCTGTGAACCCATAAGCATTCAATAAGCATGAGAGAGGAAAAAACACGATGTCTTGCTTTACATAATAGCTGGGTGTGTGTGGGTGGTGGGGTGGGTCTTTGAAATATGACGATTATGGTGATTCTCAAATCTCCTTGTTTTAACCAGAATTCTACATGCCCTTTGGACAGGTTCCCTTTTGTTCATTTTTTGGAGGATTTAACTTTTGTTAGAATGCTCTCCAGGAGAGGAGAATTCCCCTCCCCCCACCCCACCCCAGGGGGCTCTTCCCCATTTTGTTTTTCTTGCTCCTTCAACACCTTTAGGAGTTGGAAGGTTAGGTTTTGTTCCAGGGAAGATTTTTCGTCTCCTTGTTCCTCTCAACGTCCGGGAGAGGCTGTGGATCAGTGTGTGTCTCACCCGAATGAGGGAATCTCTTGAAATGGAAAAGGTGTAGTTTCAGAGCGGCACATGGCACCCTGTCAATCAGCAAATGTTAGCAGTGTCCCCTTAGGTGTAGTTTCTACTACCCACGGCTTGGATGAATATTCTACAGACTTTCCGGGAGGCCATGTCGCTAGCAAGAAGGAGCCCCCACATGCCACTTGTGTCCAGTGTGAGCTGAGTGCACAGTGCATGGGGATCCCCGCAGACCCGCTGAACAGGCATGCACCCTCCACCCCAGGACTTTGGGCCGGGTTGGGGGATGGGGAAATGGGGGGTGGGGGAGATGCGGGTGCAAGCCTACTCTCTAGCACATGTGCCCTCCCTCATTCATCTCCACTTGTCATCAGAAAAGAGTTCTGCTGCCAGGGGAGACTTTTTTTACAAAGCAAAGAAAAAGCAACCTCAAATATGATGAGATGTGGGAGCTGATGGTAAAAAAAGGAATGATGGCAATGATTTCATGGATGCAGCAGTGGGTGTGGGATGTGAACGTACTGTGTCTCAGTGAAGTGGAGGAAGGCCCAGCCGGCTGGGCTCACCCTGCAGTTTGGAATTAAAAAATAAACATGCCAGTGGTTACCCAGAATATATAGATGATGAAGTTTGCATCCAGAGCAAAATAAAACAAGTGTTACTGGAATCCTAGAGGCCCAGAGCAGCTGATGGGTTAGTGTTTGGGGAGATTCTGAGTAGATTGTGGGCAGGTGCGCACCCATGGAGAAAGTGTAGGGTTCTGGGGCTTGGGAAGTCTGTGTGGGCCTGTGATGGGACAAGTAGGGAGGTTTTTGGGACTTCCCTGGCCGTTCAGTGGTTAAGACCCCACACTTGCACTAGAGGGGGCTCAGGTTCAATCCCTGGTTGGGGAACTAAGATCCTGCATGCTGCCCAGTGCAGCCAAAAAACAAGAGGAAAAAAAAAGCAGGGAGAATTCTGTAGTCCCGTCACAAGCAAATGCAGATTTGTAATGATCTTTTGGACCTAAATTACAGGGACATTTGGGAATTTTCCAGTGTCTCTTTCAGTGACAACTAAGAATCCAGGTGTTAGGAAGTCTGTGGATTTTGATGGATTTTCTAAGAAAACAGAATTGATAGCAATATATGTAAGGGAAGGCTTTAAAGAGGAAATTATGCTTCATTCCTCGTGTGGTTTCAAATAAGTATCTGTTTTGTGCATTTATGTCTGATCAGGGAGAGCAGCTGGCACAGAAACTCTTCCATACCCTTCAGTGATATCCGTGGCACAGATGGTCATGCCTCGCCCCCAGTCAGTCTTCATCTGTGTAGTCTGTGTTCATGTCGCCAGTTGCTAGGGAAGGAGGTGGTGGTGTTATTTGGGAGATGTTAATTTCAGTCTTGACTCATTGGCTGCGCATCATCAGAGAAACCCATGAACCTCTGTGCCTTAGTTTCTTATCTTGTGGAAGAACTTGTTGTCTGATCCAAGGACTACCTCAAGGGCATTCAGTGAGGACACATGAGATTAGGACAGCTGGAGAACCCTGAGAACCAAGGTTCTCGATGCCGATAATTTGCTGGAGTCACTGGGGAAGCTTTAAAGAATGTTGGTGTCCACACCTCCGTCCTCCCTGACCCCTGGCCTGTTAGGTTTGAACCTCAGGCGTCAGATGGATTGAGATGCCTCGAACCACTGCTGGAGAAGGAAGGACAGATAACATTATTACCTTGGAAGAATCCAATAAGGGTTAGAGATTTTTTGAAAATTCCTTTTGGAAGGCCAGGCATTTAAGGATGACCAGATGCTGACGTGATATACAGCGTATTCCATCCAAACAAGTTCTCTCTCTCCGCTCCCCGTCATAGCCTTTGGAAACTCAGCCGTGCTTTCATCTACTTAAATCTGCTTTCATCTACTTAGTGAAGCCTTGTTGTCAAATGTAACCAGACATGAATTTATAAATCTGCTAAATATGTGTTAGGGTTACAAATGAATTATTGAGAGGAAAGCCCCTTCTGTCTCACTGGACTCCTATAATGACTGTAAACTCTGTTTCCCCAGGACATGAAAGTGCCTCAGTGTCTGTCTGTTATAGTGGAGCAGGTGCTGGTGGACTTAACCAGCTAATGTGGTGTTTCATGAGCGCCTCAGGGTGATGGTCCCAGACTTGGGATGTCTGGTTGTGCTGGAAGCGGACGGACCCACAAGCTGTGGTAACCCTACAAAGGGTGTTTCCTTAAGTGGAGGTTGTGTCAAGCAGGGGTGCATCCAGCCTTGCCATGGGTCGTGGGAACTCTACCAGAGAAGACAAAGTGCTGGAGTGGGTCCCCACAGCACTAGTGGGTGCCGTGGAGAAAACTGTCTCTGCTCCTGGACACAGAATCTGTACCTAAGAGGAAATGACTTCTGAAACAAGGCAATTCTATGAATGTTTGAATGCCTGGAGCATTAAAGGAATCGTATTCAAGTGTTTTTGTCCCCTTTGGTTCTCTCATCTTACTGTGGGTGTTGACTGTCCTCCGATATGCCTGGTTATTGGAATTCGTGATTCTGTTAAACTAGAGGCAGGCAGACTTTTTCTATAAAGGGCTGCTGCTGCTAAGTTGCTTCAGTCATGTCCGACTCTGTGCGACCCCATAGACGGCAGCCCATCAGGCTCCCCCGTCCCTGGGATTCTCCAAGCAAGAACACTGGAGTGGGTTGCCATTTCCTTCTCCAATGCATGAAAGTGAAAAGTGAAAGTGAAGTTGCTCAGTCGTGTCCGACTCTTAGCGACCCCATGGACTGCAGCCCACCAGGCTCCTCCGTCCATGGGATTTTCCAGGCAAGAGTACTGGAGTGGGGTGCCATTGCCTTCGCCAATAAAGGGCTAGGTAGTAAATATTCTAAGCTTTGCAAGCCCAACTGGTTCTCTCTTGCATATTCTTCTTTTTTTCCTTAACTCTTAAAAAATATTAAAAAAACAAAACTTAGCTCATGGGCCATGCAAAAATAAGCACATACATGGCCATTGTTTGTTGACCTAAGAATGTTGGTATGTAAGCCAATAGACTTGTCCTTTAAAACTGTGAGCTGCTCCAGGATGATGCACTGAAACAATTTCAGCTATCAAAATCTAGCCCATCATGTTTTACATGACGTGAATTATCTGAATCATGCTGCAGATTGTGTGCTTTAAAGTGAGGCTCCTTCTCCAATTAGCCAGAAGTCCAAGAAGTCCTTCTTAAGACTTTACTAAGGCCATATAAATACCAGCAGGCATATCCTAGGGGCTTCCCTTGTAGCTCAGTTGGTAAAGAATCTGCCTGCAATGCAAGAGACCTGGGTTTGATTCCTGGGTCAGGAAGATCCCCTGAAGAAGGGAATGGCAACCCACTCCAGTATTCTTACCTGAAGAATCCTATGGACAGAGGAGCCTGGCAGGCTAAGTCCAGGCTTAGCCTCGACTATTGTCGAGGCTTAGCCTGGACGATTGTGTCACAAGAATTGGACACAGTTTAGCAACTAAACCACCACCACCATATCAGTACCTACTGGTCTCACCTCAGACCCTTAGTCACATGCCTAGAAAGGGCTTCAGTTATGTAAACTGAAATTAAACTTGTAACTTGTGGACAAGTCATCCAACTGAGGCTGGATGCTTTGAACTCTAGCTTTCACACCAGAAACCTTGGCTTAAACACCCCACTCCAAACAAGTTTCTGATGTGACATGACACATACCCACTGGATTCAGTGGGGACTGCACGGGTAGGGTGCAGAGATCAGTAGACAAGCATGGACCCAGGCAGGTGGCTACTTAGAATCCTGAAAGTGGACAGGTTCAAAGGACTTCTTTAAGAGTCTGGTCCCATTTGCTGTTAGTAGCTGCCCCTTCCCCTTAAACTGATACTCTCCCATGGCCTAAAAGTTCTAGTAATACTCTAAAGAGGTTTTCCCCAAAGCATCCCTAAAGACAAAGGAAAATTAGTCCCTGTCCATGGGATACTTGGTGGCACAACTTGAAGATTGCTACAATCAAAATTCCTTTTCAAAATTCACAGGTGAAGACATCAGGGGGAATAGTAGAGTAAGAGCCTCTGAAAATCCCATCTTGCATAAAAGCAATGAGAACAGTGGCAAATTAGCCAAAAGCTTGCAACAATCCAGGAAGCATTTATTAAAGAAAAATGTTTGCATATTGATAAGAACAGCAAGTTTGGTGATGTTTTAACTTGTCCCATTTTCATCGCCCTTATATCATCTCTGTGATATCATCTTTATATCATCTCTGTGATAGCCTTGGAAACCAAGAGCCCCAGAGTCATGGTGAAACCCCAGCAGCCTAGCAGCCATTACAGGGTTCAGAATGGTGCTGAGCTCACCCAAAGCTCCATTCCTAATGAGGTGTTCTTATTTGGCCTGACTGGCAGTTTCCTGTAAGTCCTCATCTTGGAGTTTATTTTATTTGATCTGTCTTAGAGTGTGCCCACTGTGAGCAGCCTATCCCTGGGTGCATTTGTTAAAAATAATCAGCACCAACTGTTTAACACCTCAACTTGCTGAGATGGTTTTAACAGCTGGAAGAACAACAAAAAACTTAGAAGGGAAAGATAGGGAATGAGATGTTCATACGTTTTGGAAAATGTCAGTATATTCCTAAAAATACAAGTATAGGCTGTGTATGTGCCCAGAGGAGAATTGAATTCTCTCAGCCTTCACCTCTGTCTGACTAGAAGGATATTCACAGGCAGGAAGTGAAGACTAAGGCAGGGATGTAAACTGCCTGCCTGAGCATGAAGGCATACCTTTCATACACACACAAACATACACACACAGTCCTGTGCCAAAGACTGGGAGATGTACTTGTCCCGAGGGTCTAAGGAAATCTCTGTATAATCATTAGTTGACCACTAAGCTAATAGAGCAGACACTTCAGTGGCCATACATCAAAAAATACAGGCTTGACAGAATTAGTTCAGGAAAGTCACTAAAAAAAAATGATAAACCCTGAAGAGGGAACAGTAGTTTTCCAAAATTGCCCCATAGTATTATCAACATTTTCATCACAAGTTATGGGACATGCAAAGAAAAAGAAAGCATGCCCCACAGAGGGAACAGTCAATAGGAATCATCCCTGAAGAAGTGCAGGCATTGAACTTAACTACATAAACACTTTAATTCAGCTATTTAAAATATGTTTAAAGAAATAAAAGAGAGAATGATGTGTCACCAAAGACACAATATCATTAAAGAAATAGAAATTGTTTTCTGAATAAAGCAAAGTAGAAATTTTGGCATTGGAAAGTATGATAAAGCAAATGAAAAATTTAATAGAGGTGTTCAAAAGCAGGTTTGAGCTGGCAAAAGAAGAAGAAATCAGTGAATCTGAATTCAGGTGAGGTCATCTAGTCTGAGGAATAGAAAGAAAAAAGAATGAGGAAAAAATGAACAGGCTCCAGAAGTATATATGTACACCAACATAGATATAACAGGAATCCTAGAAGAAAGGCGAGAGAGAGGGTGGCAGAAAACATACTGGAAGAAGAAGTGGCCAAAAGCGTTCCCTCTTTGATGAAAACCATTAAAATGCATTCAAGAGGTTCAATGAACTCGAAATAGAATAGATTCAAAGAGATCCACCCCAAGACACATTAACCACTAAGAAAATGACTTTATATAGTAAAAAGGGACATGGGAACTAAAATATTACACTGTGCTGCTTAGTCACTCAGTCGTGTCCGCCCCTTTGTGACCCCATGGACTGTAGCCCACCAGGCTCCTCTGTCCATGGGGATTCTCCAGGCAAGAATACTAGAATGGGTTGCCATGCCCTCCTCCAGGGTATCTTCCCAACCCAGGGATCGAACCCAGGTCTCCCACACTGCAGACAGATTCCTTACCATCTGAGCCACCAGAGAATGCCTGGTGGAAAATATTACACTAGAAAATATTTAACAAAAGAAAAGGCAGTAATGAAGGAATGGGGGGAGGTAGGAGGCATATACAAAGCAAATAGCAAAATGTAGACATAAATTCCTATCTTATCAGTAATTTCATTAAATGCAAATAGATTAAAGACTCCAATTAAAAGGCAGAGACTGGCAAAATGGGTAAAAAACCAAAACAACCACAATCTAGCTCTATGCTGGCTACAAGAGATGGTCTTTAGATTCAAAGACACAAGAGGTGAAGGTATGAGAAAAAATATACCATGCAAACAGTAACTCAGAGACAGCTTAGATGGCCATACAAATATTAGACATAATAGGCTTTAAGAAAAAAATTGTCACTACAGGCAAAGAAGGAGATTTTATAATAATAAAAAGATCAGTCCATCAGGAGATACAACAATTATAAACACATGCACCTAACAAAAGAGTCCCAAGATACATGAGGCAAGAAATGGCAGGACTGAAGACAGAAATAGATATTCAATAACAAGAGTTGGAGTTTTCAATTTCCCATTTTCAATAATGTCTAGAAATCAACAGTGAAATGAAAAACAATATAAACTAGCCAGATCTAACAAGTATTATAGAACACTCTACCCAACTATATAGTTAATATATTTGTATAGCAAATATACATTTTTTTCAAGTACACATGGAACATTCTCAGGAATAAACCATATGGTACACCATAAAGCCTCATTGAATTATTGAAATAATACTACATATGTTCTCTGACCACAATGAAATAAAACTAGAAACCATTAACAAATCTGGGAAAATCACAAATCTATGAATATTAAAAAGCAGAGTCCTAAATAGCCAATGGATTGAAGAAAGAAGTCACAAGGGAAAATAGAAAGAACTTTGAGATAAATGAAAATGAAAACACAACATATCAAAACTTCTGAGGTGCAGTTAAAGCCATGCCTAAAGGAAATTTTATATTTTTAAATGACTATTTTTAAGAAAGATCTCAAATCAATAACCTAACCTCCCATCTTAGGAAATTAGAAGAATAATCTAAATTCAAAGGGAGTAGAAAGAAACAATAAAGGTGTATGGAAATAAATGAATTAGAGAATAGAAAAACAATAGATAAAATCAATGAGTCCAAAAGTTGGCGCTTCAAAAAAGATCAACAAAATTGAGAAATCTTTAGCTAGACTGGTGAAGAAAAAATATAAAGAACTCAGATTACTAAAATAAGGAGTGAAAGAGGGATATTACTACAAATAAAAGGATTATAGGGGAATCCTATGAACAACTGTAGGCCAGCAAATTAGATACCATGGGCATATTCCTAGAAAGACATTTAAACTAATGAAACTGACTTAAGAAGATAAATGCTGAATAGACCTAAAAAGAGACTGAAAAATGGACCAAGTATCTAAACAGACATTTCTCCAAAGAAAATATGCAAGTGGTCAGTAACACATGAAAATGTGCTCAATATCACTAGTCATTAGAGAAATACAGAAATCACGAATAGATACTACCTCACATGTACTTAGGTGGATATAATTTTTAAAACACAGAGGGTAAATAATGGTGAAGACAGGAGAAAGTGAAACCCTCATACATTGCTAGTGGGAATGTAAAATTGTACAGCTGCTTTTGGAAAAAAAATTGGCAGTACCTCAAAAAGTTAGTTACCATATGTCCCATAAACAGCTGTAGTACCCAAGAGAATTGAAAACATATGTCTGTACAAAAACTTGCACATGGATGTTTCTAGCAGCATTACTCCAAACAGTCAAAGGCGGAAACAATCCAAATGTCCATCAACAGGTGAACAGATTAACAAAATGGGTCTCCATACAATGGGTTCTTAATCAGCTGTGAAAAGAATGAAGAATTAAATATGCTGAGACATGGATGAAACTTGAAAGCAGTAGAGAGACAGGAATGATGATCAACCTTTTTAAGATCTGTGTTCTAGAGGGGACAAGAAAGAGATCAGTGAGTTGTTTTTTGTCTAACAGCTTTTCCAGCAAGTTTGTATGTTGATGGAAATGATTGCACCTGTCATAATCCCCTCATTCTCCTGCCTTCCTGAACAAGGGAGAGGGAATAGAGGAAGACAGTTTTTCTTAAAAGGAGCAGTCGCTGTAAAGGAAAAGAAGGCAGAATTTAGGTCACAACTGCACACATCTTGGGAGATTTGATGGTGTAAACATAAAGAAACAGAAGATTTTTTTTAAATTGATATAGGAATGAGAATTACCACCTGACCTAGGTAAAGGTGGAATTGGGTCAGGTGGACATTTCTCTAAGTGGTGAATGAATTCATTATCTTAATTGTGATGATAGCTTCATCACGGAAGCCCAGGGTGTATACACCTAGGTCAAAACTTACCAGCAAGTACCCTTTAAATGGGTGTAGTTTATTGTGTGTTATAACGCAGTACACAATAGAGCTGTTAAACGCACATACACAGGAAAGATTACGCTGAAAGACAGCTGCAGACAGCCTCCGATAAATTGTTTTCTGGGGAGGTGAATGGAGTATAGGATTTAGAGACTCAAAGGCTCCCTGGAGGTCCAGTGGTTAAGAGTCTGCATTTCCACTGCAGGGGGCACAGGTTTGATCCCTGGTCAGGGAACTAAGATCCCCGGATCCCTGGGTTGGGGAAGATCCCCTGGAGAAGGGAATGGCAACCCACTCCAGTGTTCTTGCCCGGGCAATCCCATGGACAGAGGAGCCTAGCGGGCTAGAGTCCATGGGGTCGCAAGGAGTTGAACATGACTTAGCGACTAAATAACTAAAGGATCTTAGGGCCAGGACGCCCGCCTGCACACAAGTCGCCGGCTCCTGCTCAAGACTCGAGTCTAGACGACGCGGGGAGGGGCTAATGCGGGGAGGACCACCGCTAGACAGTCCCAGAGATGAACCTTCCCGACTTCACAGTTGGGCAGAGAGCAGTCGGTTTGGCGCCCAACTGCTTTTTCCTTGAAGCCAGAACCCTGATTGGCTGTCATCCCGAGAGTATTGAATCGCAAAGTGGTCAAGGAAAGAGAAGGAAATCATTGAACACCACTCTCCGCCGGTCCTAAACCGCAAATGAAAAATGGAGATTTCACACGCGGAATTGGCCCTGGAGCGGATTTCCGCTTTCTGAGTGGAGAGCGGAGATCTACAGGGGTGGACGCCGGAAGAGAGGAGACGGGGCCGATCCGCCGCTCTCCGACTCTGCAGGATTTTGAGCCGGCCCATTTGCTCCACAGTATTAATTTCTAGTCGACCCTGTAAAATCGGAGGACCCAGGGCAGGCAGACCAAGAGGAACTACACTTCCCAGCAGGTTGTGGGTGCTGGGCGCCGGGCGGTGTTTCCGGCGCGTGTGCAGTCGCTGGCGCCCGGTGTGCAGGCAAACTCATGGATCCCGGCGGCCGGTGGCGAAACCTGCCCAGTGGGCCCAGCCTAAAGCACTTGACCGACCCCTCTTACGGGATCCCGCGGGAACAGCAAAAGCCAGCGTTGCAGGAGCTGACGCGGGCGCATGTCGAGTCTTTCAACTACGCTGTGCGCGAAGGGCTCAGCCACGCGGTGCAGGTGAGCTTGGCGTCCTCCCAGGCGCTCCTCAATTCTGGGTTCTCTGGCGCCGCTAGCCCCTGCTACAGGCGGATGGAGCAAAGGGACCTGGCGGCGGATGGGGTGCGGGTTGTGTGAGGCGCTGGAGAAGGAAGAGGGAGAGGTGAGTGAGGCTGGGGGCCTGGAAGAGGGAGCGGGAGATCCAGGAGACGGGGGAGTGGGGCACAGGCCCAGCGCCGGGCTATGTCGAAGAAGGGGCCAGTGAGGCATTAAAGCGAGATTCAGTGGGAAACCTTTGGCCCTCCTTAAGAGACTGGTAACATTATTAGGTAACATTTACTCCAAACTAAAGTGATTGGTCTAGAGGGTGATGGTAGCAGGCTTCAGGTGAAAATAATGGGGTAGGGTCTCATTTAGTAAGCATCCTGATGTCTCCGGGCACTTGACTCTGACAGTGAGGGAGAAGCAGACCTGTGTAAGAGACAGTTCTTGCTTGCGATCTTGTTTTGGGTGGAGGTAGTGGAGCTGTGATGGAGAAGGAAATGGCAACCCACTCCAGTATTCTTGCCTGGAGAATCCCAGGGACGGAGGAGCCTGGTGGGCTGCCGTCTATGGGATCGCACAGAGTCGGACACGACTGAAGCGACTTAGCAGCAGCAGCACCAGGTGGAGCTGTGAAAGCAGGGGGGCACAGAGGAGGGAGGTGCAGCTAACCCAGGGCAGGACCTCATGAATCCAGGAGAAGAGTGCGTTCCCTCCAGGTGAAGTGCAAGAGCAGAGCTCAGGGGTCTCCACCCTATGCTTTTGTTGGATAGGACTTGTTCTGCAGGAGGGGTGGAGAGAATGTTGAAAGTTGAGCCAGTCTCTGATGCTTGAACTCTCTTCTGCAAATAATGGGGGAACCATCGAGGCTTCTTCGAAGATTAATCCTGCTGCTTCACCCATTTGCAAAAGATGAGATATTTTTGTCTGATGGGAAATAATTTCTATCATGCCTGGACTCATTGTATCATGTCTATGAGAAAAATTGTAAATCTGCATATAAGTTAATTGACCCTGGGATTTATTAAAACAATGAAAAAGAGTCCAGCGTTGAGATGATCAAGGAACGTTTGCGCTAAAATGGGTTCTCTGGTAGCTATATGGTAAAGAATCTGCCTGCAATGCAGGAGACCCAGGTTCAATCCCTGGGACAGGAAGATCCCCTGGAGGAGGGAATGGCAACCCACTCCAGTATTCTTGAGGAAGAGCTTGACGGGACTACAATCCATGGGGTCGCAAAGAGTTGGACACTGCTTAGCAACTGAATAACAACATACGCGCACAGAGGGTACAAAGTAAAAATGTGGAGCAGAGATAAGTTAGGAGTTTGGGATTAACATATACACACTACTGAAGTCAGGTACTTGGTTCAGAGGACAGCTTTGTCCCGTAAACAGCTGTATCCCTAGAACCTATTATAGAATCCAACAGTCAGTAGACCAAAAAAATCTGCTTAATGCTGTTTTAGGTACTTAGGATATGAGTATACCGGATGTCGTGTTAGCTCTTTTTAGATGTGTTGCATTGGCATGATAGCCATCAGTGCTTGTAGAACGCTTGAGATTTGAAAGAGTCTTCGAGAGAGAGTGCCTTAAAAGTGCAAGTGGTTGACTGTCTCAACTGTATTTCAGGCCGTCCCTCCCTTTGAATTTGCTTTCAAAGATGAGCGGATCTGTCTCACCATTGTGGATGCCGTCATCAGCCCTCCAGCCGTTCCCAAAGGGAGCATCTGCAAAGAGCTCAACGTTTATCCAGCAGAGTGCCGAGGCCGGAGGAGCACCTACCGGGGAAAGCTGACAGTGAGTATGAGTGACAGCATGCAACTCACACACTGTACATTTTTTTGAATAAGCTCAGTGCCTAATACGGTTTATACCAGAGTTTGGCTTTCTCAGTGCTGTCATCTGAGCGATCCCATCTTTTAAACCTAAAGCATAGAATCATTTAGTTTATGGTCCTCTGCCTTAATCTTTTAAAATACTCATCTATTCTTTTTTTATATACATTTTTTTTTCAGTATTCTATTGTGCTTTATCACAGGATATCGAATATAGTTCCCTGTGCTATGGAGTAGGACCTTGTTGTTTATCCATTCTAAATGTAATAGTTTGCATCTACCAACCCCAAAGTCCCAGTCCATCCCTCTGTCTCCCTCCTCTAGAATACTCATTTATTCCTATAGATCTAGATAGTCCCCCCTTTTTTCTTTTTTTTTTTTTAACTTTTCTCTCTCATTTTCACTTAGGCCGATATCAGCTGGTCAGTGAATGGAATCTCAAAAGGAGTCATTAAGCAGTTTCTGGGCTACGTTCCCATCATGGTGAAATCCAAGCTTTGCAACTTATACAACCTTCCTCCAAAAGCCCTCATTGAGCACCATGAGGAAGCAGAGGTACCTGCAGGGGAGCCGTGCCCTGAAAGACCCAGTGACAGTAGAAAGGGCCAGAACTGGGAGTGCGAGAACAGAAAGCTTGTCAGGGAGTTCAGTTTTCTTTCTCTGCTTTAATTTCTAGATAACAGGGGCCTTGATGTCTTGTCTGTGCTCTGTGTAGGCTTCATAACGAGTCTCAGATGAGACAGTGTATGAAAAAGAACACTCTAGGGGCTTCCCTGGTGGTCCAGTGGTTAAGACTTCATGCTTCCACTGCAAGGGGTGCAGATTCAATCCCTGGTGGGAGAAGTAAGTCCCACATGCTGTGTGGCATCAGCAGAAAAAGGAAAAAGAGGAGGAGCAAATGGCAACCCACTCCAGTATTCTTGCCTGGGAAATCCCATGGCCAGGGGAGCCTGGCTGGCTACAATCCATGGGGTCACAGAGTTGGACATGTCTTAACATTTAAACAACAACAAGATAGATTTGTCAGTTTCTGTTATGTGAGTACTATAAGAAGCTAAATACTTAAAAGCATTATTTGTGATTTAAAAAAAAAAAAGAACTCTCCAGTTAGAGAATATTACTATTTGTGGGGGATAATTGGTAGGTTTTTCCCTAATTTTCTGAATGATACATATTTAGAGATGTATTTGAATTTTTACAGCTCTCTCAACATTTTAACCCACAAAATGTGTCTAATATGTCTGCTTTACCTACAGTCGAACTCTGTGGATGTATTAAATGCTTCATATACCCTCCCTTCAGCATTTCCTTCAGCTCTGTTAGGTGGCTTGGGTTGAAGTAATCAAGATGTGCAGACTCTGCCTACAACAGGGAGACTGTATGTGGTGGGAAGAGGCCTTTGGTGGCAGATCTGGGTTTGACAGCCAGCTGTTCAACTTTCCCCTTGTGCATCTTTGCAAAGTTTAATCTCCCTGAGGCTCAGTTTTCTCTTTTGAAAATGGCATGTAGTTGTCCCACTTGTGCTGACATAGAGCACCCAGCATGATATACCTGCTGTGTGTATGTGTGTGTGTGTGCACACATGCGCAGGCTCAGTTGTGTCTGACTCTTGCAACCACATGAACTGTAGCCCACCAGGCTCCTCTGTCCATGGGATTTTCCAGGCAAAAATACTGGAGCCGGTTGCCATTTCCTTCTCTAGGGGATATTCCCAACCCAGGGATCAAACCCACGTCGTCTTGTGTCTCCTGCATTGGCAGGTGGTTTCTTTACCACTGAGCCACCAGGGAAGCCCATGCTGGGTTCACGAGAAACCATACTTGTGTGGAAGCAAAACCATTACTGTTTTCAACTTTAGACTTGAGTAAATTGTTTTTGGTTTTTAATGTCATTGAAAAGTGCAGTCATTTTAGGGATAAGAATGTGGCAGGTTATGTCCAACTTGTCTGGTCAAAGGAAGTACCATGATTTCCTTCCATACATTTCTCCCAAGTCTCTACAGCCTTTTTAATGTGCTTGAGAAGATTTAATTAAGTCGGCAGTTTCCCAGGGACCCGCAGGTCCTCTTGCTTAAGGGCACTTCTTGTGCACATCTGGTTAGGAATGAGGGTGATACTGGCCCTTAGTCAGTATCATGTTTGCAGGTACTTATGTGTCTTTGTTTAAAAATTTTTAATTCATCTCTTTGGCAGGAAATGGGAGGCTATTTTATCATCAATGGCATTGAAAAAGTCATCCGAATGTTGATTATGCCTCGCAGAAATTTCCCCATTGCAATGGTAAGACCAAAGTGGAAAAGCAGAGGGCCTGGCTACACTCAGTATGGTAAGTTGCAGGGATGTTTGGAATGTTCTTTCAGAAATATTTAAGCTGTTTTATTAAAAGTAGATGTATGCATGTAGAGTCTGATATTTTTCTCTCATATATATAATTTTTGGTTTGTTTTTCTGTTAAGCAATTCTGTGCTATAAATTCATAGTGGAACACCTAGTTTCTACTGTGTTCAATTTTTTTTTTCAAACTGAATGAACTTTTTTTTTTTTTAAGAAATAATTTTATTTATTTATTATTGTTCTGGGTCTTCGTTGCTGCACAGGCTTTTCTCTAGTTGCAGCGAGTGGGGGATACTCTCTAGTTGCAGTGCATGGGGTTCTTGTTTCAGTGACTCTGCATGGGCTCTTAGGGTGCGTGGCTTCAATAGTTACTGCATGTGGGCTCAATAGCTGTGGCTCATGGGCTTAGTTACTCTATGGCATGTGGGATCTTTCCAGATCTCAGGGGTCAAACCCATCTCCTCCATTGGCAGGTGGATTCTTCACCACCATCAGGGAAGCCCCTGAACATGGGTTTTTATGTTATTGCTTATGATACTGAAGGCTGGCTGACTTGGCCAGAGGTGGGTCTGGGCCTCTGAATTCTTCCAGTTCAGGGGGCATGGCATTCGCCTTGTCTCTGATAGCAACCTGACCTCTGTTTGATCACTGTCCATGACAGGGCCTGGTTTCTCAAGATAGCATTTTGCAGTCTGGAATCCTATAGTTAAACAGTTCATTCTTACAATTGAGCTAAAAATCTGTCTCTAATTATACCCGTGGATACTGCTTAATGGTAGTGTTGCTGAGTTTCTGATTATTTGCTCTGTTTGTTTCAATAGGAGTTTCAATGCACTGTGTGAGAGAGGAACATTCCGCTGTCAATATGAACCTTCACTACTTGGAAAATGGCACGGTTATGTTGAACTTTATTTACCGGAAAGAACTGTTTTTCCTTCCTTTGGGATTTGCACTTAAGGTGTGACTTACTGAATATACTTCTTTTGTTAGGAAGCGAATCGTTGGAAGTGCAAAATGGATAGGTCGTCCTCATCAGCGTTCATGCTATGCTAATATCCACTGCTCCATAACAAGTTACCTCAAAATGCAGTGGTTAAAACATGACTAAATATTTCTATTTCTGTGGTCAGAAATATGGAAGTAGCTCCTGATGTGGGCAGTTCTGGCCAGGGTCTCAGGAGGTTGCCATGAGATGTCAGTGGGGGCTGCTGTTGTGTAGAAGGGTTGCCCAGGGCTGGCGAATCCCCTTCTGAGGTCGACTGAGCTTGGCTGCCAAGTCAATGCAGGCTCTTGGCAGGAGGTCTCAGTTCCTCTTCACAGGCCTTTCCACAGGCTTCTTGAGGCACCTGTCTTCCCCAGAGAGTTCACCAGGAGAATGAGGCTGCAGCTGCAGTGCCCGTCACAACCCAGCCTTGAGAGTCACACTTCAGCTTCTCTGCCATACTCCCTTGGTCACACAGGCCAGCCCTGTTCAAGGCAGAGGAGACCAAGATTGTGGGTACCAAGTGGGAAGGGTCATTGGGACATCTTGGTGTCTCCCATACAAGTGTGACCCTTATTTTGAAGAGCTTGCTTAGATTCAGCAGTAGTAGAGGCCTGATTTTTCTTGGGTTTTAAAAAGAAGTAGGAGAGAACTATTACTAAATGATGGTTAACAATTTTGAAAAAAAAAACTGTTTTTTGCATATATATGGAATTTTAAAAGATGGTAATGATGACCCTATATGTGAGACAACAAAAGAGACACAGATATAAAAAACAGACTTTTGGATTCTCTGGGAGATGACGAAGATAGGATGATTTGAGACAATAGCATTGAAATATGAATATTACCATATATGAAATAGATGACCAGTCCAAGTTTGATGTGTGAAACAAGGCACTCAGAGCCAGTGCACTGGGACAACCCAGAGGGTTGGGATGGGGAGGGAGGTAGGAGGGGGGTTTGGAATGGGGGGACACATGTACACCCGTGACTGATTCATGTCAATGTATGGCAAAAACCACCACAATATTGTAAATTAATTAACCTCCAATTAAAATTAATTAATTAAATAATCTTTTTTTCTTTCTTTTCTAGGCACTCGTCAGCTTTTCCGATTATCAGATTTTTCAGGAGCTCATCAAAGGAAAGGAGGATGACTCTTTCTTTAGGAACTCGGTTTCTCAGATGTTAAGGATCGTAATGGAAGAGGGATGTTCCACACAAAAACAGGTCCTTAACTATCTGGGGGAGCGCTTCAGAGTGAAACTCAGCCTTCCTGACTGGTACCCGAACGAACAAGCTGCAGAGTTTCTGTTCAAGTACGTGAAACTGTTTCTTAGGGTTGGGCAGTGTCTGTGGTTACCAGTAAGGATATACATGGGGCTGGTGAGTCGTCTGGAAATCAGAATAGCCCTGGGGGTGGGATTCTGGTGTAGGGAGATAGGGGCTAACTTTGTTCCTGCAGCCATCCTCACCTTTCTCTTCCTGCTAGCTTCCTATTTTATATTGTACTTTTAAGGTTTTATGTTGAAATAACTTCAGACTTCCAACTCACCAGTTTATTAACATCTTTCTTACTTTCTCTGCATATACATCGTTTTTCTTTCTGCATTATCTGAAAGCTGCAGGTATCAAGTCCCTTTATTTCCCTAAGGCTGGGACTCTGTCTTCTGTATCCACTGTGTAATTGTTAAGGGAGCCCTGCTGTAGTCCTCCACTGAGCAATCTGTAGCCACAAGCCACATTCAGGGCCATTTCAACTGAGAAAACGAGTTGTTTTTTTTTTAATTGATTTAAATTTAAATATCCACTTATGGCCTGTCCCTACAGTCCTAGATTTTGTGAGTCTGTTCTGTTCTTTTGCTAATGTTGCCAGCAAAAGTGAAAAGCAGTTTTTGGAAAATGACTGAAGACGTCTAGGGTAAATGTGGATTGGGGACCTTGGTTAGCAGGACATGGGATAGTATCAGTAGCTGGATTGTTTTAAGCTTTCTCTTTTGGCAGCCAGTGTATCTGTATCCACCTGAAATCCAACACTGAGAAGTTCTATATGCTTTGTCTCATGACCCGGAAGCTCTTTGCTTTAGCCAAAGGAGAGTGCATGGAGGAGAATCCTGACAGTTTAATGAACCAAGAGGTTCTAACTCCTGGTCAGCTCTTCCTCATGTTTCTGAAGGTAGGTGCAGGCTGTTTCACCCTGGAGCATCGTTACCTCTTGTGGGATGGTGTGGCCATATTCAGCAGTATTGTTTCTTGCATGCTTATAATTTCTAGTTTGAGCATTTTTTTTTGTAGGTTTGTGTTTTTTTTTTCCCTTCTATTTTTTGTTTGTTTAGCAGTAAGGGACTTAATCAGAGGCATTAGCTTATGGCAGGTTCAGGACTTTAGTATCTTCATAAACGCTAAATAAAAACTGTCAAATCTTGGTCATAACATTAATGATGAAGTGTAAATGGCCAATATACTCACTTATAGTCAGTCCCCATTATTTACAGATTCTGTACTATTAAATTCAACTACTCATTAACATTTATTTTTAACTCAGCAATATCAGTACTTGCGGCACACTCCTGGTCATTTGCAGACATGTACAGAGTGCTGAAAAGTTATTCTTCTGAGGCACAAGGCCCAGCTCAGTTCTGATGAGCAGTAAACGAGTGTCTCCTCAATGCCATGTTTTTCACATTTTTCTGCTTTTTCTTGGTGATTTTGCTGTTTAAAATGGCCCCCATGCTCAGTGCTGAAGTTCCTTTCCGTGGTCCTAGCTCAAGAAGGCTGCATTGTGCCTGCCTTATAGAGGAAACACTTACGTTAGACACATTTTGTGCAGGCGTTGAGTTATGATGCTGTTTGCTCTGAGCTCAGTGGTAAAGAATCAACAGTGTAAACTAAGTGTTCACAAACACAGAAAACAAGGTCATGTGTTGATCAGTTGACAAAGATGTCAGTAAATAAAAACTCACTGACATCTGACCCTGCATTTCCTCTGGGAGCAGGGGTTTTGTGCAGTGTTCACACAGATGTTGTAGGACATGATTATCGTAAATAATGAGAACTCTGTGTGTCTGTGTGTGTCTAGGGAGAGAATGTTATAATAATTTTATAAGAAAGTTGATTGGATAGCATTTTATATTTTTAATATTATCCCTAAAAAGAATTTAAGATGGAGAAGGAAATGGCAACCCACTCTAGTGTTCTTGCCTGGAGAATCCCAGGGATGGGGGAGCCTGGTGGGCTGCCATCTCTGGGATCGCACAGAATCAGACACAACTGAAGTGACTTAGCAGCAGGAGCAGCAGCAGGCATAACAAGCCCTCAATCAAAGTTAGGTATTTCTCTCCATAGCTTTTCCATGGGATGAGGAAAGCTTTCCTAGGAGCATTCTGAACAGACTTGCCCACATTCCTCATTGGCCAGACCTGGGTGTGCCTTCTCCTGACCAATCACCAGCAAAGGAAATGCAGTTATGTTAATTATCATGTCAATTCTCCAGCAGTTTCCCTGAGGCTCATGCTACATATAGGGAGTTGGGATGGTGGGGGAAAGATACCTGCACAAAATCAAATTCTGAGAGGGAGGAGTAGTGGGAAAAAGTACAGAGGAAGAGAACTGCAGAAACTCCCTCAATAGCTTGCTAACTGCAGACAGGTGAGGGTGGCTATCCTAGATTGCCCAGCCATCAGTTGACCCTCCAGCTGACTGAAAATGCAGAGTTCAGTTAGGTTGACCCAGACCAGAAAATTTCCCCAACTGACCCACAGGATCAGGGGCTAAATAAAATGATGATTGTTTAAAAAAAAAAAAAAAAGAATTTAAGAGATAACATAATGACAGGAAAGATGGAGAGGACTGAAGTAAAAATCTCCAAATTCATTATCAATAATTAGGGCTTCCCAGGTGATGCAGTGGTAAAGAATGCGCCTGCCAATGCAGGAGGTACACGAGACAGAGGTTCAATCTCTGGGTAGGGAAGATCCCCTGGAGAAGGAAGTGGCAACCCACTCTAGTATTCTTGCCTGGAAAATTCCATAGACTGAGTAAATATGAAATTTGTGGTTAATTAAAACACCTAAAAATTAAACTGTTTTTCTTACTTCAGGAAAAATTGGAAGCTTGGTTAGTGTCTATTAAAATAGCTATAGACAAGAAGTCTCAGAAGACCAATGTGTCCTTAAACAGTGAAAATTTGATGAAGATTTTTAGTCTGGGAATAGACCTTACAAAACCATTTGAATACCTTCTTGCTACTGGAAATCTACGTTCTAAAACAGGTGAAATTAAATAAATGGGCTTCATTTTGTTACAATTTTCAGATTATTTGCTTAATGTCAGTTTGCATATTGCTATGAGAGATGTTTTTTTGTTTTGTTTTGGTTTGGTTTTTTGGCCACACCACATGACACATCAGTTCTTAGTTCCCTGACCAGGGGTCAAACCTGTGCCCTCTGCAGTGGAAGCTTGGAGTCTTAACCCCTGGACTGCCAGGGAAGTCCCGGGAGAGGTTCTTTTTAAAAGTGAGCTGCTCACTCATTAAAGACCGATTTCAGGTTGTGAATTTTGACAGGTGTATATTGGGCTGAAGGGCTTTAGACAGGTTGTCTGTATAGTTTAAATCTGATTTTAATGAACAAATGCATTTCCCATACCTCCTTCTAGAAAACCGGAAACTGCTTAGATTTCTGAGGATAGGTTAACTAGGTGGTAGTCTGAGAGGGTTTTTAGACATACCCATCCCTAAACCAGTCATATCAGAACACCTGGAAAACTTTACTAAGTGGTTATTGAAGGGCCAGAAGTCTTTTTTTTTTTAAAGGAGATGATACTGATGCAAATTCCTTAAGGGCTAACAAGTGCTTGTGTGTTATACAACTCTCTCTCGGGTGAATCCCGTTTAATTATTTGCTGTTTTGTAACTCACTTATGTTTCTCCATAGAGATCATGTGGAAGAGATGGGGAAACAATTAAGGCTAATAGTTTGTGAAATCTGGGGATTTTTACTGTATTTTTTTCCTTTGTAAACTCTTCCCCTCCCCACAGCTGAATAAACTTTGTGATAACCCACTCTGTGATCGCTAGTGTGGGCTTCCCAGGTGGCTCAGTGATGAAGAACCTGCCTGCTGATGCCTGAGTCGGGAAGATCCCCTGACAAAGAAATGGCAACCTACTCCAGTATTCTTACCTGGGAAATCCTATGGACAGAGGAGCTTGGCAGGCTACTGTCCACAGGGTCCCAAAGAGTTAGACACAATTTAGCAACTGAGCATGCATGATCTCAAATGTGTTCTGAGGTTTTATTATCTTTTCAGAGCCTCAAATAAAAAGAGGCTTTTTCTTTTTTTTTTCAGTTTATTCTATTTTTCAATGATGTCTGTTTTATTAAGGTCTTGGCTTCCTGCAAGATTCTGGACTTTGTGTCGTGGCTGACAAGCTGAACTTCATACGCTATCTCTCCCATTTCCGCTGTGTGCACAGAGGGGCTGATTTTGCTAAAATGCGGACCACCACTGTGCGCAGGCTGCTGCCGGAGTCCTGGGGCTTCCTTTGTCCCGTGCACACCCCTGACGGGGAGCCCTGTGGACTGATGAACCACTTAACCGCCATCTGTGAGGTCGTCACACAGTCTGTGTACACAGCATCTATTCCGGCTCTACTCTGCAACTTGGGTAGGTGGTTCGCAGCAGTCAGCAGTCTGTCTTGTTTGCTTGTGTGGGTTTTACAGGTGCAAAGCTATTCAGTTGTGCTTCTCTGGGGTTTGAGCAGAGAATTCATATAAGGGTGATGGTGTCACACTGTGGATAACCTGTGCCATTTTGTAAAGCACCTTTACAGAGGTTGTTGACAGCTCATGGATGAGTGTTCTTACTTAGCTAGAGTAGATTCTTGTTATTTGCAGTACTTCTCTAAGTCACCACTGGCACTGAATTAGCAGACACTGAGTCATTGGTCCTAGGGAAGAAAAGGTTAGGTTCCTGCATACCTCTCGTAACAGCATTTTCATCGGCTGCTGGGTCCATAGCCTTGCTTTATGCATGCTTCTGTTTAAAGATGCCTTATTTAATATATATTGTTGATTCATTAATACTGAGCTTTCAGCTAACTACACTGTAACTATAAGCTCATCAGAGCCCTGTGCTTAGGGGCCAGCACTTTGGCACTGTGCTTGAAGGCCATTTTAAACAGCAAAAGCACATACAGCACTGAACAGTGCAGAAAGGACCCTTATTTGCAGTATGAGCTGAAACTGCATCCCCTTGTGTGACCTCAGCCGGAAACATGCTTCTGGTGACTCAAAATTTTCACTAGATGTCCTCAAATGACACGAGAGGAGCCACTAGTATTGATGCTGGGGTTACAGATACATTTTAGCAAGTTGGCAAATTTGTAATGTGTGAATAATGAGCAAATGTAATTAGATTTTGGAGGGGGAAAATATGTTTACCTGGCTCAGAAACAAAAATATAAAAGGTATACAAAAAAAAAGCCTCCTTTATACCCCTGTCCACCTGCTACTCTGCTCAAAGCCAGAGACCCTAGACCTGGGGGTCCTTGCTGAAAGACTTAAATGTTTCCTCAAGCCATATAAAAACATTCTGGTCTAGAGACAAGGTGACTAGATGTCTGGAAAGGTAAAGCCATTGTTGAGTCTGGAGGGAAATTTAAATGTTGGGAAAGCATCCTGATGAGATCATTCCATTTGTTCACTTCACCAGGGGTCACTCCAGTTGACGGAACTCCACATCGGCCGTACAGTGAGTGCTACCCTGTCCTGCTGGACGGTGTCATGATTGGCTGGGCCGATAAGGAGATTGCCCCTGGCATTGCCGATTCTCTCCGACATTTTAAGGTGATCTTGAGTCTCTGTGAATTGTTTTGTCCCTCCATCTTAGGTTTTCATGTCTTTTCTAATTGTTGAGGTAGCCCTAGGGTATTATTGAGTGTGAAGGGGTTGGAGGTCAGAAGCTAATTCTGGAATTGCCCATATGGTCCTTCTGGTGGCAGCATCTTGCCTTACACTGACCTCATTGGTTAGGGTCAGTGACAGGTATTTGAGCTACATGCTTTTTTTTTTTTTTTGGTTTGTTTCATTGAGGCCCTAGTCTACTATTTTAACACATTTTTAACTTTTTTTTTTCCCTTTGTAAATACTAATGGCAGATAGGGGATCTCAAAATATGGCCTTATATTTCAAGTAATACTGAAGTTAATCAAGATAGCAGTCATAACTGGTTGCCTTCTGTTTCTTGAAATACTTTTTTAAAAAGTCAAATAGAATAACATTCTTTGAATAACTAAACTTTAGAATTCTCTCTGGGAAAGAGTCTTTGTTGCTTAGATAATGGCCAGGAGTTTGGCAGTAGGATGAATTTATAGTTTATGCTCTGTCCTGTTTAGTTGGGTTTTTTGTTTGTTTTTCAGCTTTTTCATTGCTTTACTTTGATAGTTTTACACTGAAAGCATGTTTGAGCAGCATAGAGAGCTCTCATATGCCCATTACCGAGATATACCAGTTGTTAGGTTTTCCCCCACGTGCTTTCTCATTTGTATGCTCTATAAATACTGTGTACATTTTACTTCCAAACCATTTGAAGACAGTGTACAGACATGTCCCCTTTTCCATGAAGATTTCAGTGTATATTTTCTAAGAACAAGGATTTTCTTTTTATTAACCACAGTGCACTTAAAAAATCTCAGGTGGGTGAAGTCTATAGCTGATATTCAGATTTTTTTGTCTGGGACCCAGTCCAGAATCCCATGTTACGTGTGATTGGCGTGTTTCTTCAGTCTCCCTTAATCTGGGACAGTTCCTCAGCCTTTAATGTCTCACTTTTTTGTTTTTAAAGAGTATAGACCAAATTGTGTACATTGTCTCTTGATATATGTAGCTTTCTTATGATGAGACTCAGAATATCATTTCAGGAGGAACTTAATGTAGGCTGGTCTCCTGGCTGCTGACGTTAACTGTGATCACTTTAAGATTGTGTTCTTTAGTCCCCACACACAATTCTTTTGCTTGTATACTTCACCTATGGAGAAAAAAGTTGTGAGATTTTCTCCTTAGACATATTAAAAGTATTATATTCATTCCCTGACAAAGATCATTCTTTATTAATAAAGATGAATAACAAATCTTCCATTCCTGGAATAAATCCCACTTGGTTATTATTTTAATACCTAATAAATACGGATACTTTCTCAGTTTTATTTAAGATTTTTTAAAAAATCGACAGTCACAAATTTCTGCTTGATAAAAAGCATTAGAAAGTTTTCCTTGGTGTTCAGTGCTCTGGAGCAGTCTGCGCAGCAGTGAGTCCTCTGGTCTTAGGTCTTCTGGAATTCACCTGTGAGGCCGTCCAGCACTAGTGCTGTCTTTGGGGCAGCTCCTTGATACCTTTATGTCTAATACAGAAGTTGGTCTTGAAGCTTTTTACCTCTGCTGAGGTCTGTTCTGGTCACCAGCATTTTATCCATTTCATCTTGGTTTCAGAGATATGCAAAGCAGCCTCATGGTTTTAAAATTTTGTTTCTATGCTCTTCCCCCCTTTGCCTTTTTTTACTCAGTATATTCATACCCTTGGTTTCCCCACAAGGAAAAAGAATACCCATCCCTTTCTCAATTACATCAAAAGAACTAAAAATGTTTTATTAGTTTGAACCTTTTTCTGTTCTCTGCTTCTTTAATTTCAGATTTTATCTTTGATTTCTTATACTTTGTTTTACCTTTTGGGCTAAGAATTAATTCATTTATTTTTATTCTTTCATTTTACTAATAATATATTTAACTGTAAATCTATAAGTTCTACTTATATATTATATATTCAAGTATTATATATACTTAAATATATGTTATACTTATTGCCATAAGTTCTACCATACAGATTTCATTTTTTTTCCCCACATTTCTGTAATTTTAGTATTTCTCCTTTCACCCAAGTGTTCATAGATTTTTTTGTTTGTTTTTTTAATTGCCAAGTGGAAGGGCTTTTTCATTGAATCCATTTTAAAATAACACCAGTAATCTTATATTTTAGACATCAGCCAACAGAATTGCATATACTGTGTTTACCCACACATTCTTGGTTTACCTTTTGCTCAGTCTCAGTTGTTACTAGTTTGCCTCATAGTGAGATTGAGTCCCCAAGAAAGTAGGGCTTTTGCCAGCTCTCAGTGTGGGGTGAATAGCTACCTGTGGGGGGCTGAGGCTGGCAGGGTACTAGATGTGTTACCTGCGAAACTTTCAAGGTGTTGCTTTTCATGTTAGATCTCCTCCTCCGTACCCACCTCCTAGGTGGCAGAGGGATAGACGTCACTTATTCTTCACGGAACTCTCTTTTTATTGAAAACAGGTGTTGAGAGAAAAAAGAATTCCTCCCTGGATGGAGGTGGCCCTGATCCCCATGACAGGAAAACCAAGTCTGTACCCAGGATTGTACCTTTTTACCACTCCTTGTCGACTGGTGCGGCCTGTGCAGAACTTGGAACTAGGCAAAGAAGAACTGATTGGAACTATGGAACAGGTACATAGACCCCTGTGATGATATGATATACAGCTTTCAGAGACTCAGTTAACTGTTAAAGTGTTACAGTGATCATGACAGTCAGGCATTTGAAAGAAAGTCACAACTTATTTTCTGCCTCCTCTGTGATCAGCATGAAGCAGTTTTCATGCTTATCAAACCTGAGAGGGTTGGTGTTCACCTTAGCTGCCTTTCCCATCCCACTCAGCTCCCCAAGTTTCTTTGCACCTGGCTCTGCCTTGGGTGGTGAGACTGGAACATTCTGCTAAAATCACTCACAATCTTTGCTTACATCTCTGTAGTTGCAAAACTCTAGGCTTTGTGCTACTGATAAAAATTTTTCCTCCTTCCTATCCCCCTTCATAGTTGGACCAGGGTAGATTTAGAATGAAATGTTTAAGATGTGCTATTTCTTACTGTGCATCCCTGCAGTGTTCATGATACTGGGTGGGTGGGAAGGTTTTCTTAAACTCTGATCAATAGTAAGAGCTAATATGTGTTAGCAGTCACAGTTACATTGTGCCTTGAACTTCCTGGTCCTTCCTCTTTCCAGATCTTCATGAATGTTGCCATCTTCGAGGATGAGGTTCTGGCTGGGGTCACCACGCACCAGGAGCTCTTCCCTCACAGCCTGCTGAGTGTGATCGCCAACTTCATCCCTTTCTCAGATCACAACCAGAGTCCGAGAAATATGTACCAGTGCCAAATGGGTAAGACAGAGCATAGAGTGGTGGTGGTCACAAAAGAAAACAGACTGCAATTTTTAACTCTGAGATAACTTCAAACTCAAGAGAAAAGCTAAAAGTTATAAGAATAGTACAAAGAACTTCCATAGACCCTTTACCTAGATTTTGCCTCATTTGCAGTTTCCTCTTGGAAAGTGAGCTGCTCCTTTACCCCCTGAACATCCTGCTATGTATTTCCTAACAACAGGGCGGTCTACTTACATAATCAAGGACAATTACTAAAATCGGGAAATTTAAGAATACATTATTTTATAGCATAATAAAGTTTGTGGAAGTTTTTCCCTGGGTAGCACCTAGTCCAAGACCATATGTTGTATTCAGTTCTCTTGTCTCTTTAGTTCTTTAAGTTAGATCTTTAGCCTTAAATGTCTGTCTTACCTTATTTTTAAGAAAAAGATAAATTTATCTTGTAGAATGTCCATCAGCTTGGTTTTGCCTAAGGTCCTGTGATTAGATTTGTTAACAGTACAAGCCGTGTGGTCACCCGTCATTATCATCTCTAGTGCTTTCTTTCATTCGTGCCTGGTGATTCAAGTTTTCATGGAGGGTCATTTCAGCCTGGAATTTTCAGCCTGAACAGCTTCTCTTTAACATTTTTTTATAGCTAGCTGCAGGTTGCTGGCTGCAAATTCTCTTAGTTTTCATTTATCTGAGGATGTCTTTATTTCATCTTCACTTGCAGAAACTGGATATATAATTCTGATTTGACAGGACTTTCGGGTTCCCCCCTCCCTGAGCACTTAAAAGATGTTGTTATGCTCTGTTTTTTATCTTTGTCATTTCTAATTAGAAGTCAGTGGTTATGTGTATTATTGTTTGCTTGATTCTAGTGTTATTTATTTTTCTTCTGTCCTTAAGATTTTCCCATTATGTTTGGTATGTAAGCTGATTGACTGTGATATGCCTAAATATGTTGCTGTTTGTATTTATCTTGCTTGGATATTCCTAAACCTGTTATTTTGCTGATATTCCTAAACCTGTTTTTAAAAATTAAGTCAAATCTATAAGATATTCTGTCATTATTTCTAGAAATAATGAGACTGTTCTGTCTCATGTCCTGAGATGTCTGTTATGCATCATATATGTTAAGCCTTTTAACACGTTATTGACCGGAGGACTTTTGCAGAAACTAAGGCTTGTGGCCGATGATTTGTTATGTAAGTTAATGTTGAAATGTCTCTGGTAAATAACATTTGGGTAACAAAAGACATACTAATACATCTCCAGTCAATAAGTTGTTAATATTGTCCCATAAGCCATTGAATTTTCTGTTCTCTTTTTTTTTCTTTCTTTCTCCTTCAGATTGGGACATTTTATTGATCTGTCATATTCACTGACTTTTCTGTCATTACTGAATTTTTATTTCAGACACTTAATTTTTTAGCCTAGAGCTTCCATTTGTTTCATTTTTATAGTTCCTGTTTTATCTGAGATTCTGATCTCCATTCATGGTGGACGTATTTTCCATTACATTTTGAGCACAGTTGTAACAGGTATTTTAAAGTCATTACCTCCCAATTCCAACATTTGGATCGTCTCAGGATCAGTCTCCACTGATTGCATCTTTCTTGAGTCTAGGTCACATTTTCCTGTTTCTCTGTATGTGTAGTAATACTGGATTGTATTGTAGATGGAAAATATGTGGTAAAGACTGGAATTTCATGGTGGTCCAATGGTTAGGACCCAGTGCCTTCACTTCTGGGGCCCAGGTTCAATCCCTAGTTGAAGAGCTAAGACCCTGCAAGCTGTGTAGTCAAAACAAAAAAAAATGGATTCTATTCTGTTCCTCTGGCGAGGGCTGGTTTTCAGATTTCTGGAAGCAAGCTTCCAGTGGTTGATATGTGCTCTTTAGTCTTAGCTGGACTGCTTATGTCTGTCCCACCGTGCATAGTTCTAGAGTCCACCAAAGATTTGGACTGCTGTTCTGACTGGGCCATCAGACAAAACATAAAAAACAAAACATCCAAAACTGAGAAAACTGGAAATTCATTCAGCGCAGTTCCTTTTGTCCAAGTGTTAATCCCTCTCTAGTTTGTAACTTCCTGTGGTTACATTCCAGTGCTTTCAGCTAGTATGTGTATGTATGTAATTGGCTTTTGTTTTTCTTCTGGATCTTTTACTTATACATGTTGAGAGTGATATTGTAGGAGTGGCCCTCTCTTACTGGAAGCTGCAAATCTCCCTTTCTGTTTTTTAAAAGTTCCCCTATGTATATATTTATCTATTTTAGTTTTTAAAATCATTTTGTTTTGAATTGATTCTCTGTACTGTAGGGAAGTACAAAAAAGAAACTTCTCTATCCTGTACCTGACTACCCAGAGTTAACAAATACTGACATTTTGTTCTGTATGTGTGTGTGGGTAGGTGGATGTCTGTGTAAGAAAGTAGTCTAGGGACTTCCCTGATGGCCCAGTGGCTAAAGCGGCATGCTCCTAGTGCTGGGGGCCCAGGTTTGATCCCTGGTCAGGGAACTAGATCCCACATGCAGCAACAAAGATCAAAGATCCTGCATGCCTCAACTAAGACCCAGTGCAGCCAAATAAATAAAATTAAAAAAAAAAAAAAGAAAGTCGTCTAATTAGACAATAGTTACTATCACTCCTCTCCCACCAGTAATAGTAATGTCCCGTAGTTTTGTATGTATCCTTTAAATCCTCTTTTTATGCTTTTTTTACATTACACATTTCCATAAACTAGGTCTAGAACTATTCGGATTGTGTGGCAAATCTACACGAATATATCCTAGTAAATGTCATTCCCTACTTTTTCTCACACAGCATTGTTTTCATGGTTGGGTCATGTTCATACACATTTGTCTACTTCATTTTCACACCAGGTATTAGTCTGTAGTAAACGTAACCAGCATGACTTACTCATTTATTCATCCCCTTATGATGAATATTTGGTTTCCAATTTTATATGTTATCTTTGACATCAACAGGGAAAAAAACAAAATGTTAATGTTTTTTTTCCCTTTGTAGGTAAGCAGACCATGGGCTTTCCACTTCTCACTTTTCAAGATCGATCAGATAATAAACTGTATCGTCTTCAGACTCCACAGAGCCCTTTAGTAAGACCGTACATGTATGATTATTATGACATGGATAACTACCCAATTGGGACAAATGCCATTGTCGCTGTTATCTCTTACACTGGCTACGACATGGAAGATGCCATGGTAAGTGCTGCTAAGAGGTGTACTTCCACCCTTTCTCATTTTTAACTTTTCTGTTTACCATCAGATCACTGAAGGAGTATTTCTTATGTGCCCAAGTACCTAATATTTGATGCATGAATGTTCTATTAATTAATTCCTGGTCTAAGTTAAAAGTGACAAGGGGACTTCCCTGGCAGTTCAATGGTTAAGACTCTGTCCTCCCAGTGTTGGGGGCACAGGTTCCGTCCCTGGTTGGGGACCTAAGATCCTATATGCTGCTCAGTAAGGCCTCCCACCCCGCAAAAAAGTGTCAAACTTTGAGGGATATCACTAGATATTTCATATGCATATAGCCTGCGTATTTGAGTGCACAGTGCAAGTAGATGTCAAATGAATGTAAAGTAATCTTAGAAACATCTACTTTTTGTATTTATGCATGATTGGGTTCTCAGCCATCTATATGTGTCTGGATTTTAATAGTTAGCATAGGTGATTTGGGAGATGTGGAGTTTTAAAATCAAATGCCAGTTATCCTAAACCAGTTATAATGCTAACCAGCTTTATTTTGAAAACCCTTATTTGGCCTCAGTCTGTTAAATTAATGATCCTCTGACTTCACAGATTGTGAATAAGGCCTCTTGGGAACGAGGCTTTGCCCATGGGAGTGTCTACAAGTCTGAATTCATAGATCTGTCTGAAAGAATTAAACAAGGAGATGATAGTCTGGTCTTTGGAGTCAAACCTGGAGACCCACGGGTTCTGCAGAAGTTGGACAATGATGGATTGCCATTTATTGGAGCACAACTGAAGTATGGAGATCCATATTACAGCTACCTAAACCTCAACACCGGGGAAGGCTTTGTGATGTACTATAAGTAAGTTTGCATACCCGGAGCTATTTTTTATGGGCTATTTCTCAGTGAAATCTCTGGAAGTCAGTGAATGTTATTTTTCAACAGAATTTTTGGAGTAATACTAGGGGTAGCTTAGTCATTAACTGAATGGACATTTCTTATATGAGATGAAGTTCTGTGGTCTGTTGTACTGTTTTGTTTTCCTACTTTTCTTGTCAGTCTGTTAAATCTGATGAGTTATATCTGGGATTTATTTTACAACTGTTATTATTCAGACTTGATCATCTCTCTCAGACATGTTAATAATGTGTCTTAGCTAAAAAGTGGAATTCATTATCCCTGTTACTAAAACTGGATTTTTTAGGTCTTAGCTGCCTTTCTTGCTACTGTTCTTCCAATCACAGTTCTGTAGTGAATGTAATCAATACCCCTGTCCATAAGTATTTTTAGGGATACCAGCTCTATTTGTAGTGAAGAATAGAGATAAGAATAATTTTTGCAAATATCCATTATAAAACACTAAATACTAATATATCAATAAAAGTATCTCTAGACATTTATTTATTAAACAACAAAAATTTATTTTTTCACAGTTTGGAGGGTCAGAGTCCCAGATCAAGGTGAAGGCAGGTTTGGTTTCCCGAGGCCTCTTGGCTTGCAGGTGGCCACCTTCTCCTTGTCGCACATGGTATTTTTTCCTGTGCACGTGTGCCTCTCTTGTCTCTCCTTGTATCCAAATTTCCTCTTCTTATGGTGATGCCAGTTATTAGATTGCATTCAGGAGGGACCGGCCTAATGGTCTCGTTATTAACTTCTATTACCTTTTTAAAGCTCCGATGTCCAAATACAGCCACATTCTAAGGCACCCTCTATTCATTTTAACAAATATTTGACATTCTGCCCTGTTTACTTTTTCCTAGGAGTAAAGAAAACTGTATTGTGGATAACATTAAAGTGTGCAGTAATGATACCGGCACTGGCAAGTTCAAGTGTGTGTGCATCACGATGCGAGTGCCCCGGAACCCAACAATTGGAGATAAGTTCGCCAGTCGTCACGGGCAGAAGGGCATCTTGAGCAGGCTGTGGCCAGTGGAGGACATGCCATTCACCGAGAGCGGGATGGTCCCTGACATTCTGTTCAACCCCCATGGTTTTCCATCCCGCATGACCATAGGCATGCTGATCGAGAGCATGGCCGGCAAGTCTGCAGCTCTGCACGGGCTCTGCCACGACGCGACCCCCTTCATCTTCTCAGAGGAGAACTCAGCCCTGGAATACTTTGGCGAGATGCTGAAGGCCGCTGGCTACAACTACTATGGCACCGAGAGGTTGTACAGTGGCATTAGTGGGCTGGAGCTAGAAGCAGACATCTTCATAGGCGTGGTGTACTACCAGCGTTTACGCCACATGGTCTCCGACAAATTCCAAGTGAGGACCACAGGAGCCCGAGACAAAGTCACTAACCAGCCTATAGGGGGGAGAAACGTCCAGGGTGGAATCCGTTTTGGGGAGATGGAGCGGGATGCCCTTTTAGCTCACGGTACATCTTTTCTCCTCCATGACCGCCTCTTCAACTGCTCGGATCGGTCAGTGGCCCACGTGTGTGTGAAGTGTGGCAGTCTGCTTTCCCCTCTGTTGGAGAAGCCGCCCCCATCGTGGTCTGCCCTGCGCAACAGAAAGTACATCTGTGCCCTCTGTAACCGCAGTGACACCATTGACACCATCTCCTTGCCTTATGTCTTTCGGTATTTTGTAGCTGAACTGGCAGCTATGAACATCAAAGTGAAGCTGGACATCGTTTAACCTGACGCAGGTCTTTTGGGTCAAGACTGCTGTCAGATTAAAACAAGATGTTGTTCTGGTGAGGCTATTCATAGTTATTACTCTGGAGTGTTTCATGGTTGTCAGAGCTTTCAACCAAGACCTGGCAACTCAGAAGGCAGACTTTCTCAGTTGCTCTAGTATAACTATTGAAGGTGACTTTCAGTATATTTGTTCTTTAAAATTCATACATTGACAAATAGAAGGATATTCAGGGAAAAGTCTGTCTAACCCCAGGTTCTCTGCATCCTGCTTTCAGCAGGCAGTGACTGTCAAACATTTATCTGTCCATGTGGAGCAGAGCAGTTCAAAATAAACACAGTGTAAGCGTATATGTAATTTTATATTTTCTTACATTAAAAAATAAAAGGTAGAAATTTTTAACAGCTTTATTGAAGTGTATGTTTACACAAAAAGTGCACATATTTAATGTATATAATTAGGTGGGTTTGAACATATGCATATACCTGTGAATGATCACCACAGTCATGGTAATAAACATCACCTCCAAGTTTCCTTGTGTCCCTTTGGGTTGTTTTTTGGTGTTTTTAATGGTAAGAACACTGAACTTGACATCTATGCTATGGACTATGGATAGAACACAAATTAATATATCACTCCATAAAAAGTTATTCAAAAGATTGATGTGTGTCTCCAGAAACTGGGTTTTTGTATAACAAAAAAACAATGTCTTTATTGAAAGTGAAAGTTGCTCAGTCATGTCTGACTCTTTGTGACCCCATGGACTATACAGTCCATGGAATTCTCCAGGCCATAATACTGGAGTGGGTAACCTTTCCCTTCTCCAGGGAATCTTCCCAACCCAGGTCTCCAGCATTGCAGGTGGATTCTTTACCAACTGAGTTATCAGGGAAGCCAGTCTTTACTGAAGAAGTGATAAAATTGAATCTGTATATAACATGTCTATAAGTGAACGGTTGCTAAAACACATAAAAAGATATAACTCAGAATTGAATTTTATACTTACATGACTATAACAAAAATGTATCTAAAAGAGCTATATTCAACATGGAATGATATGAAATATATTAATATCTATGAATGGACAGTTTGTATAAAACAGTTTACTCAGGAAATATCTGAATACAAGAATGATTGGTATCTTTGAGAATAAACTACTGTAGAGTGGGAACAACTATACACACCCAACTCAGCTATATGCTACGTATCTATAATAGGAAAATAGAATATAGAAGAAAATATTTCAACATAAGAAATTTCTGTATACATAATTGAATATATCTTTTATATCTCCATGAGTGAAGAGTTTGTGAATCTAAATGAGTGTATCTACCAAAAGGAAGGATTTATATACAAAAGTGAGCAATAGAAAATATGTCTAAATGGCATGTTGGTAGAAAACAAAAAAGGTGTCAGGAATTCCCTAGTGGTTCATGTGTTAGGACCCCGTGCTTTCACTGCAAGAAGCCTGGCTTCAATCCCTGGTCAGGGAACTAAGGTCCCACAAAAAGTGCAGCCAAAAAGAAGGGGGGGAAAAAAGCTGTCTACTGAAAGGAAACATCTATATAACACATACTATGAATCTGGAATAAAATGGGGCTAAAATGGAAATGAATATATCTACTCAAGAGTATAGCTGAATGATTGCTTACTTATCTCTGAATTGAATGTTGGTGTAATGACGAGTGTATCTAATCAGAATGAGTGACGTGTTTGTATCCATGAATGAAGTGTTTGTGAACACAAGTGATGTATATGGAGTATTAGAATACAAGTAACTGTCCCTGTTAATAGGATTTAGAAACAAGACTGAAAGGTTTCTTCCCTATGAATGGGTTGCTGGGTGTCTATGGAATCAAGCTGCCACATTGAATGATGTTTTATGTCTCTATAAATGGAGTGTTGGTGAACCCAAATGAATATATCTACTCAGATAAGAAGGTATATTCAAGGTCTATGTGTGTGTGAGAAACTCATGTGTAAATATATATATATATAAATATATAATCTCAATTAATGAACAAGCAAAAAATTACTTAGGAGAAGGAAATGGCAACCCACTCCAGTGTTCTTGCCTGGAGAATCCCAGGGATGGGGGAGCCTGGTGGGCTGCCGTCTATGGGGTCCCACAGAGTTGGACACAACTGAAGTGACTTAGCAGCAGTGACTGTATGTTTGTGTAAAATGGCATGACCATGTTGAATGTATAAGTTTGTTAATTAAATTTTCTTCTAATAAAAATTTATTATGAAAAAAATTACTTAAAGGAAAAATACATTCAAAAGATTTAATTATATGTTATGCAATTTGCAGAAAAATATCTTCAGTGAGAGGATAGGGCTAAACTTAAAACTGAGTAAGTAACATATCCATGAATGGAGTGGTAAATAATGAAAGAATTTGAGTATCTCAAAGAAGTAAATACCCAATTGAATGGCAGATTTTGGTTCCTGGTGATACCCATCCCTGGGTGCTGCTAGAAGCCAGACCTCCGGATCTAGCCCACTTGGAGACAAATCCACGGGATAGGTTCAGCCTTCAATCCGTCAGGCAGTCAAAATACTTTCACCTAAGTTCCTAATGAGAAGCCACATTTTATTCCATCTGTCTTGCGATACAAAAGGCTGTATCACAGGGCAGCGCCACAGCCCCACTTGTCTGGGCACGTGGAGGACATCCAGCCTTAGACTTCTCACCCTCACCCAGATTTGTTAGGGGTCCTGCATCACTCTTTTTATCAAGCTGTGCAGCATGTGGATCTTAGTTCCCCGACCTGGGATGGGATCCATGCCCCCTGCATTGGGAACCAAGTTTTAGCAACTGGACCACCAGGGAAGTCCCTATCCCTTGCCACTCTTGGCACATCTTCAGGTTATAGTGTTGCTGTAACAATCCTGCCGACTCTGTCCACCCAACTGTGCCCTTGAAACACGGACCTGCCAACACACCTAGTGGTTGTAACTGGTACTGCGTGATGTATTATAAAAACACGTTTCAGTGACTGGAGTGATTCTCTTGATGGTAAGGGTTGCTCCCACTGGGAAAATGTTACAATGACAACAGCAGCAATGGGATGAGCACACTTCTGGGACCTGTCTGGCACCCCCAGCCCAGCCATGTGGTGTGGGAGAAGCAGTGTAGGATTAGAGGGGAAACCACTGCACTGGCATTTAAAATATGGTGGAGGCAGGTGTGCCTAAGAAACCAGCCAGCAGACTACACACTGCCCTTTCACTCACACCAGTCAGTCCTGGAGAGCCTTCTGGGACCTGTCTGGCACCCCCAGCCCAGCCATGTGGTGTGGGAGAAGCAGTGTAGGATTAGAGGGGAAACCACTGCACTGGCATTTAAAATATGGTGGAGGCAGGTGTGCCTAAGAAACCAGCCAGCAGACTACAGACTGCCCTTTCACTCACACCAGTCAGTCCTGGAGAGCCTCTGAATTTCAAGTGTTAATTACTGACAATTATACAGAGTGCTGGAGAAGGCAATGGCACCCCACTCCGGTGCTCTTGCCTGGAAAATCCCATGGACGGAGGAGCCTGGTGGGCTGCAGTCCATGGGGTTGCGAACAGTCTGACACGACTGAGCAACTTCATTTTCACTTTTCACTTTCATTCATTGGAGAAGGAAATGGCAACCCACTCCAGTGTTCTTGCCTGGAGAATCCCAGGGATGGGGGAGCCTGGTGGGCTGCCGTCTCTGGGGTCGCACAGAGTCGGACACGACTGAAGTGACTTAGCAGCAGCATACAGAGTGCAGCCTGTGGCAAAGGTTGTGAGTGAACGTGGCCCCTAGAGCTTGGGGCTTGGTATCTTTACAAGACGAGAGGACACAGAGACAGAGGAGGTTGTTAGTGAAGGCTGAATGAGTATCTACTAGTAGAGAAAAGCCAAGAACTGTCGGCAACCACCAGAAGATGGAAACAGGCCTGAAGATTTTCCCAGTCTCCCGAAGGAATCAACCTGCCAGCACCCTGATTCTGAACTTCGGGCTTGAACTGTGAGAGGATATGTATCTGTCTCCTCAGTTTGTGGTTGACCATTCAACAGCCTCAGGAATCTAAGGACTGAGCTTGACGCCAGGCGGAACACGCCATTGGATAGTATGGGCTCCAAGAGTGAAATTTAGATGCCTCCCTTGGGACAGTATGTTTAACACTGGGATCAGTGAAGAGGGGGTGAAGGGGCCCAATGGAGGCCACTCTCTCCCTGGCCAGTCACCTGGCCAATCCCCTTCCAGGCGACCTGCTCCCCTTTGCCTTTCTTTTCACCACACCCTCCTCCCTTCCCACTGAAATGTGCAAATCTCACATAAAATCAAACAGCTGATTCCTCCTCCCTTCTCAACCTCTCCCAATTCTTAGTGCTATTCTCAGCTAAACTATCAAGAAGAGAGTAATCATTAACGCTGCCCAGAGGGGTTTGCATATGTAAGTAGGTACTTTTTAACCCAAATTAATTCAAGTGAGTGTACTCAGTCCCTTCAGTGATGTCTGACTCTCTGCGACCATAAGGGCTGTAACCTGCCAGGCTCCTCTGTCCATGAGATTGTCCAGGCAAGAATATTGGAGTGGGTTGCTATTTCCTCCTCCAGGGGATCTTTCCTACCCAGGGATCAAACCCGAGTCTCTCATGTTCCCTGCATTGGCAAGTGGGTACTTTACCACTAGTGCCATCTCAAGGGCGAGTAGTTTTTGTGTGTCTGTTTTTGAATGTTTCTGCTTCTAGGACATTGCTCAGCAGAGGGTAGTAATACTAGGACCTCCCTTCTAGATAAATTGGCCTAAAGAAGGGGCTTCCTTTCTGTCTCTCTGGCTTCTCATTGAATCCTCAAACACTATTACAGGTAGATTTGCCTTGGGAAGCTTACTGAAAACACAGAATCCGGAGCCCCACACACCATCTCACTCAGTGTAAAAGCCAGAGTCCTGGTAACTGCCCCCAAGGCCACACGCATCCAGCCTTTTGGTAGTGCCTTGACCTCCCTCATCATTCACCCTGTACTCCAGCTAAACTGCCCTATCCTCCTGCTCCTTGAATGGATCCTGCAGGTTCCAACCTCAGGTGAGGGCCTTTGCATTTGCCATTTTCTCTCCTGGGACACTTGTTCCCGGGGCTCCCTCTCTCCCCGTCTCAGATCTTTGTTCAGTGTACCATCTCCGGGAGGTCCTCTAAAGTTCTGCAGCAATTCCAATGAGTGGAGGTCTCCACCACCAACCCAATTTTTCAGACACCAGCCGGGTGGCCTATAATTCAACTGAATTCTGACCCTACTGTTACCAAGCCAGGGGTCTACAACAAAGAAGGAGTTTATTCACAGAGCAGCCAAGTGAGGAGATGGCAGAACATGTCTCAGATCCGCCTCTCCAAAGGCAAGGGGCTTGGGATATTTATGGGATAAAGAAGCAGGGTGGCCTTAGGCACTGGGATGGGTGGCCCGCCAGAGATGAGAAAAAGATGAGGTAACTGGTGTTCTGCACAAGATATCCAAGTTACATGCTTCTTCATGAGATGCCTGCTCAAAGGTGGAGGCATTAGCAGGATCTGAGGGTGAAGTTTCCAGCCCTCTGATGACAAAAAGTCATTCACCCAACACTTGTGCAGGCCCAGTTTCAGGGCTGGTGGTCTCAACCAATCTTAAGGAAATTGAGCAGAACCCTACAGGGCTATCCCAGTTGCAGTCCCCTCCAGGTTCCTCAACCTCCTGCCTTAAAAAAAAAAAAAATCCACCTTAGTTTCCCTGCCCTCTCAAGTTTCAGAAGAGAGACTCAAGCAATTGATTATTTAAGAAGGGACAAAAGCAGAGAAATTCCCTGGTGATCTGGCGGTTAGGACTCACTTTCACTGCCATGTGCCCAGGTTCAATGCCTGGTCAGGGAAGTAAAATCCCACAAGCTGTATGGCGCGGCCTTCCCACCTAAGGAGAAGGGGAGGGCAAAAGCAGGAACTAACAAAAGTTCAATCAGAAGAAAGTAACACACACACAAAAATAAGAAAGTCACACATCCTGCAGACTTCACCCTATATTGTCTATAATCACCACCACCCCCCCTCAAAAAAAAAAAAAAAAAAAAAACGTTGGAGGGTTTGGGGTTTTTGAATACAAGCTACCCATTCTCTTTGCTTGGCCCTGAAATAAACCTTTCGCTGCTCCAAACTTCCAGGTTTCAGTTTTTTTAGCCTCACTGTGCACTAAACACATAAACTTTTTTTTAGCAATCTGTTTCCTTATCTGCTGTAAGATAAGCTCAAGAATCTCTGTTAGTCACCAGTTTCTGTTAACCAGGTGGGGCTGGATTTCCCTTTCTACAGGGAGATAGCATCAGATTCTACAGGTTAAGGGGTTGGTCCTCCAAGGCTGCCTTCCTTTGCCCTCCCTGCCCAACACCCCCATAAGCAGGTACACTTCAGGGGGCAACCCTGAGCCCAGGCTGTGCTAACCTGTACTTCTGGCCAACTGGCTAGAGAAGATGGGAGTTTTCAACAGAACCCTCCTTGTGTTCAATGAATTTGCTAGAGAGGCTCACAGAACTCAGAAAACATTTTACTTGCTGTTGGACCAAGATATAACTGAGTATGTCACTTGGAAACAGCCAGATGGAAGAGGGGAATAGGGCAAAATATGGGGAAAAGGCATGGAGCGTCCAAACTCTCCACCAGACCACCTCCTCAAATCTTTTTAGGTGTTCATCAACCTGCAAGTTCTCCAAACCTCTTCCTTTTGGGTTTTCAGTGGAGGATTCATTACACAGGTATGAGTAATTAAGTCACCAGTCATATGTAACTTTGTTCGTAGTGATGCTTTCTAAGGCTCACTTGACTTCACATTCCAGGATGTCTGGCTCTAGGTGAGTGATCACACCATCGTGATTATCTTGGTCGTGAAGATCTTTTTTGTACAGTTCTTCTGTGTATTCTTGCCACCTCTTCTTAATATCTTCTGCTTCTGTTAGGTCCATACCATTTCTGTCCTTTATCGAGCCCATCTTTGCATGAAATGTTCCCTTGGTATCTTTAATTTTCTTGAAGAGATCTCTAGTCTGTTCCATTCTGTTGTTTTCCTGTATTTCTTTGCATTGATTGCTGAGGAAGGCTTTCTTATCTCTTCTTGCTATTCTTTGGAACTCTGCATTCAGATGCTTATATCTTTCCTTTTCTCCTTTGCTTTTTGCTTCTCTTCTTTTCACAGCTATTTGTAAGGCCTCCTCAGACAGCCATTTTGCTTTTTGGCATTTCTGTTCCATGGGGATGGTCTTGATCCCTGTCTCCTGTACAATGTCAGGAACCTTCATCTATAGTTCATCAGGCACTCTATTTCTCAGATCTAGTCCCTTAAATCTATTTCTCACTTCCACTGTATAATCATAAGGGATTTGATTTAGGTCATACCTGAATGGTCTAGTGGTTTTCCCTACTTTCTTTGCCAAAGCCTTTTCTATGCCAAAGCCATTGACATAGACATAGACATTGACATTTATTGTGTGGATCACCATAAACTGGAAAATTCTGAAAGATGGGAGTACCAGACCACCTGACCTGCCTCTTGAGAAACCTATATGCAGGTCAGGAAACAACAGTTAGAACTGGACATGGAACAACAGACTGGTTCCAAATAGGAAAAGGAGTATGTCAAGGCTGTATATTGTCACCCTGCTTATTAACTTTTATGCAGAGTACATCATGAGAAACGCTGGACTGGAAGAAGCACAAGCTGGAATCGAGACTGCCGGGAGAAATATCAATAACCTCAGATATGCAGATGACACCACCCTTATGGCAGAAAGTGAAGAGGAACTAAAAGCCTCTAGATGAAAGTGAAAGAGGAGAGTGAAAAAGTTGGCTTAAAGCTCAACATTCAGAAAACGAAGATCATGGCATCTGGTCCCATCACTTCATGGGAAATAGATGGGGAAACAGTGGAAACGGTGGCTGACTTTATTTTTTTGGGCTCCAAAATCACTGCAGATTGTGACTGCAGCCATGAAATTAAAAGACGCTTACTCCTTGGAAGGAAAGTTATGACCAACCTAGATAGCATATTAAAAAGCAGAGATATTACTTTGCCAACAAAGGTCCGTCTAGTCAAAGCTATGGTTTTTCCAGTGGTCATGTATGGATGTGAGAGTTGGACTGTGAAGAAAGCTGAGCGCCAAAGAATTGATGCTTTTGAACTGTGGTGTTGGAGAAGACTCTTGAGAGTCCCTTGGACTGCAAGGAGATCCAACCAGTCCATTCTAAAGGAGATAGTCCTGGGTGTTCTTTGGAAGGAATGATGCTGGGGCTGAAACTCCAGTATTTTGGCCACCTCATGAGAAGAGTTGACTCACTGGAAAAGACTGATGCTGGGAGGGATTGGGGGCAGGAGGAAAAGGGGACGACAGAGAATGAGATGGCTGGATGGCGTCACCGACTCGATGGACGGGAGTCTGAGTGAACTCCGGGAGTTGGTGATGGACAGGGAGGCCTGGCGTGCTGCGATTCATGGGGTCGCAAAGAGGCGGACACGACTGAGCGACTGAACTGAACTGAACTAACTCCCCCATGGTGACAGGGACCCGAGATGAAAACTCAGCGTCCGTCCTTAGATTCAGAGTGTATGCCCCGGGTAGCGGTCACGGCCTGGGTAACCCAGCTTGAGTAAAGGAGACTTTCAGGTCTCAGGAGAGACTTCCAGGGTACAGCTCTTGGAGTGACTTCCACCTTCCCGCCCACTCGGCCACGCGCAGGACCAGCCTCCGGAGCAGCGGAGGAGCGCATGCGCAGATCGAAGGTGCAGCGCGGCTTCAGGGGTCAGGTTCCCCGTCCGAGCACTCAGCAGCAGGCAGCCACAGAGCGCAACCAAGCAGCGAACAGTAGCATGTTGAGGGGTCGCGGCAGCGGAAGCCGCTCGCCACCAGCTCCAATCGGGAGGCTTAGAGAGCGATCGGCGACGGCAAAGTGCCGCCGTCCGGCAAATCTGCACCGCACTCCCAGTATGGCGGAGGTACCGCGATACTTCCCAATACTTCCAGGGAATTCCTCACGCAGCCAGGGCAAGCCGGAAACAGATGGGCATCAAGTACCCCAGCCGGCCGGAGGCGGAAGCCGCTACGCAGGGCGCCGCCATGATTCTTTGGGTCTGCTGGGAAGGGGATTTCCTACCGAAAGTAGGAGTCAAGGAGGCTGGGCGGGCGCCGCCATGACAACTTGATATCGGAAAAGGCGGGACTATTCTTCCTCATTGATCCTCCTCCAGCATCGGCCTCAGGATGTGAGTAGCTGGATCGCCTACCCCGTACCTACCCCCGTACTCCTCGTCTTCCCCAGTGTTCTGGACTTAGGCCAGGACCCCGAGAAGGATTGACTTCTCTGTTCCCTGAAGATTCGAGCCTCAGGATTCATCTCTGTCCTTCACAGGCCCCAGTTCTCTGCGTGTTCACAGAGCCCTCTCTGAGCGTTTAAATTCCACTCCTCTTTTGGGTCCAGTCTCCTAACACCCCAAACTTTGCCCCTGAAACCCCAGGTCTGGTCACTCACCCTGTATCCCTACCACTCCGGACTTGTCCCAGGAGCTCTAGGACTTTTAATAAGCCTGTCCTTAGAGCTCCATATTCCTCCCCCTGGATCATCTGACTGTACCTGTTGAACTTTTCAGATCTGTCCAGTACTTCAGACTTCACCTATAAGGCCCACACCTCTGATCTCTCTCTGGATTTCCAGACTGTGTTCCTGAGGGTGGGAAAAGCTCAATTGTAGAACCCTCCAGATTTACCCCAGAGCCCTGGCCCTCACCCAGGGCCTCCAGGTCATGCTCCTAGGAGCCTGAGACCTCCCCCAGAACCTCCAAATACGCACCAGGGCTTCAGGTCTCACTTTCAGTACCCGTGTCTTCAGGCCTCATCTCTAAAACCTTCTGGTCAAGAGACCCTTCCCCAGAACCCAAGAGGTCACCCATTTGGACCTCTAAACCTCACTTTTAGGGCCTTCAAACTCATTTAGGGCTCCCAGGTTCTCTCAGAGAATTCTAGGTGTTAGTCCTAAGGCCCTAAGACTTCTCTGCATGCTGGGACTCCCAAGACCCTTCTTCCAGGAACCTTAAAACCTGCCTTAGATAATCAGACTTTTTTTTCCAGGGCCTTCACTATCTCCCCAGAAGCTTCCAGCCTGCTCCACAATCCCCAAGGCTCATGCTTAATTCTCTACTCCCTGGCCCTTTTCCAGGATTCTTCAAACTTTCAGACTTACCCAAGACCCCAGTCCCACTCCTGACTCTGATCAGAACTACCTCCCTTTTTAAAAAAGCGTTTCTTGTTTATTGTTTATTAACGTAGGAAAGGTCACAAACAAGCAGAACCATCTTTTTGATGTGACAGTAAGAACATGTAGTGTTGTTTCTTTTCTGAAAGTCTTTAAGAACAGAATTTTAAATTTTAGTTTAGGTTTAGAAATGATCTTGATTTTTCTTTCCTAATGGTAATAGCTAAAAGCAGTGTACAAATATGAATACTTGAACAGTAAAAGTATAGGCAGTTTTTTCAGTTGTTCTGTTGTGTCTTAATCTTTTCATTGGATGCATTGGTATAAGCAGATGCTTTTAAAAAACAAGAGCCATTAATAGCTTGTCTTCTAAAGTATCTAAAATGGGATGATACACACATACACTTTCCTTCATTCAACAAATGATTTTTGAACACTCACTATATACTGAACACTGCTATATGCACTGGGGGTACAGCCGTGAACAAAATGGGCCAAGTGCCTGCCCCTGAGTGCTCCCTTTTCTTGCCTTCTGCCTGGACTGTTCCTAGTGTATCATGTCCCACAGGCAGGCAGCCCTGGAGATCACTGCTCGCTACTGCAGCCGGGAGCTGGAGCAGTATGGCCAGTGTGTGGCAGCCAAACCGGAGTCATGGCAGCGAGACTGTCACCACCTTAAGATGAGCATTGCCCAGTGCACATCCGCCCAGTGAGTGTGGGCAAGTACGGGACAGTGGGGGTGGGCAGCGGAGTGGAAGTCTCCCTGGCTTGAAATACCCTGCGTCCCGCAGCCCAATCATCCGTCAGATCCGCCAGGCCTGTTCGGAGCCTTTCAAGGCCTTTGAGGAATGTCTTCGACAGAATGAGGCCGCCATGGGCAACTGTGCGGAGCATGTGCGCCGATTCCTGCAGTGTGCAGAGCAGGTGCAACCGACACATAGACCCTCCACCTTGGAGGTAAGATGGGGCTCAGCAGTTCATCCCACCCGGTCATCCTTCTGGTTGCTCAAAGACCAGGGAGTCACCCTCAGCCCCACACAGAGCTTCACCATGTATCCTGACCCCAGGACATCGGGACACAATCCTCTCTCACCCCTTCCATAGCCCCTGCTTTAGTCCAGCCACCTCCACCACCAGGAGACCTGCCTCAGCCTTCTCCCTGGTCTCCCTGAATCCCCTCTTACCTTTCTAAAGATTTTTTTTTTTTTTTTGAGGTTTTGGCTGTGGTGGTTGCTTCTCTTGTTGCCTTGTTGCAGAGCACAGGCTCTAGATGTTCGGACTTCAGTAGTTGTAGCGCATGGGCTCAGTAGTTGTGGCTCCCAGGCTCTAGAGCATAGGCCCAGTAGTTGTGGCCCACAGGCTTTGTTGCATCTTCCTGGATCAGGGATCAAACTGGTGTTCCTCGCATTGCAAGGCAGTTTCTCAACCACTGAACCATCAGGGAAGCCCCCCTCTTACTTTGTCTCCATGCAGTGGCCAGAGATAACATTTAGGAACTGAAAACTGATCACATTACATCTTTGTCTAAAGTTCTTCAGCAGCTTCTGATCCACATTGAGAACAGAATCCCAGCTTTCTGCTGGTTCTCTGTGTTCTTTTCCAGGCTGACCCGATCTGCCTCCTCCCTTACCCACGTCCCCTCTCTCCTCCTCACTGCCTCTCAGCTCTGCAGGGATGGGGCAAAAAAAAAATCATAACTGGTTTTAATGTAAAAAGTACATAAGCAGATGCACAATATATCTATGGTATTAAAATGTCATGGATGGGTGCAGTTTTTGTTTTTTTTGGAATGTTCGAAAAGACTCCTTGGGGCGGGGAGGCAGTAATTTTAAAAAAAGAAAAGTTGAGAAATGCTGGTTTAGATATTTACTGTCTCCTCCACTGTACTGTGAGCTCTGAAGGTGAAAGTCAGATCTTTCACCAGTTCCCTCTCAATCCCCCTTCACTTGCCCCCCTCTCTCAGTTCTTGGGGCGCCATCTTCTCTTCTCCAGCCCAGAAGAGAAGCTCTTGGGCCTCCATGCTCTGTCTTAGCTCTTTCAATCCATTCTCTGTGATGGTCCCAGGGTGATTCCAGAGGAAATCTGATAATGTACTGCTTTATTTAGAAACCTTTTCATGGGGAAGTGGGAAGGAGGCTCAAGAAGAAGGGCATATAGGTATATATATAGCTGATTCACTTTGTTGTATAACAGAAACTAACACAACATTGTAAAGCAATTACACTTCAGTAATAAAATGAAAAAAAGAAACCTTTTCATGGTGCTTATGTTGACCAGGTCTAGTCTACCCCTCTTCCCCGACTCTGGGACAGCCTCCAGGGCCCTGCAGGATGTGGCCTCTGACCTTCCCACTCCCCATATCCTCCTCAAGCCCTGCGTTCCCACCCCAGAGAACGTGCAGTTATTCAAATGCCCATTAAACTTGCCTGCTGCTAAGCTTCTGTCTCACTATTTCTGCCTGGACTGCCCTTTCCTACTCCATCTGACTCATTCCATTTCCAGCTTAGATGTCCCCTCCCTCAGGAAACCTCCCCTTGTGGCCTATCTCCCTGCTCCCAGGATCCCTGAGCTCCTTCCACTATGGCTTATATTTTTCCCCTTGTAACTGCTTTCTTCCTGTTGCCAGTTTCAGAGGAGTTCTTGGCTAAAGACTAGGGAGCTGCCCTTATACCAGATCCTGTAGTCAGTGGTTTTTTTCCATACGGCAGAGATGAGTTCAAATCCCAATTGAGTCATTTGTGAGACAGACTTAATTCTTTCCAAAAAATATTCATTAAGGACTGCATACTATTTATACTGCTGCTGCTGCTACTGCTTCTAAGTCGCTTCAGTCGTGTCCAACTCTGTGCAACCCCATAGACGGCAGCCCACCAGGCTTCCCCATCCCCGGGATTCTCCAGGCAAGAACACAGGAGTGGGTTGCCATTTCCTTCTCCAATGCATGAAAGTGAAAAGTGAAAGTGAAGTCCCTCAGTCATGTCTGACTCTTAGCGACTCCATGGACTACAGCCTACCAGGCTCCTCCACCCATGGGATTTAACAGGCAAGAGTACTGTTAATCATATGTTGGTGACGTTTCTTTCAAGTTATTGGGAAAGACCTCATCTTCCCATCTCAGGGCCAGTTCCTCCCTCCCTCCCTCCCTCCCTGAGTGGGCAACCAAGCCTCACCCTTGTCTTCCTGTGGTCACCCCTGCCCTGGTCCTCAAGTCTACTCTCCCCTTGAAGCCAAACAAGCTTTTTATTTATTTGTTTTTTAAATTATTATTAAAGTATAATTGATTTACAGTGTTATGTTAGTTTCTGCTGTGCAGCAAAGTAAATCTGTTATACATTAATATATATCCACTCTTTTTTAGATTCTTTTCTCATATAGGTCATCATAGAGTATTGAACAGAGTTCTTTGTGCTATGCAGTAGGTTATCTGTTCAATACATATATATATATATATATATATATATATATATATATATATGGGCTTCCCTAGTGGCTCAGACAGTAAAGAATCTGCCTGCAATGCAGGAGACACAGACAGAGGTTCAATCCCTGGTTGAAAAGATCCCCTGGAGGAGGGAATGGCAACCCACTCCAATAGCCTTAGCTGGAGAATTCCATGGACAGAGGAGCCAGTCTATGGACTATCACTGATTTTTTCGTGTATGTGTATATATGTGTGTGTGTATATATACACACACACACACACACACACACAATCTGTTTTATTTCAATTTATCCCCCACTTCCCCTTTTCTCTTCGTAACTGTAAGTTTGTTTTCTACATCTGTGAGTCTATTTCTGTTCTGTAAATAAGTTCATTTGTACCATTTTTTAGATTCCACACATAAGCGATATCCAGAGGAGCTTTTAAAAACAGAAATTGGGTCACATCTGCTCCTTTAAAGCCAGGTGGTTCTCCAGTGCACTCAAAGTAATTAACCCCACACCCAGCTCCTCCTCAGTGTCCTCTCTTTCCCTGTTTTAACATCCCAATTGTAGCTTTTCCTCTTTGAGGGGGGCATTGAGATTCAGGCCTCCTGTATCCTCTGGTCTCCAAAATAGCAAACGCACAGGCTCATTTAGTATAACATAGTATAAAGACATCTATTAGCTTAGCTGACCGCATAAAGTACTACTTGTACCACCATACACACACACCACACAACTCTCCTCTTCACCCTGTTGTAGTTATTTTGTCTTTCCTTTCCTTTTTCTGTTTTTCTTGTCTGAGAGGCATGTGGAATCTTAGTTCCCTGACTTGGGATCTAACCCGTACCCCCTGCAGTGGAAGCTGGGAGTGCAGACTCTTAACCACTGGACCACCAGGGAAGTCCGTAGTTTTCTTCATGGGATTTATCAGCTAACGAATTTTTGTTCACTTGTTATCTGTCCCTCCCTGGAGTCAGAGATGTGTGTCTGTGTCCACTGCTGGGTCCCTGGAACCTGTCACAATCCTGTATGTACACAGCAGGTCCTCTGTAAACCCAACAGAACGCTGCATTTCTGACCCCAGTAGTGACAATTCCCTGCTCCCGAGGTGTTCACATGAAGACAGCTGAGGTCATCACCTGATGCCCTTTCCCTCCAGTCTGAGCTCTGCCAGGGCAGCCTCTGCTGTGTCTACACAGTCTCCCCAGCATGGTCCCAGGGCCAGCCAGGCACACAAGAGGTGCTGGTAGACTCTGATGTGTTTTTTTCCTCAGGCACACCCACTTCCTGCCTCCTGAGGACCCTTCGGATTGTAGGAAAACTGGACATGAGTGATTGGCCACAGGATGTCCCCTCCCCTGAAGAATGGCCAGGTGGAGTGCTGAGGGCCCTGGATGTGGGCCTGGCTTCCCTGGACATCAAGATTCACAATAAAGACTGTATAAAGACTGTATACCAGGCTTGAGTCCTGCCTTCAGCACCTGAGGGGGTCCCATTTCCCCACCTTAACCAAGTGTACCAAAGGGGTCTTGGGGCACCAGCCAAGCCATGCCAACTGTTCACCAGGGTTAAGACGACCCCTCTTCTGTCCTTAGCTCTGCCAACATCCGTTTCCTGGTTCCTGCTGCATGGATGTGGAGAAGAGCTCTCTCTCTCTTTAGCTCTAGCATTTACCAAGTCTTCACTGAGTGTTTCCTTGAGGCTTTGGGGGCAATAAATAACAGACCTCCTTGCCGCCTGAATTCAGAACCAGCTGGGTGATAGACACGGGGCATGAGGCAGTGCAGGTGAAAATACTTGCTTTTGTATTGAAAACATCTGCATTGAAGGATGTGGCTTAGGGTTTGCCGCCCTGGACTTCTCTTCTGTCATGGTTTCCATCCTTCCAGGGTCTAACCCTGGCTTCTTTGGTGGCTCAGTGGTAAACTGAGCAGAGGGCAGCAGGGAATGAAGTGAGCAGCCTTCAGCACACAGGATGAGTATGCTCAGGGGATGGGTAGGTGCCAGCTGTGGCTACTGCAGCTTCTTCGTCTTTGTTTTCAGGATCACAGCCTCTACTGGCACAGTTGGTTGATCCATCTTCCTGCAGAGGCAAGTCCTAAAGGGCAGAGGGTGGATGGGCAGGTGTGCAGGAGAGAGCGAGTCCAGAGCCTGCACCCAGCTTCACTATTCAGATAAGTTGTTCCTCTTTTGAGGGGACTCATGTCGCACGCAGTGCTGACCAGATCCTAAAGCTTGCACTCTGGCTTGGAAAAATGAGCCGGGAGTCTCTCCAGGGGATTTGATTCCTGAAACAAAGGGCGTTGTTAGTTGGCTTAGGAGCCAGGGTGGAAGTCCTATGCAGCCAAGGTTGACGCCATGAAACCCAGACAAGAAAACCCAGGTAGTGGAGAGTGAATTGTTCTCCCTTCCTGTGGTTCCTGAAAGGGTGGTGTGGGTCTCGGTGGCTCTCTGTGCCCAGCTTCAGTTTCCCTGGGCTGTGGGTTGAGCCCTCAGATTTCTGTGTATGTTTTCAGCCTAGCCCTCTCTACTTGAGTAGGCTGCTGTGGGGTTCTCTCCAAGTGACTAAAAGAAGTGGTAAGAACGAACAACGTGGAGGTGGAGACTGTTTTAGAATATCTCTAAGGGGCCTCTCTTTTAACAGGCTGGACCAGCTTCCTAATAGGTGGGTCTCAGGGTTCCTGGAGAAGGAGATGGCAACCCACTCCAGTATTCTTCCCTGGAAAATCCCATGGATGGAGGAGTCTGGTGGGCTGCAATCCATTGGGTTGGAAAGAGTTGAAAACGACTAAGCAACTAACACTGTACTTTTATTCAGGGGTCCAAGAGAGCAAAAAAAAAGTTCCCGCCTTTACCACATTCTATTAGTCAAATAAGTCATGAGGCCAACCCAGGTTAAAGGCGCAGGGAGAAGGAAGACTGCCTCTTGATGGCATTTGCCTGCAATTAATTTTTGCCCATATTTGCCCACAGAAACTTCACAGTTTCCATTCCTGTGTCTGTTTGGGTAAAATATATTTTCTAGGAATTTTTCACATGATCTGAATTTTTAAATTGTTATTAATTTGTTTTTAATATCCTCATTATCTTTTTTTTTTTTTCTTTTTTTTTTTTGTTTTTTTGTTTTTTTTTTATTGGCCCGACGCTCCAGCGCCATCCATTTTCAGGGCTAGTTGATTCGGCAGGTGAGTTGTTACACACTCCTTAGCGGATTCCGACTTCCATGGCCACCGTCCTGCTAATATCCTCATTATCTTTTTAAGGTCTAATCAAATCTGTAACAAAAGGCCCCTTTTTCATTTCCATTTTTTTTTTTTTTTGGCTACACTGCCGGGCTGTTGGATCTTAGTTCCCACCTAGGCTCTGGGTAAGATTTTTTTTTTTTTTTGATGTGGACCATTTTTAAAGTAATTGTTACAATATTGCTTCTGTTTAGCCAAGATGCAGCTGGAACCCACTAAGTGTGGGTTGAACCCATATCCCCTGCACTGGAAGGCAAAGTCTTAACCCCTGCACTACCAGGGACGTCCCCTTTCTCATTTCTGATGTTGGTTATTTGTGCCCTCTTCCTTTTTTTCTTTGTCAGTCCTGACAGGAATGTATCTATTATTAATCTTTTCACAGAATCTACTCTTGGCTTTGTTGGTGCCCACTTTCTATATTTGTTTTTAATTTAAATCTCTTCTTTATTGTTAAATCCTTCTTTTCTTGGATTTGATTTTGTTTTCTACTTTTTAAATGTTTAGCTCACTGATTTTCAGCCTTTTCCATTTTCTAATATACACACTTAACTTTCCTCAAAGCACAGCTATTTTGCTTTTTTAACTGATCTCAGATCACTTACATGTTTGAAATTATGTTTTTAAATTTCTAAACATACAGAGATTTTTCTAGTTACCTTGTCTAATTGCAGTTGAGCTGGGAACACATTTTATATGATTTCAGTCTTTGGAAAGATGTTGAGACTTTATGGCTTGGCATACGGTCTGTTTTTGTTATGTGCCATATGTGCTTGAATCATAATCCTGGGTTCATGATGCATTAGCTTAGCTTGGATTCCCCCAGAAACAAACTTTGGGACAAGGATTTGGGATATGATCCCAGAAAGCACTGAAAGGATTATGGGAAATGAAACAGGGATGGGAAGGCAGCTCATCAGAGGTGCATTAGCAAGCAAGTTACCACCGGGGACAACAGCTTCATCCTCTTGGAAATCTGGGAAGCGGTGGAAATAGGTTTCCCACTCGAGTGGTGAGGGTGTCTGTACACTGACCCCCACCATTTATTTGATTGAGGGCTGCTTAAGGGGATGGACGTGAGTCTGAGTGAACTCCGGGAGTTGGTGATGGACAGGGAGGCCTGGCGTGCTGCTATTCATGGGGTCGAAAAAAGTCGGACACGACTCAGCGACTGAACTGAACTAAGGAGATGGGCTTTGTTTTTATTTTTATCTTAGTTTGACCTGCGGAATCTTAGTTCCCCCAATCAGGGGTGGAACCCATGGCTCCTGCAATGAAGTGTGGAGTCTTAAACCACTGGGCCACCAACAAAGTCCCAAGGGTTGGGTTTTTAATTTCCTGCCACTTCCTGCTTGCCACACACTTGGTTGGGGTGAGCTCTGTAGAAAGTTCTCCAGCAAAGAGCTGCTGTCTTGGCTGCTTCACCCACTGAGTTCTTTTCAGTGGTCTCCACCTTGTGACCATTCACTTCTGTGGCCACAGCTGCTATTGTTCCTGTCTCATGGCTGCCTCATCAGCAGCCACCAGTATCCTGACCACCTTTGCTGCCTGTCACTCCTGATGCCATCACCACATCACACTACAGCCACTGTTGGTGGGAGTATTGAGATAGTAAGAATGCCTTCAAAATGCTTGACTCAGTTCACAAGGAACAGCTATAGTCAACCCAGGAGGCCAATGAGAAATGGTGGGCATGAAGCGGGTAAGAACTGGGAAGAGTGTGGGGAAGGGCAGGCATGGATGCTGAAATGGTTGAGTGAGCTGACAACGCTCAGAATTCTGAGGAGGCAGAATTCCAGTCGAAGTGTGAAGGTGATGAGGTAGGAGTATGTGAACCAGGAAGCAGCATCTTCAATGAGCAGCATCTTCAAGGATCATTATTTTCATCTTTGATGGTTGAACTGAGCATTTTGTACTTGTCACTGAACATACTTAGTTGATAATCATTCACTATGTGAATGATAATAAACAGTTTAGTCAGCATTTATCTTCAAAGGATAAATACCTCATTTATACCATCAAAAACTTTCAGGCAGAATGTGTGCAAATAGAAGCCAGATCTCTCAAGAAATGGACAGTCTTGAAAGAAAGCAAGCTAGCTTTTATCATAAAATGTGCTGCTTTTCAAAAAAGTTCTGTTGCCACATCCTAGACCAGTTTAATCAGAATCTCTTGGGGAAAGACCCAGACATTGATTTTTTTTCTTTTTCTTTTATTTTTTTGGCTTCAAGGCCTGTGGGATTTTAGTTCCCCAACCAGGGATCAAACCCATACCCCAAGCATTGAAAGCCTGGAGTCTTAACCACTGGACTGCCAGGAAAGTCCCTAAATACCAATTTCAAAATTGATTTCAATATGCAATCAAGAACCACTGCTTTGGTGGAATTCCTAATTTTTGATGGACTACATTTTATGACACTAATTTGGAAACAAGGTTCTGAAAGTTTTTGACCCTATTCTGAAGCCCCTGATAAAACAGAATTTGCAGATTCTGGGAGCCTATGAGTGTCACAATATATATTTTTTAACTGTATTTTTGGCTGTGCTGGGTCTTCGTTGCTGTGTGGGTATTCTCTAGTTGCAGTGAGTCGGGGGATACTCTCTAGTTGTGGTGAACAGGCTTCTCGTTTCGGAGTATGGGCTCTAGAGCACTCGGACTTCAGTAGTTGCAGCATGTGGATTCAATAGTTGAGGCTCTCAGGCTCTAGAGCACAGGCTCCATAGTTGTGGCACACGGGCTTCATTGCGCCACAACGTGGGATCTTCCCGGATCAGGGATCGGACCCGTGTATCCTGCATTGACAGGCAGATTCTTTATCACTGAGCCACCAGGGAAGCCCACCATAGTATTTCTTTTAACACAGTGAATATTTACCAGTGAGGTGGTGACATAGAAATAAGGTCAGATTCAAATAACTTAACATCCTTTCCTCCTCCTCTGATGGGCCAGAAATTATGGGATGCAAGGTGTGTCAGTTCAACCAGTCAAAAGGAAAGGGTGTCACTCTAAAAAGCATTAAGCAGTAATAAAGTGTCAAGAACGTAGACAAGTTTGTGCAATAAGGGGAACCCACCCTCCTGAGTCTCCCAAGGGCCAAGGCCTGGACACCGTCTCTGGCCTGTGCTGGCTGCCAAGCATGGGTAGATAGCCCCAAGGCAAAATCTCTGACTTCCCAGTAAGACAACATTGAGGATAAAGTGGTAACTGCGATGCAGCAGTGTGAGGTGCTGGCAAGGAAAAGGGGGAAATGCAGATGGGAAAAATGAAGAAAAAGAGCAACTCCAAAGAGTCTGTTCCTGGCAGTGTGCAAGCCACAGGAAACCTGGTCCAGGGAAGCATGTATGTTCTCAGCATATAGAAATGCGAGACTTTAAAAAAGAAGACGGCAAATAAAATAGTACTAATTGAAGTAGATATAGGACCTGCCTCATGGCACAGTGGATAAGAATCATCATGCGAAGGCAGGGGACACGAATTTGATCCCTGGTTCAGGAAAATCCAACATGCTGCAGGGCAGCTAAGCCCATGCACCACAGCTACTGAAGCCCCTGTGCCCCGCAATAAGAGAAGCCATGGCATAACAACGAAGAGTAGCCCCCATGTGCAGCAACGAACACCCAGCACAGCCAAAAGTAAATATTTTTTTAAAGTAGATGTATAACCTATACAGAATAATGACCTATTTCTTCCTGTCTGATGGTACAGTATTTAATAGTTTTTGCTTTTTCTGTTTCCTTTTCCAGTAATAATTCTGTAAACTGCCTGTAGTCTTCAGGGTGTCTTGTTTTCTTTCATTTATTGGTAAAACAGAATCCTCAAGATTCCATTTTCAAAGCTTTTGTTGAGAGAATGTTTAGCTTGATGTCATCACATTGGCCTGACACAAGGAATCAGTGTGATGTGGGCCTGTTGAGAGTAGAGTTTTGAGGCAAAGTGAATTTTATGTAATAGAAAAGTAAAAAAAAAAAAAAAAAAACCATTAAATTCTTAACATTTTGAGGAAGTGGCAAAATGACAAAATTGTGCATTATGAAATCCTCAATATCACGGAAGTAATCACATCTCTTTTTAGCAAAATATGTCCAGGATGCTTAGCAGGTTAACATCTTTTCATTTTCTTTGGTAAAGAGTTTATACACTGAATGGGATTTGCCAAAATTTACAATTGCGTTTTCTGCCAAATATGCAGATAAATAAACAAAGTCTTGGTAGCTCAGTTGGTAAAGAATCCACCTGCAGTGCAGGAAACTGGGTTCGATCCCTGGCTTGGGAAGATCCCCTGAAGGAGGAAATGGCAACCCACTCCAGTATTCTTGCTTGGAGAATCCCATGGACAGAGGAGCCTAGTGAGCTATAGTCCATGGGGTCACAAGAGCTGGACGTGACTTAGCAACCAAACCACCACCACCAGTTTGTATTTAAATAAGAGATCAGCAATCTTTTGTCTTCTGCAATTTCATGGCAACCTTGGTAGAAATTTAAGAGATTATTTGAAACTCCAGTTTTCAAATCAAAGAATCTAATCAGTAGGGGAGGATTTGCTGTGGCTGCCATGCCTTGGCCGAGTCTGTGTGCAACGTGGGATCATTGGGGAGAGCTGCTGGAATCAGTTTTGCACTGTAAGGATCCAACACATCTGTTATGCTCTAGCATTTCCCCTTTTGTTCGCCCACAAGATATTTTAGTTGCAGTATCTGAATGAGGAAATGTAATTCTTCTCAGTTTCATAGAACAGCCAAGGGAACAATGCACTAATTGTGCTTGTTTGTGTCAATTCAGTGGCTGCTGTTTTCAGCTGAGCTTTGGTGTCTTTTGGGGAGAAAAACCAATGCACTTTTGCTAGATTTAGAAGAACTTGCCTATCTCGTCCTGAACTTGTGAGTTTCAATTTCCACATGTGCTTTCAGATACTCTTTTCCACCATGTGCAATCCCAGATTCTTTTCTGTACAGTGTACAGTCTGCTCTATTTTGATTACTCACTTTCCTAATTCAGTTATATGTGTCCTTCCATTTGTGCATCGTGCTCAGTCATGTCCGACTCTTTGTGATCCCGTGGACTGTAGCCCCCCAGGCTCCTCTGTCCATGGGATTCCCCAGACAAGAATACTGGAATGAATGGGTTGCCATTTCCTTCTCCAGAGAATCTTCCCAAACCAGAGATTGAACCTGTGTCTCCTGTATTGGTAGGTGGATTCTTTACCACTGAGCCACCTCAGAAGCCCACATAAACATTTAGTCTGTATTTTAGGTGCTATTTGGATCATGCTGGCATTGTTGGTTTTTTTTTTTTTTTTTTTTTGGCTATGCTGTGCAGCACATGGGATCTTAGTTCCTGGATCAGGGATTGACCCCACGCTCCCTGCAGTGGAAGAGAGGAGTCTTAAACACTGGACCACCAGGGAAGTCCATGGCATTGGTATTATAATCATTCTCATTTTCATTATCCTAACTCCTAGGAAACAAAGTCACTATATTCACAATGTTAAAAATTAAACCATCACTGTCCCAGTGCAAAGCACAACAGTTAATCTGCAAAGACAAACTGTTCACATACAACTGCAGTGTACTGAAGTTACACATTGAAGCTGCATTAGAGTGAGGCAGCAAAGGAGGATTCATTACTCTGAGTCACAAATTATAGATTGGGGGAGAAATAGCAACAGCAACAGTGGCAGGGAATTTGGTTGTGGTCCAGTGGTTAGGTCTCCGTGCTTCCACTTCAGGGGGCAGTCTGCACTCAGGCATCTCTCTGAAACTCCAGACTTGCTTATCCATTGCCTACCCATGTTTCTGTTTTATGTCTTAACATCTCAGTATTACAGTGTTCAGAGCTGAACCTTTGGTTCTGCTCCTAAAACTGCTCCACTCCTGCTTTTCCTAAATCAGGCAGATCCATTCTTCCAGCCACTCAGGTCAAAGGCCTTGGGAGCCTCCTTGACCCTGCTTTTCTCTCACACCCAGTATCCAATGTGTTTGGAAATCTTATTGACTCCTTCCTCAAAATATATCCACAATCCCACTACCTCTCAGCATCCCCTGTTCCCAAATCCAGCAGAGCCACCATCCCTCAAAGCTGGATTTCCTTGTCCCTTCTACTCCAGTTTCTCCTTCCTCCTACCCTGAGTATGTTCTTAATACAATGGCCAGAGGGATCCTTTTATTGTTTACATTTTTTGGCTGTGCCATGCGGCATGCAGGGTCTTAGTCCCCCAACCAGGGACCTAACCTGTGGCCCCTGCATTGGAAGTCTTAACCACTGGACTGCCAGAGAAGTCCCCAAAGGGGATCGTTTAAACATGTAAGTCAGAATATCTGTCACCTCTCCATCTAAAACTGCAAATGTACATCATCTCAGAGCAAAAACCAAAATCCACAGAGTAGCCTCCGAAGCCCTGGGCCATCTGGGCACCCTTCTCCTCACTCACTCCTTCTGACCTCATTTCCTGCCAAGTTCCCAGCCACAAGGTCTCTTTCCTGCTCTTGGACTGCTCTAGGCGTGGCCCTGCCTCAGGGCCTTTACTTCATTGTTTTGCTGGGAACCTTCACAGAGAAACACATGACTGTCACCTCTAAGTCTCTTCTCAAATGTCACCTTCTTACCACCCTACTTAGCATGGACACCACCTCTTGCCTTGTGCTTCAGATAACCAGCTCTTTTCCCTTTATCACCTCTTCATGTGTTTGTGCATGTGTGTGTGTGTGCTCAGTTGCTTCAGTCGTGTCCAATTCTTTGGACCATAGCACTCCAGGCGCCTCTGCCCATGGGATTTCCCAGGCAAGAATACTGGAGGGGTTTGCCATTTTCTCCTCCAAGCGATCTTCCCAACCCAGGGATTGAACTCACATCTCTTATGTCTTCTGAGTAGCAGACAGATTCTTTACTGCTGAGCCAATGGAGAAGCCCTATTACCTCTTCACCTACCTTACTTATTAGTGTTATTGCGTATTCTCTGTCTCTCCCACTTGAACAGGAAGGAATCTTTGTCTTATCTGTTCACTGGTATATCGAAAGGTTTGAGAATAATGTCTGGTAGATCCTCAGTAGATATTTTGGTGTTTTTTTTTTTTTTAAATATTTATTTGTTTTTAGCTGTGCTGGATCTTTGTTGCTGCAAGAGACTTTCTCTAGTTGCTGAGAGCAGGGACTACTCTCTAGTTGCGGTGCTCCGGCTTCTCATTGCAGTGACTTCTCTTGTCTAAAGCACAGGCTTTAGGCACTCAGGCTTCAGTAACTGCAGCTCATAGGCTCAGTAGTTGCAGTGCATGGACTTAGTTGCCCTGCAGCATATGGGATCTTCTCAGACCAGGAATCAAACCTGTGTCCCCTGCATTGCAGGTGGATTTTTAAGCACTGGACCACCAGAAAAACCCATCAGATCAGATCAGATCCGTCGCTCAGTCATGTCCGACTCTTTGCGACCCCATGAATCGCAGCACGCCAGGCCTCCCTGCCCATCACCAACTCCCACAATTCACTGAGACTCACGTCCATCGAGTCAGTGATGTCATCCAACCATCTCATCCTCTGTCGTCCCCTTCTCCTCCTGCCCCCAATCCCTCCCAGCATCAGAGTCTTTTCCAATGAGTCAACTCTTCACATGAGGTGGCCAAAGGACTGGAGTTTCAGCTTCAGCATCATTCCTTCCAAAGAAATCCCAGGGCTGATGTCCTTCAGAATGGACTGGTTGGATCTCCTTGCGTCACCAGTTCCATATTGGTTAGGGCATGCGAGACTCCACAGGCCTTGCAGTGTGGCCAAAATTAAAATTAAATATATATATACACATATACATACATATATGCTGCTGCTGCTGCTAAGTCACTTCAGTCGTGTCCGACTCTGTGCGACCCCATGGACAGCAGCCCACCAGGCTCCCCTGTCCCTGAGACTCTCCAGGCAAGAACACTGGAGTGGGTTGCCATTTCCTTCTCCAATGCATGAAAGTGAAAAGTGAAAGTGAAGTCGCTCAGTTGTGTCCAACTCCCAGCGACCCCATGGACTGCAGCCCACTAGGCTCCTTCGTCCATGGGAGTTTCCAGGCAAGAGTACTGGAGTGGGGTGCCATTGCCTTCTCCAATATATATATATATATATATTTAATTTTAATTTTGGCCACACTGCAAGGCCTGTGGAGTCTCGCATGCCCTAACCAATATGGAACTGGTGACCTCTTCTATGGAAGCTTGGAGCCCTAACCACTGGACCATCAGGGAAGTCCCTCAATAAATATTTTAGAATAAATGAAGGAGGTGATCACCACGCTTTGATCACCTCCTTTGTTCAGGAATAGGATGCCCAGATGGTGCAGGGCTTCAGAGACTACTCTAAGGACTTCAGCTTGAGAAATATGGCCAGCATTGTCCTGGTGAGGCACAGGGCCCCAGAGTGGTGGTGGAGTGGTGAGCTGAAGTCTCAGGGCCCAGTGTTTGACCACTGTTCTCCCTCACCTCTGCTCTAAATGGCTCCAGCCGGTTTTTCAAGGTTGCACCATCATCTAGGGAAAAAGGATCATTGGAGGTGCAATTATCAGCTTACCTCAGAAGACAGCCATGTCCCTCAGAGTTGCTCAGATATATAGGGCAGGGGGCAGGAGGCTGTGCTAGGTCAGGTGGTGGGGAATACCCTCTGAGAAGTTCACATTTGAGCAAAGACTTGGTTCCAGGTCCAGGGCATGGGATCCACTCCCAGGAAAGAGAGAGGGGAGGGGACAACAATGAGAGATGGTAAAATTCTTTTTTAAACATTAATGTATCCATAATCCCTTTTTAAATAATCATTTTTATTTATTTATTTGGCTACAGCAGGCTTAGTTGCAGCGTTCTTTGTTGTGATATGTGAACTTTTAGTTGTAGTATGTGGGATCTAGTTCCCTGACCAAGGATCCCACCTGGGACTCCTGATTGGAAGTGTGGAGGCTTAACCGCTGGACCACCAGGGAAGTCCCCTGGTAAAAGTTTATTTCTCTGCTCAACCTAATGCCCTTGGGCTCGGAGAGCTCCTCACTTGAACTTCTGCACAGGTCAGGCAGATGAAGGAAGAGAGAGAGAGAGGAACTTGATCACGGGGAGGGTTTTTAGAAGCCAGATGTGCAAGTGCTGGTGTATATCTTTACTGCCACTAACCAGGACTCAGCCTCACCTCATGGTAAGGGATGCAGGGAAATGTGGCCTACTTGTCTGTCCTGGAGGCAAAGCAAGTGAGCACTCAGTATTGTCTTTGCCACAAAGGTACCCTGCACAATTTGTGGACAATGCACAGGGCTATAGAATAGGTACAGTACTAGGAACACACTGGTGTGGAAGGGAGAGGTGTGTGGCCTGGAACAGCCTTTCTGGAAAGCAATGTGGAAGTATCTTGTTCCATTTGTAAGCATTTATGCTACAGAATCTTGAGTATACACAGACTTACCTGGTGGTCCAGTGGTTAATTCTCTGTGCTTCCGATGCAGGAGATGTGGGTTCAGTCCCTGGTCAGAGAACTAAGATCGATCCCACATGCCATGCAATACAGCCAAAAATGGGGGGAAAAAAATCATGAGTGTACACATGTGAATGTACAAGAACACATCTTGAAATCTAATTCACAATAATAAAAACTTGAAAACATTGGACAAAAAATGGGATGCATATAATTTAAAAACAAAGACAGGGACTTCCCAGTAGTCCAGTGGTTAACACTCTGCACTTCCATTGCAGGGGGCACAGATTCCATCCGTGGTCAGGGAACTCACATCCCACATGCCATGTAGCATGACCAAAAATAAATTAATAAATAAAAAAGAAGAGAGATCTCCTTATATTGTTATCTGAAAAGATGGCCAATAAAATGCAAATTGTACTATAATTATAGTATGATCTCAAGAAGAATATTTACATATTAATTTTAAATACACATAATACAAAAACTTGAAGGGTAGAAAAAGCTATCTACTGAAAAATCTCCCTTTAACCCTTGCTTCATCAAGTTCATTTCCTTAGAGGAAACGTATGCTACCAGTTTCTTGTGTATCTTTCAAGAGGCATCTTAGGTATACACCAGTAAATGCACATTCCCACATGTATGTATGTGTATTTTTAAAATATATTTGTTTGGCTGTGTTGGGTCTTAGTTGCAGTATTTAGGATCTAGTTCCCTGACTAGGAATCAAAACCTGGTCCCCCTGCATGGAAAGCTTGGAGTCTTAGCCACTGGACCACCAGGGAAGTCCCTGTATGTGTATTTTGATCTTCTTTTTTTATAGAAATGCTAAATTATTAATATTATACATTTTTTTCAAAATAAACCATTTTTATTGAAGTATACTTGATTTACAATGTTGTATTATTTTCAGGAGTACAGCAAAGTGATTCAATGATATAAGAATGTTTCAGATTCTTTTCTGTCTCAGGGCATCACAAGTTATTGAATATAGTTCAATAGTTGAACATAGTTCAATATATTGAATATAGTTCAATAGTTGTTACAAGGATCTACTGTGTAGTACTGGGAACTATATTCAATAACTTGTGATACCCTGAGACAGAAAAGAATCTGAAATACTCTTATATAATTGAATCACTTTGCTGTACTCCTGAAAATAATACAACATTGTAAGGCAGTGGCAACCCACTCCAGTATTCTTGCCTGGAAAATCCCATGGACGGAGGAGCCTGGCGGGCTGCAGTCCATGGGGTCGCTAAGAGTCGGACACAACTGAACGACTTCACTTTCGTTTTTCACTTTCATGCATTGGAGAAGGAAATGGCAACCCACTCCAGTGTTCTTGCCTGGAGAATCCCAGGGACAGGGGAGCCTGGTGGGCTGCCGTCTCTGGGGTCGCACAGTGTTGGACACAACTGAAGCGACGCAGCAGCAGCAGCAGCAGTATATGTATATGTATATGTTAATCCTAAACCTCTAATTTATCCCTCCCTCTCCCCCACTTTTCCCTTTGGTAACCATAAATTTGTTTTCTATATCTGTGAGTCTATTTCTGTTTTGTAAATAAGTTTATTTGTATCATTTTTAAAGATCTACATATGTGATATCATGTGATATTTTGTCTTTCTCTGTCTGATTTACCTCACTTAGTATGTTAATCTCTACATCTTTTCCACCTAAAAATTTAACTTGGTAATCATTCCATTGTAAGTATCTAAATGTGTCTGTGTGTGTTCTGTTGTGTCTGACTCCTTGAGACCTCATGGACTGTAGCCCGCTAGGCTCCTCTGTCCATGGGATTTTCCAGCCAAGAATACTGGAGTGGGTTGCCATTTCCTTCTCCAGGGGATCTTCTCAACCCAGGGATCAAACCTGGGTCTCCCACTTTGCAGGCAGATTCTTTACTGTCTGAGCCACCAGGGAAACCCAAGTATCTAAATAAGTTTCTTATTCTTTTTATGGCTACATAATGTTTCTTTATATGGATATAAAAAATAACCTATTTAAGTATTTTCAGTATGTATATACATATAACCATTTGAAAAATATCCCTACACTCTTTACAGCTCTGGCTTAGGCCACAGTGACCCCCACATGCAGTAAGTACCTTTCAGTCCTCGTCTTGGTCACTTGTGACTGGTTGCCTTCTGACACTCTCTCGATCAAATTTGAGTCAGTTTCAGTTTGCATCTGTTAGCCCCAAACAGGGCTTCCCTTGTAGCTCAGTCGGTAAAGAATCTGCCTGCAGTGCAGGAGACCCGGCTTCAATCCCTGGGTTGGGAAGATCCCCTGGAGAAGGAAATGGCAACCCACTCCAGTATCCTTTCCTGGAAAATCTCATGGACAGAGGAGCCTGGTGGGCTGCAGTCCATGGGGTCGCAAAGAGTCGGGTACGACTGAGTGACTAACACTTTCTTACTTACTTGCTGCTGCTGCTTGCTTCAGTCATGTCCGACTCTGTGCAACCCCATAGATGGCAGCCCACCAGGCTCCGTCATCCCTGGGATTCTCCAGGCAAGAACACTGGACTGGGTTGCCATTTCCTTCTCCAGTGCATGAAAGTGAAAAGTGAAAAGTGAAAGTGAAGTCGCTTAGTCGTGCCTGACTTTTGAGGCCCCTCCATCCGTGGGATTTTCCAGGCAAGAGTATTGGAGTGGGGTGCCATTGCCTTCTCCATATTTACTTACTTACTTAACCCCAAACTCCCAGTCCAACCCTCCCCTTTCTCTCCCCTCCCTTTGCAAACACAAGTCTGCTCTGTCTGTGAGTCTTCAGTATGGTAATTTCTAGGTCCATCCATGCAAATGGCAAAACAAAACAAAACTTAAGTCAGTTTCTCCCAGGCCTTCTCTTGACTAAATCTTAACCTTGGCTGCCATCCTATGTCCAACCTGCACTGCCTAGTCTTAGCAAAGAATCCTCTGAATTAATTTAGGGAGAATTCCCTCAGTTGGTGCTAGTGGTAAAGAATCTGCCTGCCCAGGAGACTCAAGAGATTCAGGTTCAATCCCCTGGAGAAGAGAATGGTAACCCACTGCAGTATTCTCGCCTGTTAAATCTCATGGACAAAGGAGCCTGGTGGGCTACAATCTGTAGGGTCACAGTCAGGTGTAACTGAGCACTGCACTGAGCCCTGACTTTTGAGAAGTGATCAACTTCCTCATCCCCCACCTTTGATATGTATGTCCTTCACCTGCCTTAACAGCAAGAATTCTGCTGTCAGTTTAACAAGAATCCTTTGAAGTCTCCTCTCAGTCATTTTCTATCCACTGAGCCCTTCAAGCTGCCTTTTGGCTATAAATCCCCCTTGTCCTGGTGTGTTCAGAGTTGAGTCAGATCTCTGTCCCCTTTTGCAATACTCCTGTTGCAATAGTCCCAAGGAAAGTCTTTTTTTTTTTTTTTTAACCATTTTAACAAGTGTCAGAGTTAACCTTTAACCTTGCTCCTCATTCCCTGAAATTTGTATTCCCATGTCTTTCTTTACTTCTGCAGGCCTCTTCCTGCCTCTCTGGCCATCCCTTCACCTGCTCCCACCCCTGGTGATATTCTTCAAGGCTTAAACCAGGCCTCTGCTATCCTGTACTCTCTGCAAGGATGTAATTTGTTATAGAGAATTTCAAACAATTCATTAGGTCACAGATGGTTTCCTTGAGCCCGGATCTCTGCCACAGGCTTCCTCCGACTACCTGAATTTTTTTTTTAGTTAATTTATTTTTCACTGTTACTGGACCTTTGATGTTGCACACGGGCTTTCTTTAGTTTCGGCGAGCTGGGGCTACTCTGTTTCAGTGGTTGGGCATGTCATTGCAGTGGCTCCCCTTGTTGTGACGCACAGGTTCTAGGTGCGCAAGCTCAGTAGTTGCGGCTCGTGGGCCTTAGAGCACAGGCTCAGTAGTTGTGGCGCATGGGCTTACTTGCTCCACAGCATGTGGAATCTTCCCAGACCAGGGACCAAACCCATGTCCCCTGCATTGGTAGGTGGATTCTCATCCACTGTGCCACTAGGGAAGTCCTGGACTATATAGACTTCTCTTCAGATTTTTCAAAGGGAATATTCGCCATCTAGAACTAAAAGCATCATCTTCCCCAACCTGTCATTTCCTTCTGCCCCCTTGCTCTTTCTAGAGGCCATATCATTGTACCTGGGTGTGGAGTGATCTTGCTCCCAATGGCCAGTGTGTTTAGTTAATTTCATCTCATCATTCATACTTAAGCTAAGCCCAGAGTCTCTTAGAGAGTGTGCTCTATCCCTACACTCCTCAGAGTTCAGGTTCCACAACTGTATGTTTCCACAGCAGTACCATAAGCCTCTCATTCATGACCCCGCTTGAAAGAGGGAACCTCAGACAAATCTACATGGAGCATCTGCAAAACAAACATTTCAGACTCTTCAAAAATGCCAGTGTCATGAAAGACAGAAAAAGTTCAGGGACTGGTGCAAAAGACACATTGCTGGATTATCTCCAAGCCGTTACAATATTGGCATGTGAGCATGCTCAGTCGATCAGTCTTGTCCGACTCTTTGGACTGTAGCCCACCAGGCTTCTCTGTCCATGGGATTTCCCAGGCAAGAATATTGGAGTGGGTTGCCATTTCCTCCATCCAGGGGATCTTCCTGACTCAGGAATAGAACCCAGGACTCCTTCATCTCCTGCACTGGCAAGCAGATTCTCTACCACTGAGACACCTGTATATTAGATAATAAATGTTAAATAACTTGGACTTGATGATGATACTGAGTTAATATATGAGAATAATAGGGAATTTCCCTGTAGTCCAGTGGTTAGGACTCCAAGCTCTCACTGCCAAGGGTGTGGGTTCCATCTCTTGTCAGGGAACTAGGATTCCACATGACACATGGCTTGGCAAAAAAAAAAAAGTTGCTTAATATATGAGAATTATGATATATAATATATAAGAATTCTTTAGGAGAAAAACATTGAAGTGCCTTGGCATGAATTCCAATAAGAAATGTAACTTATTCTCAAATAATTCAGAAAAAAATGTCAGTGTATATATCTATATACCTATAAATATAGGTGTATACATATATGCCTATATTTACCATTCACATGTATACATGTATATATTCATATTATATGTAATCAAGGGGCTTCCCTGGTACCTTGGACAGTAAAGAACCTGTCTGCAATGCAGGAGATCTGAGTTTGATCCCTGGGTTGTGAAAATCCCCTGGAGAAGGAAATGGCAGCCCACTCCAGTTTTCTTGCTGGGAGAATCCCATGGACAGAGAAGCCTGGCGGGCTACAGTCCAAGGAATTGCAAAGAGTCAGACATGACTGAGTGACTCACACACACACAAACATATCTAGCTATCTATAGAGAAATCATGTATAAAAAGGCTAACAATAAATCAAAGTAAAGGGTATATTGTATTATTTTTGCAACATTTATAGGTTTGAAGTTTTCCAAAATAAAAAAATTGAGGAAAATTAATAAACATGTAAAGTGTAAAAGACTCTACACATGGACATCACCAGATGGCCAACACAGAAATCAGACTGATTATATTCTTTGCAGCCAAAGATGGAGAAGCTCTATATATACCAGGAGCAGACTGTGGCTCAGATCATGAGTTCCTTATTGCCAAATTCAGACTTAAATTGAAGAAAGTGGGGATAACCACTAGACCATTCAGGTATGACCTAAATCAAATCCCTTATGATTATACAGTGGAAGTGACAAATAGATCAAGGGATTAGATCTGATAGACAGAGTGCCTGATGAACTATGGATGGAGGTTCGTGACATTGTACAGGAGACAGAGATCAAGACCATCCCCAAGAAAAAGAAATGCAAAAAAGCAAAATGGCTGTCTGGGGAGGCCTTACAAATAGCTGTGAAAAGAAGAGAAGCCAAAAGCAAAGGAGAAAAGGAAAGATATACCCATTTGAATGCAGAGTTCCAAAGAATAGCAAGGAGAGATCAGAAAGCCTTCTTCGGTGATAGGTGCAAAGAAATAGAGGAAAACAACAGAATGGGAAAGACTAGAGATCTCGTCAAGAAAATTAAAGATACCAAGGGAACATTTCATGCAAAGATGGGTTCAATAAAGGACAGAAATGGTATGGACCTAACAGAAGCAGAAGATATTAAGAAGAGGTGGCAAGAATACACAGAAGAACTATACAAAAAAGATCTTCATGACCCAGATAATCACGATGGTGTGATGACTCACCTAGAGCCAGACATCCTGGAATTTGAAGTCAAGTAGGCCTTAGGAAGGCAATGGCACCCCACTCCAGTACTCTTGCCTGGAAAATCCCATGGACGGAGGAGCCTGGTGGGCTGCAGTCCATGGGGTCACTAAGAGTCAGACACAACTGAGCGACTTGACTTTCACTTTTCACTTTCATGCATTGGAGAAGGAAATGGCAACCCACTCCAGTGTTCTTGCCTGGAGAATCCCAGGGACGGGGGAGCCTAGTGGGCTGCCGTCTCTGGGGTCGCACAGAGTTGGATACGACTGAAGTGACTTAGCAGCAGACCTTAGGAAGCATTACTACGAACAAAGCTAGTGGAGGTGATGGAATTCCAGTTGAGCTATTTCAAATCCTAAAAGATGATGCTATGAAAGTATTGCATTCAATATGTCAACAAATTTGGAAAATTCAGCAGTGGCCACAAGACTGGAAAAGGTCAGTTTTCATTCCAATCCCAAAGAAAGGGAATGCCAAAGAATGCTCAAATTACCTCACAATTGCAGTCATCTCACATACTAGTAAAGTAATGCTCAAAATTCTCCAAGCCAGGCTTCAGCAATACGTGAACAGCGAACTTCCAGATGTTCAAGCTGGTTTTAGAAAAGGCAGAGGAACCAGAGATCAAATTGCCAACATCTGCTAGATCATGGAAAAAGCAAGAGAGTTCCAGAAAAACATCTATGTCTGCTTTATTGACTATGCCAAAGCCTTTGACTGTGTGGATTGCAACAAACTGGAAATTTCTGAAAGAGATGGGAATACCAGACCACCTGACCTGCCTCTTGAGAAACTTGTATGCAGGTCAGGAAGCAACAGTTAGAACTGGACATGGAACAACAGACTGGTTCCAAATAGGAAAAGGAGTATGTCAAGGCTGTATATTGTCACCCTGCTTATTTAACTTCTATGCAGAGTACATCATGAGAAACGCTGGGCTGGATGAAGCACAAACTGGAATCAAGACTGCCGGGAGAAATATCAATAACCTCAGATATGCAGATGACACCACCCTTATGGCAGAAAGAGAAGAAGAACTAAAGAGCCTCTAGATGAAAGTGAAAGAGGAGAGTGAAAATGTTGGCTTAAAGCTCAACATTCAGAAAACGAAGATCATGGCATCTGGTCCCATCACTTCATGGCAAATAGATGGGAAAACAGTGGAAATAGTGGCTGACCTGATTTTTGGGGGGCTCCAAAATCACTGCAGATGGTGATTGCAGCCATGAAATTAAAAGACACTTACTCCTTGGAAGGAAAATTATGTCCAACCTAGACAGCATATCAAAAAGCAGAGACATTACTTTGCTGACAAAGGTCCATTTGGTCAAAGCTATGGTTTTTCCAGTGGTCATGTATGGATGTGAGAGTAGGACTATAAAGAAAGCTGAGCGCCAAAAAATTGATGCTTTTGAACTGTGGTGTTGGAGAAGACTCTTGAGAGTCCCTTGGACTGCAAGGAGATCCAACCAGTCCATCCTAAAGGAGATCAGTCCTGGGTGTTCATTGGAAGGACTGATGTTGAAGCTGAAACTCCAGTATTTTGGCCACCTGATGCGAAGAGCAGACTCATTTGAAAAGACCCTGATGCTGGGCAAGATTGATGGCAGGAGGAGAAGGGGACGACAGAGGATGAGATGGTTGGATGGCATATCTGACTCAATGGAAATGAGTTTGGGTGGACTCTGGGAGTTGGTAATGGACAGGGAGGCCTGGCGTGATGCGGTTCATGGGGTCGCAAAGAGTCGGACACAACTGAGCAACTGAACTGAAAGTGTAAAAAGCTTTGGAGAAAGAAAATAAAGTTTTGGAGAAGAACTTCTTGATAACAGTCATTCAGGCCATGTTGTCATCCTCTTGTTTTCATATACAGTCCCAAAAGATGGACTTAAAAAAAGAAAATCTGAGATGCAATTTAATGATTTAAAATACAATCAAATCGATAACACTCTAATTGTTCAAAGTCATAGAAATATAGCTTATTTTTTCCAGTTCTTAAGTTGGACATAGACTGTGCAACTGTTTGTTCTATTATATTTTATTTTTTGGCCATGTCTCACAACATGTGTGACCTTAGTTCCCCTACCAAGGATCAAATTCACACCCCCTGCTTTGAAAGTGCAGAGTTTTTACCAGTGGACAGCGAAGGAAGTCCCTGTATTATTTCAAAAAATAAATAAAGCAGGCCATTCAAAAAATAATGATGAGAGTATAAAGGGAAAAAGATTTTGTTTGGTCCAAGTCTGAGGTCTTGAGGTAAACACACACACATACACACACAAAAGAGGGGATTAGTAAAATTAAACTCTAATGTTAATGAAACAGGAAATAAAAACAAGCAATAAAAGGCTTAGAAGGCTTAGTCCCAAGTTGTTTCTTCAGAAGCCTGATCAAAGAAAAAGAAAGTAAAAGGTTAAAGGAGATGCATTAAAAATTAGAAAGGAAATGTAGCCAGAAATTGCCTGGAAAGTATTGTGTGCCACTCTATTACAAAAATTTTCTGCTGAACATTTAAGGATCAAATCTGACATAAGAGGAAGAAAGCATGAGTATCTCAATTACCACGGAAAAAATGGGAAAGGTGATCAAAGAGCCATATAAAAAACACCCATATACCCTTACTCAATGGGCTTCCTAGGTGGCTCAGTGGTAAAGAATCTGCCTGCCAGGCAGGAGACTTGGGTTCAATCCCTAGATTAGGAAGATCCCCTGGAAAAGGAAATGGCAACCCACTCCAGTATTCTTGCCTGGGAAATCCCATGGGAAGAGAAGCCTGGTGGGCTACAATCCATGGGGTCTCAAGAGTGAGACACAACTGAGTGACTAAGCAAAAAAACAGACTCAGATTTTCTTATTGCTAAGATTTTACCTCCCTTGCCTTATTGTTTGTTCTCTATGTATATTCTTAACATTTTTTTTCCAGAACAATTTGAGAATAAATTGCAAACATCATGGCCCTTTAATCCTTATGTGATACAAAGTGCACTTGTGGCAGTGAAAAATTCACTGGTGGGGTCCTCCATAGGCTGGGATGACAGTAAGACACGGTAACAGCAAACTGGACTCCCTGGTGTTACTGGAAATCACGAGATTCTGAAATAGCAGAGGCAAGTGGGAGCACTTAACCATCAGAGGCAGGGTGGACATAATTACTGGAACGGGCAGCAGTCTTGCAGTGGCAACCAGGGTGTCTTGATAGACAGAGACCTAGGGCAATGGCTAATGATCCATAATGTCTTTGGGGAAGAGATATGATGGCATCTGAATATTGTTTGGTTGTATAACCAGAAAACATGGAGAGCTGGGAAGCAAAAGCCTGGTGCCCTTCACTTCAATGGAAAATTACAAGTTTTTACCTGGTTTCTAGATGAGTCAGTTTTTAGACTGACAGACAGGCATTCCAGTTCCCTGTGAGGAAGGAGCTGGTGAGGCCACTGCAAAAATGTACAATATTCCTTTAGTTTTTTCGTAAACAGGCCTGTGACTGTTTTCTAGAGAAACTGTCCACCACAGAAAAGGGAATACAGAGGCTTCTTATAGGTGGCAAGGCCAGCAGAATACATTGACTGTCCTGCCCCGGTGCTGTGTTAACTCTCCTGCTTTCTATTACAGCATAATCCACAGGGATCTTAATCATCTTGATATTCTATGGCACATGGTACTAACTGAATTTTGTTGAACCAAATACGGTAAGTATTCTAGATGCCCAGATACCAGCTAGCAGGGGAAAAAAAAAACTTTCCCCCAAATTCAAAGTGTTTGCTATATTGGTGAAATTTTTATGAACCCACTGGTTTGGAACAAATGCTATACCTTAAGTACCTCCATCACTATGGAAGATGCAGATAGTATTAAAAAAGAAAGAAATAGTATTTGGGGGAACTCTGAGACAAAACAGCACTGATTCATTTACTTTCTAGTTCAAACAATGTCCAGAGGAAGAGGAGATTTCTCGTGGATCCAAAGCACAAAGCAATTTGCCTGCCCCTTGGCCACTGAACGTAGCGGCAGCACCTGTGGCGCCCAGGTGTCCATGATAGGTAAAGATACCATGTGGAGTCAGGAAGGGCCAGTAGGAGGTTTGCAGCACGGACCTCTAGGGATCTGGAACAGTTGTCAATGTGTGTATGTGGGTTGGAGACCCCCTTGTTGTTCAGTCGCTCAGTCGTATCCAATTGTTTGCAATCCCATGGAATACAGCATGCTAGGCCTCCCTGTCCTTCAACATCTCCCAGAGTTTGCTCAAACTCATGTCCATCAAGTTGGTGATGCCATCCAACCATCTTATCCTCTGTCATCCTCTTCTCCTCTTGCCCTCAATCTTTCCCAGCATCAGGGTATTTTCCAGTGAGTCGGCTCTTCGCATCAGGTGCCCAGAGTATTGGAGTTTCAGCTTCAGCACCAGTCCTTCCAATAAATATTCAGGGTTGATTTCTGGAACTTCCCCAATGGCTCAGCGGGTAAAGAATCTGCTTGCAATGCAGGAGACCCAGGTTCGATCCCTGGGTTGGGAAGATTTCCTGGAGAAGGAAAGGGCAACCCACTCCAGTATTCTTGCCTGGGAAATCCCATGTACAGAGGGGAGTGGCAGGCTACAGTCCAAAGGGTTACAAAGAGTTGGACAGGACTGAGTGATCAAGCATACATAGTTGCTTAAAGTTATGTTTTATCTGGGGACCTTACTGAGGACTGCAGTATATGGGAGACAGCCTCTCAGATTCTTAGGCACTGTTCCAAAGAGGTAAAGGAGGAGACAGTATATATAGGAATTTTTGCTGGAGAAGAACAAAACCCATGTAGTTGAACATCAAAAGACTACTGCTAATCAGAAAACCCAAACATCTCAGGTTAATAATTTTAGTGTTTTTCTATACATGAGAAGCAATAATCCAGGCTCATTGAAATTATTCTTTTGATATGCATCTTAATTGTCTAGGAACAATATCTATTTTTCTCCATCCTGAAGAATTCTCCTTAGGGAACACGTGCAGTAGCTGATGGCTCTATGGCAGGCAACATTCATAGTTTACTGGAATGGCAGATGGTTTTCTTTTAAGTAGTATTTTATTCTAAGAATATACAACATTGGAGACAAAGGGATTTTTTTTTAACTGGAGGACAACTGGTTTACAATGTGTTGATTTCTGCCATATAACAACTCAAATCAATCATAGTAATATATACATCCCCTTCTCCTGAGCCTTCCTCCATTCCCCACATCCCACTTCTCTAGGTCATAGCAGAGCTGGGATCCCTGTGTTATATATCAGCTTCACACTAGTTATCTATTTTACACACTATGGGGTATATATATGTCAATGGTACTTTCTCCACTCATCCTACCCACCTCTTCTCCCACTGTGTCCACAAATTCCTTCTCTACATCTGTGTCTCCATTTCATCTTCAGAAATACATTCATCCGCAAAGGGACATTTTAACCAAATACAATTTTTTTCCCCCTGGAATAGCAGTTTTTGTCCATGTACAATTTGTATTTTGAGAGAAGAGGCCTGAAGTAGGTATGTGTATGAACTCCTGAGGTGTGGTGAGTAGTTTTGCTAGGAGGTCAGGGACCTAGAAAAAGTAAGACGGGAAGATTAGAGACAAAGGGGTATGAATCTGTGTGCATGAGCACAGGATGTGTGTATCTTTGTGCTTCAAGTCAGGGCCCACCAAAAGCATCCGCCTCAGAAGATACACTCAGCAGCCATGTGAACAGGGTGACATAACAGGTGAATATCAGCTAGCCTCTGTCTTTCGTAACCCCATTGTTTGTCTGGCTGACAGCTGGAGAAACAGCATGGACTCCTTCTGTCCAAGAGTGATCAAACAACATTTACCGTGTCACCAGCTGTGCCATGTGGTGCCATCCCTTGGAGGAAAGCAGCCAGTCTCTTGGTGGCAGATTGATTACATCTAATCTGTTCTGGACATGACAGTGATTAATTTTTTTTTTTTTTAGTTGGGATATAATTGCTTTACAATGTTGTGTTAATTCTGCTGTACAACAAAGTGAGTCAGCTATAATATGCATATATACCCTCCCTCTTGGGCTTCCCTCCCGTCCCCATCCCCTCATCCCCCCCCATTCTTTTTATTTATTATTTATTTATTTGGGCCACAGGTGGCTGAGTGGCACAGAATCCACCTGCTATTACAGGAGACATGGGTTTGATCCCTGAGTCAGAGAGATCACCTGGAGAAGGAAATGGCAACCCACTCCAGTGTTTTTGCTTGGGAAATCCCATGGACAGAGGAGCCTGACGGGCTACAGTCCATGGGGTCACATACAGTTGGACATGACTTAGCTACTAAACAACGACAACAGTTCATTTATTTATTTGGCTGTGTTGGGTCTTGGTTGCAGCATGTGAGAACTGCCATCTTTGTTTCATCATGGAAACTCTTTGTTGAGGGCTGTGGAATCTAGTTCCCTGACCAGAGATTGAATCTGGTTCCCCTGCACTGTGGGGGAAGAGTCTTAGCCACTAGACCACCAAGGAAGTCCCCCACCCATTCTTACTAAAGTTTATGCCTACTGCACACCTGGTTGTAGTTCACTGCCTGCAATGAATGTCTCTACCAGCACCACTGTGAGGGGTCATGGAAGGCTTGATTATCCTTGAGTGTGAATGAGACATAACAATGGGTACTAATTATAATAATGGGATTCACTAGTTCTACCATATATCAGACCTCCCAAAAGCAGCCAACCAGGTAAATATTTGGATGACCCATTAAAACCTCAGCCCTGGTGCCATTTGAGGAACAACATTTAGAGTTAAGACATTCTTCTTTCTTCAGGGATGCAGCCTATGCATTGTATCAATGACCAGAATATGCAGGTTCTGGAATCAAGGGGAAGAATCAAGAGTGCCTTTTCTCACCACAACTCATAATAAGCAGGTTGTCAACCTGAGGCTCTACTGGAACCAAGGGCCTGGTTTACAGAAAATGAATGCTTGTTCCAGGGGATGAAGTAAGGTTTCGACTCTTTTGGGTTTCTTTTGTCTTTTTTGCAACTTCTTACATCAGATATTTTTCCAGTATTCTTGCCTGGGAAATCCCATGGACACAGGAGCCTTGCAGGCTACAGTCCATGGGATTGCAAAGAGTCAGACACAACTGAGCAACTAAGCTTTCCTTTCCCACTAAGTAGGATATTTACATGAATCTCTAATTTGCAGCTTTTATTTTTCTGTAACAGGAGCATTTAAGACTATGAATATCTAAGGAGTGTTTGTGGAGACTTCCCTGGTGGTCCAGTGGCTACAACTCCTCGCTCCCAATGCAGAGGGCCCAGGTTCAATCCTTGGTCAGGGAACTAGATCCCACATACTGCAACTAAAGATCCCGCGTGCCTTAACTAAGACTCAGCATGTCCAAATGAGTAAATTAATTAATTTTAAAAATAGTGTTTGTGGTATGGTAGTATATTGTCATTATTTCTGCATACTAAGTGATTTCCACAATAGTTTCTTCTTTGACATATCAGTTATTTAGAATTTATCTCATGAATTTCCAAATATAGTATTCTTCTAATTTTCTTTCGGTTAATACTTTCTAATTTAAATGGATTACAGTCAAAGAGTGACATCAATCTTTTAAGATTTGAGGAAATTAGCTCCATGAGATCTTTTTTCATAAAAGTTACATGTGAGATTCAAAATAATGTGTATTCCACAACAGTTGTTCTGCTTCAAAGTTAAACTTCCTGGCTGCAGAGTTTAGTTAATATAGTAACGTCTTGATCTAAATATTGCAGAAGGTAATGTGTAAAATATTTCATGGGTGCTAGCTCTGTGAATTTCTCCTGGTAGTTCTGTTCATTTTTTATTTACATACAGTACTTTGAAGCTACTTAGTTAGGCTCACATAAGTCTATACTTCTGTACTAGTTTTATGTTCCTGGTGTAATAAACCTTTTATCATAATGGAGTGATCCTTCTTCTCTCTGGTAATGCTTTTTGCCTTAAATTCTATTTTGCCTGATCATAACATGGCTACATCTGCTTTCTTTCCCTTAGTTTGTCCATATACCCTGTTGTATTCCTTTACTTTGTTAATTTTTTTTTTTCTTTTGGCCATGCCACGTGGCGCATGTGGGATCTTAGTTCCTGGACTAGAGATGGAACCTTTGGCCCCTGAAGTGGGAGCTCTGAGTCCTAACCACTGAATCTCCAGGGCATTCCCAATCTTTGTTTTTTTTTTAAGTGAAAATGTTCAGTTATTTGTATTTTATATACTCCTTTTAAATTTATATGATAATCAGCTCTTTATTTTATTATCTCTGAAGATTATTTATAATCTCTAAAGAGATTATCATCCCTTTAGATTATTTTATCCATTTTATTTTGTGCTTTATATTTGCCTTCTTTTCTGTTTTTATTCCTCTCTGGTGGCTCAGATGGTAAGAATCTGCCTGTAGTGCAGGAGACCCAGATTTGATCCATGGATTGATAAGATCCTCTGGAGAAGGAAATGACAACTCACCCAGTGTTCTTGCCTGAGAAATCCCATGGACAGAGAAGCCTGGTGGGCTATAGTCCATGGGGTCACAAAGAGTTGAACATGACTGAGCTATAATTCTTAAAGAGATGGGAATACCAGACACCTGACCTGCCTCTTGAGAAATCTGTATGCAGGTCAAGAAGCAACAGTGAGAACTGGACATGGAACAACAGACTGGTTCCAAATCAGGAAGGGAATATGTCAAGTCTGTATATTGTCACCCTGCTTATTTAACCAGTATGCAGAGTACATCATGCAAAATGCCAGGCTGAATGAAGCACAAACTGGAATTAAGATTGCTGGGAGAAATATCAATAACCTCAGATAGGCAGATGACACCACCCTTATCGCAGAAACTGAAGAAGAACTAAAGAGCGTCATGTTGAAAGTGAAAGAGGAGAGTGAAAAAGTTGGCTTAAAACTCAACATTCAGAAAACTAAGATCATGGCATCCGATCCCATCACTTCATGGCAAATAGATGGGGAAACAATGGAAACAGTGACAGACTTTATTTTTTGGAATCAAAAATCAGTGCAGATGGTGACTGCAGCCATGAAATTAAAAGAAGCTTGCTCCTTGGAAGAAAAGCTATGACCAACCTAGATAGCATATGAAAAAGCAGACACATTACTTTGCCAACAAAGATCCTTCTAGTCAAAGCTATGGTTTTTTCAGTAGTCATGTATGGATGTGAGTGCCAAAGAATTGATGCTTTTGAACTGTGGTGTTGGAGAAGACTCTTAAGAGTCCCTTGGAATGCAAGGAGATCAAAGCAGTGAATCCTAAACGAAATCAGTCCTGAATATTCGTTGGAGGGACTGATGCTGAAGCTGAAACTCCAGTACTTTGGCCACCTGATGCGAAGAACTGACTCAATAGAAAAGACCCTGATGCTGGGCAAGATTGAAGGCAGAAGGAGAAAGGGACAACAGAGGATGAGATGTTTGGATGGCATCACTAATTTGATGGACATGAGTTTGAGCAAGCTCTGGGAGTTGGTGATGGACAGGGAAGCCTGGCGTGCTGCAGTCCATGGGGTCACAAAGAGTCGGACACAACTGAGCAACTGAACTGAACTGAACTGAGCTACTAAAACACATTGGCTCCTTTGGGATCGATTAAATATTTTTTCTAATTCCTTTTTAAATTTTTGCAAGTATGAGATTTATATATTTTAGCCTAATAATTTTTACCCCAGGTATTTTGACATTCATGATTAACTTGGTAAAATCTAAAATAAATAGCTTTATAGCCTTCAAACCACACAAGGATATTTGAATACATGAACCTCGGTTCCTCCCCTGTTTACCTGTTCATTTTGCTGTTTTATGCCCAGCAGATGGTTTTCTTGTTTTACAGCATCAGTGTTCTTTATTCTTTCCTGTATTTCTGATCTTTTTTGTGGATTGCTTCCCTTCTATCTAAAGTACATTCTTTAGGGACTTCCCTTGTGGTCCAGTGGTTAAGACTCCTCACTTCCAATGCAAGGGTTAGGGTTTGATCCCTGGTTGGGAAACTATGATCCCACATGTGGTGTGGCCAAAAAATAATAAATATGTAAAGTACATTCGTTAGAATTGCCTGAAGTTCTGTTGGGGACACAACCTTTACAGCACAATACCCATAGAGGGCAGGTTCCTAGAGCTTCCGGGGGTGCTCAAGTACCTTATATAAAGTGGTGTGGTACAATGAATACAGTCAGCCCATACAAGGGCTGGTGATGGAAATCAACTGGTGATGGAAATATTTGTGCACAAATGATGGAGAAAGAGAATATACGGTAAGACGAGACTTCAGGTTGTTAAATAACAGGAGACTTTCCTGCTCAGCAGCATGTTCTTTACCCAATTGCCTGAAAGATTACTCAGGCCTGAAAATGAGCAAGAAGCTATCTCCAGGAATAAAAGTTAAAATGTTCTTTTAGAGGAAATTGGGCAACTCTGTGGCATCTGCCTATGTCTGCTGGACTTAGATTAATGCCACAGGGCAGGTTACATGTGGGAGGCACAGGCTGAGCCTCAGAAGCTAAGGGTCAAGGCATCTTGGAAGTAGGGGGAAGGAAGCTTAAGGGCCCACAGGTAGGAAGACAGGGAGGTCCCAGCTTTATTTTAAGCTGGAACAAGTTTTCTGTTTAGAAAGTCTGGGAAGGAAGTTTTATATTATAAATGCAAATATCTGTGGTGTGCAGTCAGGCCCCAGGGCATGAGAGAGAGCAGGATCTACAGAGAGAGGCTGAAAAGCTTGCAGAATTAATCCCTCTCATTGCTGTCAAGGTCTTTCGTCCAGTCCATACTTCAGGAGGAGAGAGGGTACAGGAAGTGAACACAGATTCCCAGAGACCCCATCAACCCCATTAGTAGAGGAACACAATTCTGCCTCCCCCACCAGCCCTGGTCTAGTGAGGGCAGCCATAGCTGATTTTCTCACTGATGCTGCTGGCCCTTTTCACCAGTGCATGCTTACTGCTTAGGTATTTAGAATGCTCTCCAGGTCCTCCTGTGGGTTTTCTGTCCTTAGTGATATATCTGTTCCAGTATGCCCACTTCGCTGAGCCTTTGACCTCTTCACCCGCTCTTTGCCATGGTGGTTCTGGCAGTTCTACTTCACTTAGTGGAGGCCATGGCTTTTCTGAGCTTCCATGAACCAGGGAAATAGAGCATCAGCACCGTCTCCAGCTCCTCGCCAGGGTGTAAGTCCTATACCATACGGCAGGGCTCCCAAATCAGCAGCGTGTTCTTTACCCAACTTTATGTTTCATCTCACCCAGTGCAGCATGAGGAGAATATAGTCCCAGGTCTGTCCCCTAGCTCCTGCTGGGCACACTTGGGCCATGTCCTGCAGTTCCTTTGATAGACAATTCCTTCCTCCCCTCAGCAGACCCAGTATCTTTCTGTCAAGTAGCGAGCGATCCCTAAGCAGCTGTAAAGTATTAGGCACAGGCAAGGCCTGGCTGGTAAAGAAGGAAGGAGTCACTAATAAGGACCTATTGTATACCACAGGGAACTCTACTTAACACTCTGTAATGACCCATATGGAAACAGAATCTTAAAAAGAGTGGATATATGTATGTAAGGGCAGGAGGAGAAGGGGGCGACAGAGGATGAGATGGTTGGATGGCATCACTGACTTAGTGGACATGAGTTTGAGCAAACTCCAGGACATAATAAACGACAGGGAAGCCTGGCATGCTTCAGCCTATAGGGTCGCAAAGAGTCTGACATGACTTAGTGACTGAACAAAAACATAACTGACTCACTTTGCTGTACACCTGAAACTAACACAACACTGAAAATCCATTATACTCTGATAAGCATTTTAAAAGGACTTCGCTGGTTGTCCAGTGAAGAATCTGCCTGCCAATGCAGGAGACCTGGGGTTGATCCCTGATCTGGGACGATCCCATGTGCTGTGGAACAACTAAGCCCATGCACCACAACTACTGAAGCCTGTATGCCTTAGAGCCTGTGCTCCGCAAAAAACCACCACAATGAGAAGCCTGTGCACTGCAAGGAAGACCCAGTGCAGTCAAAAAAAAAAGAAATAATTTAAAAAAAAAGAAAAAATGAGCCCATTTTCAGATTAGGCCATTTATTACTCACATAGAAAGTGAAGTGTGAAAGTCAGAGGTCCCAGATCGCTGTGGTCCTTGTGCAGGGTGACAGCTAAACAAAAGGGGCCCAATGCAGTAACGTGGATGCTGCCTGGTAGACAGCTTAGAGCTGCAGCCATGCTCCACACAGGAGGAGGGGTGGTGGGCAGAATTCCAAGTGGCTCTGAGTCCCACCTGCTGCTGTACTCGCCTTCCCTGTATAACCTCCTCCCCCCCCCTTTTTTTTTTAACCTCCTCCCCTTGAGTGTGGGTGCCCCCTCTCCTTGCAGAGGTGCTCTGGGCAGGGTAGGCAGAGCCCATAGAGGGTGTCTGTGTTGACTTACCCTCATTCTCCAACACTGCTGGCCTGTGACACTGACCAGACAGGTAAGGTGAATGCAGATGTTGTAGAAATCCCTAGACCCACATCTTTCAAATCTTTTTGGAACTAATCTCTGTAATATCCCCAGGGGTACACAGTTACTTTTAGGTTAATGTCTTGGCTGTGGGAGGCCCTTTCCAGGACTCCATTTGGCCATTCCTCCCAACATATACCTTATTCCTCTTGCAAAGGATGCAAGGCTGGCAAAACAGCCATAACGTGTGTCTAGGATCCCACTAGACACACTTGACACTCTGTGAGATGGATGGACTCTGGCCAAGACTTATCTCCTTCCTGACCTCCCAAAGCCTCTCTCTCTCTCTCCAGAGACTCCTAGTCCTCCAGGGATTAGGCTCAGATAAGCACTAGTATCTACAAATGTGGCTTTCAGTAAAATGAGCACAGACTGAGATTAAAGAATCCAATTCCAGCTCCTCCCATCTGCTAGGCATGTACCAGGCAAGATCCTGAAGCTTCCCAAGCCTGTTTGCTCATCTGTAAATTAAAGCCCAAAGTGTTCTTCTGATAGTTTCTTGTTTGTGTTGCTATTATAAAATTGCATACTATGTGCTTTCCACATTGCCTGGAATATAGCCTAATGACTATTACTACTATTCACTTCTTCTTTTGGAAAGGGCTTCCTGGGTGGTGCTAGTGGTAAAGAACCCACCTGCTCAGGCAGGAGACCTTAGAGATGCGAGTTTGATCCCTGGGTCTGGAAGGTCCCCCAAGAGACTCAGGTTTGACCCTGGGTTGGGAAGATCCCCTGGAGAAGGGAATGGCAACTCACTCCAGTATTCTTGCCTGGAGAATCCCATGGACAGAGGAGCCTGGTGGGCTACAGTCCATGGGGTTGCAAAGAGCTGGACATGACTGAAGCAACTTAGCACACATACAGAGAGGAATAAAAACATATATTACTATTTATCTGTATTTTAACAACCCACATCATCAGTTTTTAGTTATTCTTCATTTATTTCCAACTTTTGTTGCTTTTTGATAACACGGGATTTAGGACTAGGTCACCCATCCAGTTGGCTTCCCTCGTGGCTCAGATGGTAAAGAATCTGGCTGCAATTCGGGAGACCCAGGTTTGATCCCTGGGTTGGGAAGATCCCCTAGAGAAGGAAATGGCAACCCAGTCCAGTATTCTTGCCTGGAGAATCCCATTTTTAGGGGAGGGCTACAGTCCATGGGGTCACAAAGTCGGACACAACTGAGTGACTAACACAAACACATGACAGATTGGGTACATTTAAGTCCTCAGGAATCGCATGAATTGATCCTCATTTTCAAATAATTGAGCTATAAGATTTGTATTTTACTTATCCTCTTTTTATTTTTTTAAAGATGTTTTTGACGTGGACCATTTGTAAAGTCTGTATTGAATCTGTTACAATGTTACTTCTGTGTTTATGTTCTGGGTTTTTAGCTGTGAGGCATGTGGAATTTTAGGGCTTTCCAGATGGCTCAGAGGTAAAAGAATCCGCCTGCCAGTGCAGGAGACTCAGAAGACACAAGACATTGGTTCAGTCCCTTGGTTGAGAATCTTTTGGAGTAGGAAATGGCAACTCACTGCAGGGTTCTTGTCAGGAAAATCCCATGGATAGAGGAGGCTGGCAGTCTACAGGCCATGGGTTTGCAAAGAGTCAGACACGACTGAGTGACTGAGCATGCACACATGTGTGGAATCTTAGCTTTCTGACCAGGGATCAAACCCACGTTTCCTGCACTGGAAGGCGGATTCTTAACCAGTGGACTGCCAGGGAAGTCTCTACTTCTACCTTTAGTGGTTCAGTTTTTATAGGTCATACTCCATTTAAAGTAGACTTAACTTTTACTTGTTAACATATAAGCTCTATCCCTAGTCTAGGATTTCATCTGGAAAACATTTTTTTAAGATGCGTAACTCTAAAAAATGTGTGCTTATGACCATAATTGTTAGGAATGTGAATTAGTAAAGTATTTCTGTAGAGCAGATGTGTGTGTATGTATTAATCGCTCAGTAGTGTCTGATTCTTTGGGACTCCATGGACTGTAGCCTGCTGGGCTCCTCTGTCCAAGGAATTCCAGGCAAGAATACTAGAGTGAGTTGCCATTTCCTCCTCCAGGGGTTCTTCCTGACCCAGGGATCCAATCCAGGTCTCCTGCACTGCAGGCAAATTCTTTACCATCTGAGTCACCAGGGAATCCCAGAGCAGACCTTATGGCTAGTTAAAACAAATTTAGGGACTACAGCCCTAGAGTCTAAGATCCAGTGGGACTGGGGGAGGGAACTTAAGAATTTGCATTTCTGACAAGTTCCCACATGATGCTGGTCCTGATGCTGCCAGTCCGGAGACCACTTTGAGAACTACTGATGTAGAGAATTCTAATAACATTTAATTAAAGACAGAAAAACATTCATAGGGAGTTCCCTGTAGTCCAGTGGTTAAGAATCTGCCTTCCAATACAGGGGTCACAGGTCAATTCCTGGTTGGGGAACTAAGATCCCACATGCCTCATGCCCACATGGGCAGCTAAGCCTGTGTGCCTGCGCACCACAATGGAGAACCTTCGTGCCACAATTAAGATGAAACTCAGCCAAATAAATAAATAAATATGAAAAAAATACTCATAAACTCTGATCAAGGATAAATGAAGATGAGCAATCCCAATCCCAACAGCTACTTTGGAGGTTCTCCAGCTGACCCCTGAGGACCTGCTAGAGCCCCACTTGATCATGCAGGGCAAGCACCCCAATGCCAAGGAATGTAGTGAAGGAGTGACTTGGCCAGCGCAGCCCCAGGTTCTCAGGGTGTGGCCAGGATAGCAGAGTGAAAGAGCAGTCAGGACCAGCTCTCAGACCCTGGTTACGTTATTTTTATTGCACTTATCAACATATAGGGCTTCCCTGGTGGCTCAGATGGTAAAGCATCTGCCTGCAATGCAGGAGACCCAGGTTCCATCTCTGGGTTGAGAAGATCCCCTGGAGAAGGGCATGGCAACCCATTCCAGTATTCTTGCCTGAGAATTCCATGGACAGAGGAGCCTGGCTGGTTAGAGTCCATGGGGTCGCAGAGTCAGACACGATTGAGCAACTAACACTTTCATTTTTCACATTATCAACATATAACACATCATGGACTTGACAGATTTATCTCTTTTGTTGCCTGATCCCCTCACCTCTCATCAGAATACAGGTTTACTAGGATAGAACTTTTGTAAACAGTGCTTGGATCATAGCAGGTGCTCAATAAGCTTTGACTGGCAATAACCATGTGTCTGGATGTTCACAGCACTACTTTCAAAAGTGGCAGTCTTTCTGTGGGCAAGGGACATGGGGAAAGGAGTAGGGGAGAGCACAGCTTTCTATTGACTCACCTCAGTCCTTTGAATTTTTCCTGTCAGTTATTAAAAACAAGATGACAGGTCCAAGATGGAGTTGCTTATGCTGAGCCCCATGTCACCAAACTAAGCCTTAATTACACTTTTGGCTCTCCCAGCAGTGGAATCTTAACCCAGCCAATCAGGGATCACCTGATTAGCACTAGTGAGGTTATCTGCCTGTGAGACCCCTGCCATCCCCTAAAGTTACCTTACAATAAACAATCTGCTATTTTTTGCCCAGTATAATTTCTTGTTCCTGTTCCTCTTTGCCTATAAAAGGTTTTCATTTTGTACAGTTCCTTGGGGCTCCTTTCTGTCAGAGAGACTGAGCGCTGCCAGCTTTGAACAGATTTTTTTTTTAATTTTTGTTACATAAATTAACCCATTTACTATAGGCTTTCAGTGTTATGCAATGGTGACACTTCTACTTGTCCTTCAATTCCTTCCCTTTTCTGATGGCAGACTTTGCTGTGACAGCAGAAATGGCACCAGAAATGGTACCCCAGCATCACCCACTACCGTTTTCATGCAGGAACCACAGAGCCAAATGCCCACCACTCGTCTCTGCATCTTGGTTTTGCCTCAGAAGGAGCAAGTGTACTTGGTACGCTGGCTGACTTCAGTTTTCTTCACCATTTTCCCGAGGGAGGTCCCGTGTTTGCCCACAGTCCCGACCTTCTTGGTGCGTTTCACTATGTCACCACAACCTAGGTCTGAGCCCAAAGAGAGCTAAATCGATTTTTGCTCAAGTAACTTCTTGAAGTTCTTAATATGCCTCGGTTTATTTTTTAACACCACATATGTCACCTAGCTTTAGCGCAAAGAATTGATGCTTTTGAAATGTGGTGCTGGAGAAGACTCTTGAGAGTCCCTTGGACTGCAAGGAGATCCAACCAGTCCATTCTGAAGGAGATCAGCCCTGGGATTTCTTTGGAAAGAATGATGCTAAAGCTGAAACTCCAGTACTTTGGCCACCTCATGCAAAGGGTTGACTCATTGGAAAAGACTCTGATGCTGGGAGGGATTGGGGGCAAGAGGAGAAGGGGACGAGAGAGGATGAGATGGCTGGATGGCATCACTGACTTGATGGACGTGAGTCTCAGTGAACTCCAGGAGTTGGTGATGGACAGGGAGGCCGGGCGTGCTGCGATTCATGGGGTCCCAAAGAGTCGGATACGACTGAACGACTGAACTGAACTGATGTCACCTAGCTTTAAAAAAAGATCCCTATTATTAACTAGGAAAAATAAGTTGTAAGAGAAATAGGCATAATAGGAAAAAAAAAGAAACACACACACATTTAAGTATGGTTTGGTTAGTTAGCACCTGAGACAGGCTTGACGAACATCTTCCCAAGTGGCCTGGACCTGAAGCCCTTTCACAGGCCTCTCGGAACCTGGCCTTCTCCAGGCTCACTCCACGGGGTCCCAGAGATCTTTTCCAGCCCTTTCTCCTGGCCTACATTATTTACAAGTGTCAAGTAACAACAGTTAATAATTAATGGACAAAAGAGGCCTCGTTAAAGGCCTGGGGCTGCTTCAGGCAGAAGAGACTATCTCAATGTCCAAATGAAGAACCCTGGTGTCCAAAACAGAGACAGAGGAAACATTTAAAGAGAGCGAGAGAAAAATAAATAAATAAAAATAAAGACAGCGAGAAAGGAAAGAAGCTGTGAACTAGACCCAGCGTGACTGGTGGCTCAGATGGTAAAGCGTCTGCTTACGATGAGGGAGACCCGGGTTCAGTCCCTGGGTTGGGAAGATCTCCTGGAGAAGGAAATGGCAACCTACTCCAGTATTCTTGCCTGGAAAATCCCATGGATGGAGGAGCCTGTTAGGCTACAGTCCATGGGGTCGCAAAGGGTCAGACACGACTGAGCGACTTCACTTTCACTTTCACTGCTGGGAATGGAGAGCTGGGTTGAGGGGATTAGAAGAGACATGCCTGGTGTGAGTGTTTTAGTTGATCAGTCTTGTCCGACTCTTTGAGACCCTACTGTGGCCAACCAGGCTTATTTGTCCATGGAATTCTCCAGGCAAGAATCCTGGAGTGGGTTGCCATTACCTTCTCCAGGGGATCTTCTTGACCCCCATGGCAGGCAGATTCTTTACCACTGAGCCACCGGGGAAGCCCAGAAAGATGCCTCCGGGGTTCCAAAGAAAGGAGGCCAGGTTGGATCTCCAGTAGAAGCAGCTTGAAACTGGAAGAGCTAGGTAGAAGGACCTATTTATTAGGAATTTCAGAAAGATGCCCAGTACACTGGACCTGTTCTCCTGGACAAAGCCAGGAGAAGTTTCCTTATTTTTATTTTTTAAAATATATATTTACTTATTTGGCTGAACTGGGCCTTAGTTGCAGCACTTGGGGTCTTCGATCTTTGTTGCAGCACATGGGATCTAGTTCCCTGACCAGGGTTCGAATCCATGCCCTCTGCATTGGAAGCTGGAAGTCTTGGCCACTGGACCACCAAGCAAGTCCCTCAGAAGCAGTTTCTATGGTGGGTAACTGGTGAGCTAGTTATTTATTCCATTAATGTTTAGTGGGCATATCTTTGGGTCAGACCCTATGTCATGAAAAGTCATTCTGATTAAAGGCAGAGGACTTAAGTGACTTGAGACTTTTACTAGAGATCTTTCAGGAGGCACTGATACTTTCTCCAGCTTTTCTGGGAAGGTGGTGGAAAAGCAGAATGCCTTTCCCACCTCCCAGATTCAGGGGGCTCCAGGAGAGAGGGGCACCTCTTTCTTTGGGAAGCAGCTTCTGTACTTGCCCAGCAGAGGGCGGCTGGAACCTGGACACTATGGTTCCAGCCACCAGCTTTAGGACACCAGACAGATGGGATCCTAGCCCCCTCGCTGCCCACTGCAGGTTGGGCGTGATGCCCACTTGCTGGCAGCGATACCGTAGAGAGACAGGAGGCACCGGGAGGTGTCAGAGATGCTGTTTTGAATTCTCTCTAAGCTGTGTCACTTCTGCCTTGTGTAGGCTCAGTCTTGGTGCCTTGCCAGGCTCGTCTTCTCTAGCCTGCTGAGCGAAGGGTCATTTCCTTCTCAGGGCAGCCTGCTCACCCTGTTTCTAGCCACTGTTGAAAAATCGTTTTGTTCCAGGACACAGACTCCTAGAGCCCCAGAGGTGGGAGGAACTTGCGGTGCTCCTTGTCCAGGAGCTGACATTTCAAATAATTTCAGAGGCAGGTGGGGAGTAGAGCCTCAGTTTGTGATGCCAACTTAGGGTGAGATGGTGGCCATGGTGAACTGGAGAGCCCAGATTTGTGCAAAGTCACCTCTATTCAAGTATTTTTCTTCTTTAAAAAAAGAAACAATTATTATTATTAATCATTTTTGGAGACACCATGTGGCATATAGGATCTTAGTTCCCAGACAAGGAATTGAAACCGTGCCCCCTGCATTGGAAGTGAAGAATCTTAACCACTGGACCACCAGGGAAGTCCCAAAATGGTTTTCTAATTACAAGTAAAATAAAGCATGGCTTTGGGCTGTGTCAGGATGCTGGCTGCCAGGTCTTCCCCAGCTTGGGGAAAGAAAGGTGGAACTATTTGCCCAGAACAGGGCCCGATTCCCTTTCCCAGGCAAATCCACTCTCTTCCATGATGTTTGTCCCTTGGGGGCGCAGGGTAACCGTATGGAGTGGCAGCAGTTGGGGACAACTTGGGCTCCCAGCTCGGGTTGCCCCGAGGCTACTCATCAATCCTGGATTGCTTCATTTCCTTCCTTGGCCACCGCTCCCCTGTTTGGAGCAGGCAGCCTCCCCCAGAGCACAGGGCACTCCTTTTCCTCGCGGTGAGTCACAACCTCGGAGCTGACTTGGGGCCAGCCTGACTCCTCAGAGTCAGGAGCCTCTCCGCCCACTGCTTTTTCCAATGAATACCTCTAGCTGTGGGCCTCCGCTTCCTCCAGCCGCCTCCCTATGGCTGGGCCCTTTTATTTACTCAGGGTTGTTTTTTTTTTTTCTCCTTGAAACGAGGTCCTATGGAGAAGTGCCTAGGAGCTTTTCAAACTTGATCCCTCAGATCCCAAGGAGAAATAAGGATTAGAAGCATAAAGGGCTGCTTTCCCATCATGAGCAAAGGTCACTACACATGCTTGGGTGTGGATTTTTAAAAAATGCAATCACAGGAGCTTCCCTGGTGAATCAGTGGTAAAGAATCTGCCTGCCAATGCAGGACACATGGGTTCAGGTTCAATCCCTGATCCGAGAAGACCCCATATGCCTCAGAGCAGCTAAGCCTGTGTGCCTACTGAAGCCTGCCTGCCCTGAAGCCCATGCTCTGCAACAAGAGAAGCCACCATAATGAGTAACCTGTGCACCGCAACTGGAGAGTAACTCCAGCTCTCTGCAGCTAGAAAAAAGCCTTCGTAGCAAGGAAGACCCAGCACAGCCAAAAATAAATAAATAAATAAAATTCTTTAAAGGGATTTCTCCGGTGGTGAAGAATCCACCTTGCAATGCAAGGGACACCGGTTTGATTGACCCCTGGTCTGGGAAGATCCCACGTGCGGTGGGGCAACTATGCCTGTGTGCCACAACTACTGAGCCTGTGCTCTGGAGCCCTTGAGCCACAAGTACTGAGTCGACACTCTGCAACTACTGAAGCCCACACACCCTAGAGCCCACATTCCATAACAAGAGAGTCAGCCCAATGAGAAGCCCACTCACTGTAACTAGAGAGCAGCCCCAGCTCTCCGCAACTAGGGAAAGTTCCCTCACTGCAACGAAAACTCAGTACAGCCATAAATAAATAATTAATTATTTTTAAAAATCCAATCATATACTTTTGAGTCAGGCCCTGCGCTCTATGGGAGGATTGACAGGCCACCTGGGCTCTGTGGGGATACTCCATTAGGGCGTGACACTTTCCCTTCAGCCTCTGGGAGTAGCAGGAACTCCCAAATAGCAGGAATGGGGCTGTGGTCCCTTTACCAGTCACAGAGATATACTGGGACCTGGGGCAAGTATTTACAACAGTCCCGTGAAGAATGCCGGCTCTTTCTCACCATGATTAATCCCTTGAGGATTAGCCCCAACTAACCCCATTGTCATGGAGCGCCTGCTTGCAACACCTCCCAAGCTGAAGTGTAAAGATGACTAGGTTCCCGAGAATCAGGTCTCAAAAGAACACAGTCTTGAGAATATCATTTGAGAGGAGGAAATAAGGACCAAAAAAAAAAAAAAAAAAAACCCTAATGAGATTAGTTACCTGCAGGGCATAGTGGGAACAGGATAAAAGGAAGAAGGAAATTAAGAAGAATGACACTTCTCTGAAATAGCTTTTTGTTCTGACTTGCTTTTGGAACCATTGTAATTATTTTGAAATATTACATATTTCAAAAATAAGTAAAAATGTAATAAAAAATCACAAGGATGGGGAAAACCCTAAGACTGGATAGAGAAATAAGCAAAGTCCTTTGACTTCTATCTTACCAATTTATAGTAAATAACCTATCCCGTGCTGTGTCTTAAACATTTACCTATAGTTTTGTTTAACCTCTGCAGCATCTCTAAATTGTAGGTACTATTACCATCCTAGTTTTACAAGACAGGAAGTCATACCCCAGTGGCATTAAGGAAGCGCCCAAGGTCCCAGAGTCTTGAACTCAGATTTTGTATCAGATTTGTGATAGATCTCAGTTCTGAGGTCCTGTTATATATTCAGCTCCATGCCAGGCACAGAAATATAAGTTGGTGTCTCTGGGGTTCCGGGAATTTGTGATCTCAGTGATAAACATTTAACATGACAAAGCTATAAAAATAGGGAAATGAATGAGCCCCTTATTCATAAAGATTTAAAAGGATAAAAAATTTTAGGAGTGCTACGTCCTCCTATGTGGGTTGACTTCCTAGAGGAGATGGGATTTGAATGGCATTTTGGAGGCAGAATTCAAGTAGATGTAAAACAAGGGCGAATGAATTGCAGGCAACAGAACCCCTGGGAGCAGAGGTGTGGAGAGGGACTTGGTGTGTGGAGAGCCAAGGAAAAGACCAGCCTTTGCACAAGAATAGACAACACAGAAGGGCACTTTACGACTCTCTAGGGTACCTCTTAAAAACAGTTCAAAGAAAAAAAAAAGTTCAAAGTATAACAGAAGAAAGTGGATTCTCAGCCCCTCAAAATTAGCCCTTTGCATTGTTAATCAACTGTGTTATTATTCAATCGCTAAGTCGTGTCCGACTCTTAGCATTCCCATGGACTTCATGCAGCCCGCCAGGCTTCCCTGTCCTCCACAGTCCATCGAGTAGGTGATGCTACAATCTTTCCCAGCATCAGGGTCATTTTGTACTCCAATATAAAATAAAAATTTCTTTTAAAAGTTAGCCCTTTGGTTGCTGCATATTAATATTGCCTAGTTCCTTTCCTTTGGAGAAGGCAATGGCACCCCACTCCAGTACTCTTGCCTGGAAAATCCCATGGATGGAGGAACCTAGTAGGCTGCAGTCCATGGGGTCGCTAAGAGTCGGACACGATTGAGCGACTTCACTTTCACTTTTCACTTTCATGCGTTGGAGAAGGAAATGGCAACCCACTCCAGTGTTCTTGCCTGGAGAATCCCAGGGACGGAGGAGCCTGATGGGCTGCTGTCTGTGGGGTCGCACAGAGTCGGACATGACTGAAGGGACTTAGCAGCAGCAGTTCCTTTCCAATTACTGGGCTCAGAGGGATGACTAGGAAACTGCTGTGCTGCTAAGTCACTTCAGTTTTGTCTGACTCTTTGACCCTGTGGACTGTAGCCCACCAGGCTCTTCTGTCCATGCAGGTTTCTCCAGGCAAGAATATCAGAATGGGTTGCCATACCTTTCTCCAGGGGATCTTCCTGACCCAGGGATCAAACTAGCATCTCTTAGGTCTCCTTCATTGGCAAGCGAGTTCTTTACCACTAGTGCCACCTGGGAAGCCCCTGACTAGGAAAAGGCACACAGTATATTCTGGACCTACAGACAAAAACTGTTTTTGCTTTAAGGGGAAATAGAATCTTAGTCCCTTTGGTTACTTCTGCTTTTCTATTTATACTTTTTTTTTTTTGAAACTTTATCTTATTTTTAAATTAACTTTTATTTGTGTAAAGTTGCTTTTTCCATTTCTTCTTTTACAAGCAGAAAGAGAGGCCAGTCCCTGTATGCTGAGCTGAAAATCAGACGGTCAGCCCTGCTGCATCCTTCTCAGCTAGTTTGCAGGCAGCCCCCCAGGTGTGTAAGGAGGGGTGTTAGGGGGTAGGCTTGGGTTTCCCTGGGGGTTCAGATTATAAAGAATCTGCCTGCAGTGCAGAAGACCAGGGTTCAATCCCTGGATGGGGACGATCCCCTGGAGAAGAAATGGGTACCCACTCCTGTATTCTTGCCTGGAGAATTCCATGGACAGAGGAGCCTGGCAGACTATAGTCCATGGGGTCGCAGAGTTGGGACTGAGTCACGACTGAGCAGCTAACACACTGTTTTCTCTGAACCCATCCCCTGCTGGAGGATTTAGTACCCAGCAGGGATAAGAGAGGAAAGAAGCCTGCTGGGCAGACACCAATGCTGGGTCTAGCTGGACCGCAAGGCAGAAATATGAAGAAAAGCAAAATATGGATAGTCCTATCAGACTAATAAATGGTTAACTGTAGACTAAGTTTTCATCTGGACCAATGTTCACGTGAGTTTGAAAAATCCTTGAACCAGGGACAAACGCGACATCTGGTCCTTCAACTGCTGCCCCACCCCCAGCCCCCAGCCCCTGCCTCGAGCCATCCCCTTCTAAACAATAGGGATAATTTCATATCTCCCAGAGGGGAAAGTCTTCAGCTCTCCCCTCAGATCCTTCCATTCTTGCCCAGCCGCACTGACCCTGCTTCCCTCCCCACCTCCCAGCAAGCAGTCCCTGGCTCTGGGCGGCCACACCAGCCCCTGCTGGTCTGTATTCACACACCCCACCCCCAGTTGGGAGCACCAGGACCCTGGCAAGGCCGTGGCCTGCCTCCCCTGGGCACACCCTTCTGTCACTGTGGTTTTTCTCATCCTGTCCTACTGGTTTGTTTGTCTTTTCATCCCCCAATTCAGAGCTTAATTACAAGAGCCAAGTCTTGCTTTTTTTCTCTACTTAGAACAAGATTCAATTTTTGATAGTCTTTGTTTAATAGTTGATAAATGGTTGCTTTCCCTTAAAGCAATGGTTTCTTCAGCTTTTAAAACCACAACCCTCAGTAAGAAATGTTTTTGTACAGGGACTTCCTCATGGTCCAGTGGCTAAGGCTCCGCATTCCCAATGCAAGGCACCCAGGTTTGATCCCTGATTGGGGAACTGATCCCACATGCCACAACTAAAACTTGATACAGCCAAAGAAATTATCTGAAAAAAAAAAAAAAGTGTTTTTTTTCCATTACAACCCAATTTATACATTCATCTACACACACAGCCACAATTATGAGTTTCAAGAAATAGCACTTACTCTTGTTGGATGAAAGTGAAAGTGAAAGTGAAGTCACTCAGTCGTGTCCGACTCTTTGTGACTCCATGGACTGTGGCCTACCAGGCTCCTCCATCCATGGGATTTCCCAGGCACTAGTACTGGAATGGGTTGCCATTTCCTTCTCTGATATTTTCTCCTTTATTCCATTTTATTCCTAAGTGCTTTGTTGGGACTTGCATGTGGAAAGCCACAGTCTGAGAGCAGAAGAGAAAGGCTTCCCTTCCAGCCAAGATCAGATTAGGATTAAGCTGTAACAAATGAGGGTCTCTGCCAACTCTGACGTGTAGATAAGGGTCTTGGCCTCATTATGAAGCAGGGCCCCAGGTTGGCTTAGTGGCTACATATTGCAATCATGCTCTGGCCTGGACCTGCCCTTTGCAGCTTTCTCATCCAGTCTTTTCTGTCTTCCCTTCATTCCTTTACCAGAGTCACATCCATGGACAGAGGAGCCTGGCAAGTTGCAGTCCATGGGTAGGCAAAGAGTCAGACACAGCTGAGCACAAGCATTCCAACTCACAAAGACTTCCTCTCATGGTGCTCAGGGCCTCACCTATATTTCGTGCATACCTCTGTGATTGCCCTTTATCACACAGGCTTGTGAGGCAATTCTTTTTCACATGGCTTGTTGCTCAGCTGAGTGCCTGGAGCGATGCTGGCGTGATAAAGCGGGAGCACAGGAGAGCAATGTGTGAAGGAGTTGAGTTGAAGGACTGCTTTCCGGGTCCCCTGGTGCCATCTCTTCCTGATTGTTACTGGGCCAGGAGTGGCCTGAGGACTCAGGGCTGCAGTGGGGACAGGCAGGTGGGGGCAGGCTGCTATGAGCAGGTTATCAGGAGCTGCCCAGGGCAGTGAGTGGAATTCAGTGGTGAATTTTCAAAACTCAGTTATCGCCTCACTTTGCCCAGAAAGCTCATAACTTAAATCAAGACGATCAACCTGGGGTGCAGGATGAACTTTGGCACTCAGAGCCACCTCTGAGGACTGACATTCCCGGAGCCCTGATTTCAATGGTGGGTGGATGACCACCAACTCGAGGCCAGGCATCAAGAGTCTGAATGTGATCCAGGTCCTTCCCTGCTGGTACAGTCAACCCTGGGACCTTGGAGCTTCCCTCGGTCTCTTGCTGGGCCTCACCCTGAGCAGATCATGAGTATAATCCTATGCAGGAGGCAGTTAGTGCTGGGTTTCCACCTCCCACTCCAAGGTACCAATATTCCCGGTAGAAAATGTTTTGCCAACTGTCGGGAATAACAGAGATCCTGAAACATAAATAGTACATAAATCACATGATGTTGGAAAATGTAAGTCATGGTTCTGCTGGTTCAGTGTTCCAGGTAACCGCACAGCTTCCATGAAGACAGAAACCACAAACACAGAGCTCCACTACACAGAGGGTCTGCCACCTCTGAAAGGAAACTGGATCAAAACATTCCAGAACATTCCAGCAGACCACTGCCTTCGTCTGGGCTCCGCTTGCCTTGTGTCTTTTGCTCTTTCAATGTCTTTCAGGGGGAACAGCGTCATGCAGTCTGTGATGCTAGGGTGTGTGTCCGTGGGGGGTGTTCAACTTTTTTTTAATGAATTTCAGCAACAGGATAGATTATAAGCAAACACAAAACTAATGAATGTTCCTCTTAACTGTTTACCTAGCTCTGGCCTCTAGTTGTTGCATTGTTTGTCACATGAAAAAGAGAACCTGCACCTTGTTTTCCAGGAGCTCATGGTGCTCATTTAAGGCAGGTCCGAGGCAGGCCTCCAGGGAGGAGCATAGGAGGGTTAGCTGCTCATAAGCGCTGTAGTCTCAGGAATGGACTGACACCTTCTGAGCTCCAGTTTCTTCTTATTCATGGGTTTAGAATTACTCCACTGTGCTCTTGGGTTTCCCAGGTGGCGCTAGTGGTAAAGAACCTGCCTGCCAATGCAGGTTGACATAAGAGATGCAGGTTTGATCCCTGTGTTGGCATGGCAACCCACTCCAGTATTCTTGCCTGGAGAAACCCATGGACAGAGGAGCCTGGTGAACTACAGCCCATAGGGTTGCAAAGAGTTGGACATAACTGAAGCGACTTAGCATGCACACAGTACTGCACCTGGTGGCTCAGCAGTAAACTCGCCTGCCAATTCAGGAGATGAGGGTTCATGAGGTCAAAAAGAGTCAGACACGACTGAGTGACTGAACACACATGCTCACGCACACATTCATACATTACTGCACCCAGGCCTTCTGGGAAGAGGGAAATGATGGGATGTAGGTGGCAGCTAACGTTTGTGAGGAAGTCAGTAACTTTCTCAAGTGACCTTTGAGGCTGCTGCCTTCAGAGCAGGGAAGGGAGGTGGTGGGAAACAGCCAGACTGGGCTGACTAGATTTTTCCCGTGGTGAATCAATGGACAAGAAAGCCGGATGGACAGAGGAGAGCGCCAGGCAGCCAGAACCTTCTGGATTGTGCCCTACTGTGGGCAGCAGTTGTTGAAGGAGTCTTCATGAAAGTCATGGTCTAGCTGATTAGTCTGGGCACCTGTGTAGCTTGGTTGGAAGTGGGATGAGGCTAGGAGCTGCGGTTGAGTGGCTAGACTTAGGGAGGAGGGAGTGAGAAAGGAGTGGGTGTGAGAGAGTGGCCACAGGAGGAGTCAAAATTGGGTTTCAGGACTTCCCTGGTCATCCATTGGCTAAGACTGAGTTCCCAATGCAGGGTGCCAGGTTCAATCCCTGGTTGGGGAACTAAATCCTACATGCCACAACTAAATACCCCACATGCTGTAAACAAGACCTGGTGCAACCAAAGGAAAAAAAAAAAAAGTATTTTAGTTGGGTTTCTGCACGTGCTTTGCCAAGCCCCCACCCCCACTGTGGCTCCTCCCACCCCACCTCCCACCACCTGTCTTCTCCCTGCCTTTGCCTTTCCCCTGCAGTCCTTCTGTCTCCACCCCACCCCCCTCCCCACACCAGTCCTGTATGTCCTGCCACCCAAGTTGGGGCACATAGGCTCAGCCTATGCTTCAAGAGGCTGTTCATGCCACCTGGTAGGTGCTCCCAATCCGGCTCTGATTAGGGTCATGAGCAGCGGGAGGAGCAGGCGGCTCTTTCTTTAGTCTGTGAGTGAGAAAAGCTTCTGCTGGTTAGACCTCACAGGAAGCTGGAGCCAAGGGGTAGCATCTGACATATGGGTGCAGCACTATGGGCTGGGTGAGAAAGGGAGGTGACACCTCTGGGCTGTTGAGGCCGGCTGCGCCTTCTATGCCAGGCCAAGGAAATCAGGTCACCCTTCCCCTCTCTTTGCTAGATGCTGCTTCAGAGAGATAAAAGAAATATTCATAGGCTAGCTGGCTCAGGCAAGGCATCTAGGTGAGGGTCTCAAACCAGTGGCCCACAGGGCCATCCCCCTGCAGATGGGTTTTGCTTGGTCCACAGTGGTGGTTTAGTCGCTAAGTTGTGTCCAACTTTTGCGACGCCGTGGACAGGCTCCTCTGTCCATGGGATTCTCCAGGCAAGAATACTGGAGTGAGTTGCCATTTCCTCCTTCAGGGGGTCTTCCCTATCCAGGGATCGAACCCAGTCTCCATGCAGATTCTTTATCGACTGAGCTAAGAGGGTCCACAGGGATCCTCCTAATCTTTTATACATGTCCTTGTCCCCTTTCTGCCTTATTTGCCTTCCTTGTCTTGCTCCTGAGTTTATGAATTTACTGGCCTCATCCTAAGAAACACAAAGATGCTCCAGGAACTTGTGACATGACTGGGAAAACAAGACTAACACACAGACCAAGAGGGCTGAGTGTGCCAGATCCAGATATTTGGGAGTTTAGATGAGAGATCTCCCATGGAGATTACCATAGAGGAATGTGTAGCGGAGAATTGCATACTGAGCCTCGATGGAAGAGGAATGTCAGGATGGAGGGCAGGGAGGAATGTCCCAGGATTGAAAAGGACAGGAGGGGCAGCCTGGAGAAGTTTCGCTGGGTTGGGCTTCATTCCACACACAGCAGGGGGCACCTTTGAGATGTTAGCATAAGGGATTGATGATTGGAGGCACAGAAGAATCCAGGAAATGTGGGTGGGGCGGGAGCTGAAAAGAGGTACCAATTTGTGAGAAAGTCTGAAGGAGGTAAAGACTGGGTGTTGTGGAAGCTGAAGGCTTCAAAGCATCTTAGAGACAGCTGCATACTAAGTCGCTTCAGTCGTACCTGACTCTTTGCAACTCCACGGGCTGTAGCTCGCCAGGCTTCTCTGTCCCTGAGATTCTCCAGGCAAGAATACTGGTGTGGGTTGTCATCGCCTCCAGGGAATCTTCCCCACCCGGGATCGAACCCCAGTCTCTCTGTCTCCTGCATTGGCAGGCGGGTTCTTTACCAGTGCCACCTGGGAAAGCTATTGAGTCATGAAAATGGGGAAGTCGTCAGAAGGGGGCTGCTTGGGGTAGGGGTGAGAAGTTGAGAAATTGTGGTTGAAATTCATTTGATGGACAAAATGGGCAGCTGGCATTTAGATCTGTGGACCTGGAGATGGAGGTGGTGATTTAGGGACTACACTGAGATTTCAAAGGGAGATGTTGGGAGAGAGAAGGAGGTGTGCAAAAAAGGGAGAGGCCCTGGGGAAGAAGACCAGTGTGGAATTGGAGGAGAGAGCACACTGATGTCAGCGGAGAGGACAATCAAAAGAAAGAGGTCCACTGACATCATCAAGTACGAGGATTCAGGGAGAGCAGAGCAGAGCAAAGGCTGGGGTTTTAGAGCTAGGGCATGGCAGAAATTTTGGCCGGCGTGGAGAAGATGACCACATATTTCACAATCAAACAGACAGCATGGTGGAGAAGAGGCTCTTTATCTCTAGGAGCTCGTGGTAGATAAAAGTGATGTCATCAATTTGCTCGTCCACAGCACAGCAAAGCCAATTTACCCAGATACAGAGTTGTGACGAAGGAAGGCACAGCATTAATTTGCAAGGCCCCAGGTTCAGTGGGTAAAGAATCTGCCTGCCATGCAGGAAATGTAGGAGACGCGTGGGTTTGATCCCTGGTGTAGGGGTATTCCCTAGAGGAGGGCATGGCAACCCACTCCCATATTCTTGGGACAATCCCATGGACACAAGGACCTGGCAGACTACGTTCCATAGGAAGATTCAGACAGGACTGAAGTGACTGAGCACACACACACACACAGTAAGACTACTGGGAGTTTGTGCCCCAACATTTGGGGTGAGGGGTGCAGGGGACGTGACTTTCTTCTGATTGGTTTGTGATGAAGTAACCAGATGATGTTTCAGGAATTTTGGTAATCTACCTTCTGGTTCCAACCAGTCTGGGGATCTAGTGCCTAGTCTCAGCTCAGCATGTAGTCATCATCCTCCACTTGGGTCAGCAGGGGCGGGGTCGGGGGAGGGTCTTAGTTTTGGCAGAAAACTCTAATAAGATAGTGTCAGATTGTGATGTATATCCCTTGAGGAGGAACTAGGACCTTGTTTTATCACTGAACTATTGTCATTACTTTTCTCCTTTAACTGCTCCTTTGTTTCTGCATTTCCTCACTTCCCTGCTAAGTAATGACTTGTTCCTGCTCTGGAACTCAGGGACGTTCTAGTAGACTAAAGCCTTTTTTCTACAAACAAGAGACAGGGGTGACAGAGATTTTGTACCTAGGAGGGCCCTGCAGGGTCCTGCTTGGTGTCAGTGACTGTAAGAACAAAAGGAGATTTATGGAAGTTTGAAGGCAGAAGGAGATAGTGGTGAGAAAAGTACTGAATCTACTAAGGAGAGAGGATAAAATGAAGAAAGGACCCAGATGTGGTGGAGGGGATGGATGGAGATACTAAGCTTGGATTTCACAATAGGCTGCATTCCCCCATCCTTCATCTTGGGCCCTGTCCTGGGTCCCCCACACTGTCCATAGTTCTCACTCTTGGGCTTAGGCAGCAGAGGGAAGTCAGGCAGCTGGTCAGGTGATGTTACAAGTCCAAGCTCACTCTGCTTGCTTCACAATAGGCCAATAAATCAGGTGTTGAGGCAAGGAATAACAACTTTATTCAGAAAGTTGATAGACCGAGAAGATGGTGGACTAGGGTTCCCCAAGGGTCTCCCAAGGGCCTCCCTGGTGGCTCAGATTGTAAAGAATCTGCCTGCAATGCAGGAGAATTGTGTTTGATCCCTGGGCCAGGAAGATCCCCTGGAGAAGGAAATGGCAATCCACTCCAGTATTCTTGCCTGGAGAATCCCATGGACAGAGGAGCCTGGGGGGCTACAGTCCATGGGGTCACAAAGAGTTGGACACAACTGAGCAACTAACACAAACAGGGTCCCCCAAAACCATCTTATGATGTCTGAATGCCAGTTTCTTTTCTAGAACAGAGAAGGGGAGGAGGTAAGGAAGTAGAGTAAAAAGGCCATAAGTCTTGCAAAATATCTCTTGGAATGGCTAGCCCTGGGGTAGGGATGTGTTCAATTCTTTTCTGCAACCATTCACAGGTAGGCAGGGTCAGATTGCCTCTTTGTGAGCCAAACAAAGGCATTTTAATATTCAGGCAGAGGAAGAGTTCCTGTGACAGGCCATTCTGTCAATACTTACAGGTAGTCATGATCAGAACAAAAGCATTTAGAAGCAAAGGTTAAAGTGAAAGAAGCATATTCAACGTGGAGTCCGAATTTGCTCTTCCCTGTCACAGTGAGGCACTCTTGGGGACAGCAGTGTGTGTTAGTCACTCAGTCATGTCCAATTCTTTGCGACCCCGGGGGCTGTAGCCCACCAGGCTCCTCTGTTCATGGGATTTTCCAGGAAAGACTACTAGAGTGGGTTGCCATTTCCTCCTACAGGGTACCTTTCCCACCTAGGGATCAAACGCCCGTCTCCTGCATCGCCACAGGCAGATTCTTTACTGTCTGAGCCACTAGAATAGGGGAGGATGTTCTTAGTTCAGGACTGGGACCCAGAGCAGCACCAGCAATGATTCCTTTTCCATCTTGTCCTGGATTCCTCCCTCCTTTCTAAGAAGCTCCCATCAGAAACGGTGCCTAGATATTGTCCAAAGGTTTGAAAACATCAGTAAAGCCCTCTGATTGGCCCCTGTTTTAGGCGCCCCAGGCACAGACAAACAGGAAGTAAAAGTGGGTAACCACGAGGAAGGTGGGGGCGATGCCTGGGTTAATCATCAGAGTTCTTGGCAGCAAGATCTCAGCCAGCCTGGGCTGAAGCAGCAAGTAGCTACAGTTCTAAAGTTTTCAGTGGCAGAACCTGTCTCTTCAGAACCTGGTTACCCACACTGACCCCATAACAAGCACCATGCCAACAGGCCCTGTGGTCATAGGAACATCAACAAGCAAGGAGGTGACTGGGAGGGTGACCTCACTGGAAAAGCAAACACACACCCTGAGGGGAAGGAGACGAGTGTGTTCACAGCTGTGCTGGGCTGGGGATACTGTTCTGGAGAGTGCAGGGAGGGAAGGGTGGATGGATGGATGGAGAGTGGACTTGGTCTAGATTGGAAGGGACAATGTGAAGGAAAAGACAGATTTGTGCAGGAATTACAAGAGCCAGAAGGGGAAAAAAAAATTAACTGCTGAGGATGACAGTCTAAAGGTCTCATTCTTACTGCGAGTTCAGAGATGCTAAAGAGGGAGGTCGATATTGATGAAGGAGATGTAGGTGGGCTATTAGGCCACTGACCACATGTAACCCGAAGGAGATCTGAAACATCCTGAACCTTGAAACTGACATTTTCTCTTACAGGCTCACAGGTGGGCGTCTAAATGGTACAGTTTGGCAATACCATATAAATGAGAACATTGACATAGCCTATGACCCAGCTACTCCACCTGTGCTAGAATACACACACACACACACACACACACACACACATATTATGATTGATTGTTACTCAGCTTTTAAAAGAATCAAGGAGTTCCATATCCAGGTGGTGCTAGTGTAAAGAACTCGCCTGACAATGCAGGAGATGCAAGAAACATGGGTTCAAACCCTGGGTCAGGAAGATTCCCTGGAGTAGGAAATGGCAACCCAGTCCAGTATTTCTGCCTGGAAAATCCCATGGACAGAAGAGCCCGGTGGGCTACAGTCCATAGGGTTGCAAAGAGTCAGACACAACTGAGCACACACACATATATGGTGACATGCAGAGGTATCTAAACATGTTAAGTGAAAAGAACCAGTTGTATAACTGTGTGTGGTAGGATTTCACTTGATGAAAAAGAGAAAAATGGGGGAATTCCCTGGCAGTTTAGTGGTTAGGACTCTGCATTTTCACTGCTCAGGGCCTGGGATCAAACCCTTGGTTGGAGAACTAAGATCCCACAAGCTGCATGGAAAAAAAAAAAGGTATATATTTTATATCATAGAAAAATATAAATACTTTCTATGTTTGTATTACAAGGAATTTTTAAAGAAACCATTTGGGTGAGATATGATTGACATACAAAAAGATGTACATACTTAGGGACTTCCCTGGTGGTCCAGTGGCTAAGATGCCACACTCCCAATGCAGGGGGCCGAGGTTCAATCCCTGGTCAGGGAACTAGATCGCATGTGCTACAACTAAGAGTTCGAATGACACAACGGAAGATTCTTCACGTTGCAAAAAAGATCCTGGTGCAGCCAAGTAAATAAACAGTTTTTTTTTTTTTTTTTTTTTAAGCTGTACATATTTAATTATATTAAATAATGTCATGAGTTCACAAGGAACTCAATAGTAGTTATTTTGGGGGTTAGATAAGAAAACTGAGGTTTCAAGCAGAGGCACTTTTTAACTCAAAACTCTTCTGTAGGGTGTAGTGTTTTTAATTTAATTTTTAAATTTCATGTTGGAGTATAGTTGACTAACAATATTTTAGTCCAGCAAAGTGATTTAGTTACACATATAAATGTATCTATTCTTTTTCAAATTCTTTTCCTATTCAAGTTATTATAGAGTATTGAGCAGAGTTCCTTTTGCTATACACTAGGTCCTTGTTGATTATTCGTATAAAATAAAGCAGTGTGTACATGTCCATCCCAAACTCTGTAAGTATCCTTCCTCTCTACCCTCCCCCTCCCACCATAAGTTCCTTCTCTAAGTCTGTGAGTCTGTTTCTATTATGTTAATAACTTCATTTGTATCATTTTTTTAAAAGATTCCACATATAAATATCATATGATATTTGTCTTTCTCTGTGTGACTTACTTCACTTAGTATGATAATCTCCAGGTCCACCCATGTTGCTGCAAATGGTATTAGTTCATTCTTTTTAATGGCTGAGTAATATTCCATTGTATATATGTATCACATCTTCTTTATCCATTCCTCTGTTGATGGACATTAAGGTTGCTTCCGTGTCTTGGCTACTGTAAACAGTGATGCAGTGAACATTGGAGTGTAGGTATCTTTTATGGTTTTCTCTGTATATTCCAGGAGTGGAATTGCAGGGTCACATGGTAGCTCTATTTTTAGTTTTTTAAGGAATATCCATCCTGTTCTCCATAGCGGCTGTACCAATTTACATTCCCACCATGTACGGTATAGTTTTTAACATGTGTATGTATTATTTAGCCTAATCATTTCAGTGACCGCAGTTTGATAATGAAAATCTGATAAACATGAATTCTCATGGGGACAATGGAGAAGGAAATGGCAACCCATTACAGTGTTCTTGCCTGGAGAGAATCCCCGTGGACAGAAGAGCCTGGTGGCCTGGGCTACAGTCCATAGAGTAGCAAAGAGTCAGACGTGACTGAAGCGACTTAGCCTGCACAAGGGGACAATGGAACAGAGTACTTCCAACTGAGGTCTGTCTTTTTGGTCTCTCTCTATTGTCTGGCCTGAAAGCTGTACCCCTAAAAGTTACTCCTCTGGTTTACATTGGAGGCAACCCTAAGTGCTGGGAAGAACGTTGGGTCTGGAGTCATTCATTCATTCCCAGCCTGCCAGGGCTTCCTGTGCCAGCCAGCATTCCAGGTTCTGTTCCCCTACTCACGATGTGGTCATGGGCTCTCAGGTTCTCATTTCCTTGTACAGTAAGGTGTAAATACTGGTTCTCAGGACTTCCCTGGTAGTCAAGTAGTTAAGAATCCTCCTTCCAATGCAGGGGGCTCGGGCTTGATCCCTGGTCCAGGAACAAAAATATCACATGCCGAGGGGCAATTAAGCTCTCACTCCGGAGCTTGAGAGCTGGTGCGCTGTAACTACTGAGCTAGCATTCCAGAGTATGTGAGCCGCAACTACTGAGCCCACACACCGAAACTTCTGAAGCCTGTGTGCGTAGGGCCCCAACTCTGCAACAAGGGAAGCCACGGTAATGAGAAGCCCGTGCACTGCAACTAGAGTAGCCCCGACTCACCACAACTAGAGAAAGACTGCTGGCAGCAAGGAAGACCCAGAAAAACCAGAAATAAATCCGAAGGAAAGAAGGACAGAAACAAAGTTTCAGAAGGTACCTGGAACCAGTAGGGTAAGATCCCTATATACATATTCAGTTCAACTCAGTTCAGTTCAGTCGCGTCCGATTCTCTGCGACCCCATGAACCGCAGCACTCCAGGCCTCCCTGTCCATCACCAACTCCTGGAGTTTACACAAACTCATGTCCATTGAGTTGGTGATGCCATCCAACCATTTCATCCTCTGTCTCCCCCTTCTCCTCCTGCCATCAATCTTTCCCAGCATCAGGGTCTTTTCAAATGAGTCAGCTCTTCGCATCAGGGGGCCAAAGTATTGGAGTTTCAGCTTCAACATCAGTCCTTCCAATGAACACCCAGGATTGATCTCCTTTAGGATGGACTGGTTGGATCTCCTTGCAGTCCAAGGGACTCTCAAGAGTCTTCTCCAACACCACAGTTCAAAAGCATCAATTCTTCAGTGCTCAGCTTTCTTTATAGTCCAACTCTCACATCCATACATGACCACTGGAAAGATCATAGCCTTGACTAGATGGACCTTTGTTGACAAAGTAATGTCTCTGCTTTTTGATATGCTGTCTAGGTTGGTCATAACTTTCCTTCCAAGGAGTAAGTGTCATTTAATTTCATGGCTGCAATCACCATCTGCAGTGATTTTTGAGCCCCCAAAAATAAAGTCTGTCACTCTTTCCACTGTTTACCCATCTATTTGCCATGAAGTGATGGGACCAGATGCCATGATCTTTGTTTTCTGAATGTTGAGCTTTAAGCCAACTTTTTCACTCTCCTCTTTCACTTTCATCAAGAGGCTTTTAGTTCTTCTTCTCTTTCTGCCATAAGGGTGGTGTCACCTACATATCTGAGGTTATTGATATTTCTCCCAGCAATCTGGATTCCAGCTTGTGCTTCATCCAGCCCAGCATTTCTCATGATGTACTCTGCATAGAAGTTAAATAAGCAGGGTGACAATATACAGCCTTGACATACTCCTTTTCCTATTTGGAACCAGTCTGTTGTTCCATGTCTAGTTCTAACTGTTAGTTCCTGACCTGCATACAGGTTTCTCAAGAGGCAAGTCAGGTGGTCTGGTATTCCCATCTCTTGAAGAATTTTCCACAGTTTGTTGCGATCCACACAGTCAAAGGCTTTGGCATAGTCAATAAAGCAGAAATAGATGTTTTTCTGGAACTCTCTTGCTTTTTCGATGATCCAGCGGATGTTGGCAATTTGGTCTCTGGTTCCTCTGCCTTTTGTAAATCCAGCTTGAATATCTGGAAGTTCACATTGCACGTATTGCTGAAGCCTGGCCTGGAGAATCTTGAGCATTACTTTACTAGCGTGTGAGATGAATGCAATTGTGTGGTAGTTTGAGCATTCTTTGGCATTACCTTTCTTTGGGATTGGAATGAAAACTGACCTTTTCCAGTCCTGTGGCCATTGCTGAGTTTTCCAAATTTGCTGACATATTGAGTGCAGCACTTTCACAACATGATCTTTTAGGATTTGAAAGAGTTCAACTGGAATTCCTTCACCTCCACTAGCTTTGTTTGTAGTGATACTTCCTAAGGGCCACTTGACTTCACATTCCAGGATGTCTGGCTCTAGGTGAGCGATCATACCATCGTGATTATCTTGGTCATGAAGATCTTTTTTGTACAGTTCTTCTGTGTATTCTTGCCACCTCTTCTTAATATCTTTTGCTTCTGTTAGGTCCATACCATTTCTGTCCTTTATCGAACCCATCTTTGCATAAAATGTTCCCTTGGTATCTCTAATTTTCTTGACGAGATCTCTAGTCTTTCCCATTCTATTGTTTTCCTCTATTTCTTTGCACCTATCACTGAGGAAGGCTTTCTTATCTCTCCTTGCTATTCTTTGGAACTCTGCATTCAAATGGGTATATCTTTCCTTTTCTCCTTTGCTTTTGGCTTCTCTTCTTTTCTCAGCTATTTGTAAGGCCTCCTCAGACAGTCATTTTGCTTTTTTGCATTTCTTTTTCTTGGGATGATCTTGATCCCTGTCTCCTGTACAATGTCATGAACCTCATTCCATAGTTCATTAGGCACTCTGTCTATCAGATCTAGTCCCTTAAATCTATTTCTCACTTCCACTGTATAATCATAAGGGATTTGTTTTAGGTCATACCTGAATGGTCTAGTAGTTTTCCCCACTTTCTACAATTTAAGTCTGAATTTGGCAATAACGAGTTCATGATCTGAGCCGCAGTCAGCTCCCAGTCTTGTTTTTGCTAACTGTATAGAGCTTCTCCATCTTTGGCTGCAAAGAATACAATCAATCTGATTTCAGTGTTGACCATCTGATGATGTCCATGTGTAGAGTCTTCTCTTGTGTTGTTGGAAGAGAGTGTTTGCTATGACCAGTGTGTTCTCTTTGCAAAACTCTATTAGCCTTTGCCCTGCTTCATTCTGTACTCCAAGGCCAAATTTGCCTGTTACTCCAGGTGTTTCTTGACTTCCTACTTTTGCATTCCAGTCCCCTATAATGAAAAGGACATCTTTTTTGGGTGTTAGTTCTAAAAGGTCTTGTAGGTCTTCATAGAACTGTTCAACTTCAGCTTCTTCATACACATATTCAAAGTTTTCATAAATCATTGTCAGAGGCATTATCCAAAGTCACAGCAGAAAAGTTCAACTCCCTGCAGATGGTGGGGATGGAATAAATGAAATGGACAGTCCTGAAATGAATATATTTGGGGGAGGGGTAACAGTAGGTTGCCTCCAGAAATAAAGTCACTTATATAAAACTGCGAAGCATCTGTGCATAATGGATGAGACCACCAAGTCCAGAAGCATTTCATCCTAACAGATGGTGTATAGAAAACTGGGGGACACCCAAATCCAATTAGTATCCAAGCGTATTTCGTGCTCGCTTAATGCCAGGTACACGCCAAGCACTTTATTTATTTAATCCTCTGTGTGTGTGTTTAGTTGCTAAATCGTGTCTGAATTTTTTGTGACTCCATGGACTGCAGTCTGCCATGGGATTCTCCAGGCAAGTACTGGAGTAGGTTGTAATTTCCTTCTCCAGGGGATCTTCCTGACCAAGGGATCGAGCCTGTGTCTTCTGCATTGGCAGGTAGATTCTTTACCACTGAGCCAGAATGGAAGCTCATTTAATCCTGAGAACAACTCTATTATCTCCACTGTACAGAAAAGAAATGTGAGGCAGCTAGAAGTAAGGGAATTTGCCGAAGCTCACAGCATGAGAATGATACAGTGGGATGCTCATTCCATATAGTCTGACCCCAGAGGCTATGAAGTCCTCCTTAGCTAAAATGGTCTGAGTGCTTGCTGAGGAAAATCAGGCTTAAGAAACAGTGGTGGCTTTTCAACATCTGACTGAAGAAGAAGGTACTACCATATTGTTTTCTAAACTTTACAGATAACAAGTCATTATTCTTCTGTAACTGCTTCTTAAAATGTAACATGCCTATGAGTCCCACAGGGACCTTGTTAAAATGCAGATTCTACATAGAGAACAGATTTGTGGTTGCCAAGGGGGGGTGTGGGTGAGGGAAGGAATGGAAGTTTGGAATTAACAGATGCAAACTATTATATATAGAATAGATAAACAATAAGGTTCTACTATATAGCACAGGGAACTATATTCAATAACCTGTGGTAAACCATAATAGAAAATAATATGAAATACACAAACACACACATATATAACTGAATCACTTTGCTGTATAGCAGAAATCAACACATTGTAATTCAACTGTGCTTTAATAAATTTTTTTTTAATATTTATTTGGCTGCACCAGGTCTTAGTTGTGGCATGTGGATCTTTTTCCCTGGTCAGGGATTGAACCCAAGCCCCCTGAATTGGGAGCGTGACGTCTGGATGACTAGACCACCAGGGAATAAAATTTTAAAAAAAATGCAGATTCTGATTCTATAGGTCTGGGCGGGTCTGACATTCTGCCATCTCCCTTGTTACTGGTCTGAGGACCACATTTTAAGGAGCAAGGCTCTAGCCAGAGGCCAAGAGAAATGGATTTCCCCGTTGAAAAATGAACAGACTGTACTCTGTTAGAACTTCAGTCTCCTGTGAAGCCATTCCCAACAGCTGAAGCCCCTCGGAGCCCCCAAACACAGGCCCAGGCTCTTGGTTGCTCTTCCAACAGACAGCTTTTTCTCTCCAGCTTCACCCATGGAGCCCTGGGAGTCGGGGGTGCTCCTCCTGGAGCAGTTTTTCTTGCTGATTGGATCAGGTGAGTGAGGGTCCCTGAATCGGTTTGGGGGGCGCCCATGGAGAGCAGGGGACAGCCTCCTGTGCTCTGTAAATGTTTGCTTTCGAGCAGAATGATGAATAAGAGTGACCTGGATGATGAACTGTGTGGTCAGTACAGCTGCTGAGGTGGGTGGAAGGTTGACTTTGACTGTCGTGTTCAGGGCCAGTCCTCAGTGTAAAATTCTGGGTGTGAGAAGCAGTTTGTGTTTTGTGAGGGCAAAGGCTCTGGTCAGTCTTGTTGCTCTGCCAGACCCTCGCTAGACTGTTTGTTGCCTGAGTGAAACGATGAAAAGCTGGGGAAATAACGGAGCAACTGAGACCATTACTAGCTACCCGGTCTGTGGCACGGCACTGCCCTGTGGATGACTCACATCCTGCTGCCCACTCACTCTCTCAGACTGAAGCCACATCTCTCTGGCAGCGGTGGCGAGGGTCTGATCCCTTTCCCCTTCTGCCATGAGAGCATCATAACACACAGTTCCTGAGTTTCCAGCAAGTTGCCTTTCTTCTCTGCTTTCCTGGCAAGAGCTGAGAAAGTTCGGTCTTGGGGAAAACAGAGTCCTGGTTGAGGTCTCCGGACAGGCCTTACTGAAGAAGTGTGCAGGCATACCTGGCTGTCCAGAAGCTTGTTTCGGGGCCATTTCAAGCTTTAAGAACTGTGTTTTTCTGCCCTCTCTGTCTGGGTTGTACGCCGCATCTTGCCCAAGATGCAAAGATCTTCCCTTTCAAAACCAAAGGGAAGAGACTAGGAGTGGGAGCAGTCAGGAAGGAGACATATAAAAATCTAGAGTGGGTGGACCGGTCCCCCACCCCTTGTGTTGGCAGAGGAACAGACTGACCTGTTTTCCCAACATGACCAAAATCCAGCTCTTTATTGCTGTGAGTTGCTGGTTTGAGGCCATTCTCAACCAATGAGTCTCCACATCAGAGCCTGGCTGTGCGGGTGCTTGAAAGCACTCGTCCCCTACCTCCCCTCTCTGTCTGGAACTTTCCCTGGACCTTGTCAGGGCAGAGCCGAGGATACTGGGTGGTCAGTGCTGTTGGATGGGGAATGAGGAAATGTTTGAAGACAGAAGCTAGCCACACACAGAGCAGGTGGGAGAATAGTGGTGAGGATGGTGATGTGTGGTCTGTTCTTGAATTGTTGTTTTGAACCTATTTCTGGAAGAAGTGACTAGGGCCACAGCAGTGAAAGCCTGGAATCCTAACAGCTAGGCCACCAGGGAATTGCCTGGTTTTCTTTCTTGAGAAGTCTGACGAGAACAGGGTTTTCAGTAACTCTAAGATAAGGTCAGGCCACTGTATCGACTTTATTTATGGGAAGAACATGTGCTCTGATTTCCTGCCTCTTCTTACTCTGGGGAAAGGGCGGGGGCAATCTTTTTTCAAAATTTATTTTTAAATTTATTTTTTAATTGGAGTATAATTACTTTACAATGTTGTGTTGGTTTCAGCTGTACAACAGTGTGACTCAGCTATAAGTATACATATATCCCCTCTCTCTTGAGGCTCCCTCCCACCACCCCCATCCCACCCCTTTAGGTCATCACAGAGCATGGAGCTGAGCTCCCTGTGCTATACAGCAGCTTCCTACTAAAGGGGAGCAATCTTGAAGTCAGGTCTCCTAAAACTGCCTTCTTCTCTTCTAACAGGGTTGGAAGAGGCTTAAAATACAGGCTGTAAAAGCAACAGAGTTAATGAAAATAAAGAGGAAAGAAAGGGGAAGTAGATACATTAACTTAAGTGCAAAGAAGAGTCACCACATCAGGGCATCCTATTTGCCTCTGCACTTACTGACAGCCAGGGAAAACGCACTTAGACTCCAAGTTTGTGGAGTTCTTCTGGTTTAACTGTTGCTTCATTCTCTGTGCCTCAGATTCTTTGTAAAATAAGGTAAAAGGGGACTTCCCTGTTGGTCCAGTGCCTAAGACTCTGTCCTCCCAGTGCAGGGGGCCCAGGATTCGATCCCTGGTCAGGGAACTAGATCCCACATGCTGCAACTAAGAGGTTCTAATGCCACAACCAAGATCTGATGCAGTCAAATAAATAAATAAAAATAAATATTACCAAAAGAAGCATAAGAGTGATCAAGATGGTGGAGTAGTAGGAGGTGAAGATTGCTCTCTCAAAAATGAAATGTTAAAAAAAGAGAGAAATTAAGGTAAAAGTACATCAAGAGAGGTTTACTGGAGCGTCATGTGAGATAATACATGCAGAGCTCTTGATAGGATGCCTGGCTTTGAGTAAACAGGGTAAGTACTACAACTTCACTCATCTGTGACTACAGCCAAGCCGAGGCGGGTGGTGGGTAGGGAGGGGGTGGTTTTCCTTTACCCTAAGGCTCCCACCTTCTCTTTTCTGGATATCTCCACCCCACCCCCCACCCCCCGGCACATGCCCCCTCCAAGTCCTAATGAATGGAATCAATGGTCTCTGAAACTGCCTTGGACTGGGGCCTGGCTCCACAGTGCTCCCATCCTCCACTGCAGTTCCCCCCTCCTCTGATCAGATCATTTCCTAGATGCTTCCTTCCTGCTCCGTGAATGGTGACCTCAGACTGCAAGTCTCTCTGAGCTCAGAGAGTACACAAGGGGCCTTGCCTCTTCCTTTTGTCTGTCCCTCTGCACATCTGGTGGGGCTGGTGAGTCAGATTTCCTAGCTCTCAACAGTTCAACTCCACTCATGTGGAGTCACTGAGAGAGGGAATCATCTCCAAGAAAACTAACCCACAGTGCCCAGGCTGGTATTCAGTGGCACTCGGCAGGCTGCCTTATGCAATTCTTTTGGAAGTGAGGGTGGGTGACGGATCCTTAAGCTCCTGGGCTCTGTGGCAGAGATTCACCAAAGATCCTGGGGGTGGTCAGAGTCTGGGCCAGGCCTAGGCTTCTTATTCCTAAGCCAGCAAGCCCATTCATGTGCCCTGAGCCACATATCATACCCCATCTTGCTGTCCCCAGGTTCCTGGCAGTGGGCCCCAGTTTCTCATGGGTCCCATTCTTTTTTTTTTTTTCACCTTTAAGTTCTTTTATTCTCTTAAAAAAATTATTTATTTTTAATTGGAAGATAGTGAAAGTGTTAGTCCATCAGTCATGTTCAACTCTTTGCAACCGTATGGACTGTAGCCCATCACGCTCCTATCCATGGAATTCTCCAGGCAGGAATACTGGAGTGGGTTGCCATGCCCTCCTCTGGGGATCTTCTGGACCCAGGGATTGAACCCGTATCTCCTACATTGCAGGCTAATTCTTTACCATCTGAGCCACTAGGGAAGCCCAATCTGAGGATAACCGCTCCACAATATTGTGCTGGTTTCGGCTATATATCAACAGAAATCAATCATAGGTATACATGTCTCCTTCCTCTTGAAGCTCCCTCCCACCTTCCACTCCATCTCACCCTCTAGGTTGTCATACAGCACTCGGTTTATGCCCCTGTGTCATACAGCAAATTCCCACTGGCTATCTATTTTAAAGATGGTAATGTGTATGTTTCCATGCTACTCTCTCAATTCATCCCACCCTCTCCTTCCCCTACTGTGTCCACAAGACTGTTTCCTTCCACCCCCATTCTTTATCAGCAGTGGGAGAAGTCTGAAAGAGCTTGGCTTGGATGGCAGCTCTGACATGTGACACCCACATCTCTTTAAATATGAGCTCTGCACAGTAGGCCTTCAGGTAGTTGTTGAATTTTTCAAATATTTACTTTTATTTATTTATTTGGTTGTTCCAGGTCTTAGTTTTGGCACTCAGGATTTTCTAGTTGTGGCGTGTGGGATCTAGTTTCCTGACCATGGATTGAACCCAGGCCCCCTGCCTTGGGAGTGCGGAGACTTAGCTACTGGACCATCAGGGAAGTCCCTATTTGTTATATTAAGAGTTTGGAGATTGAACCAGCCATGGATTAGACATCCTTTCTAAGGACTTTACATACGTTGATTGAGTCTTCACAACAACCCTGCTGCTGCCGCTGCTGCTGCTGCTGCTAAGTCGCTTCAGTCGTGTCGGACTCCGTGCGACCCCATAGACGGCAGCCCACCAGGCTCCCCTGTCCCTGGGATTCTCCAGGCAAGAACACTGGAGTGGGTTGCCATTTCCTTCTCCAATGCCATGAAAGTGAAAAGTGAAAGTGAAGTCACTCAGTTGTGTCCGATTTTTCCGACCCCATGGACTGCACCCTACCAGGCTCCTCCATCCATGGGATTTTCCAAGCAAGAGTACTGGAGTGGGGTGCCATTGCCTTTTCCGCAAAACAACCCTATGAAGTAGCAACTCTCAACCTCTCCACTGTTCGACCCTATGGACCATAGCCCTCTGTCCATGGGATTCTTCAGGCAACAATACTGGAGTGAGTTGCCATGCTCTCCTCCAGACATCTTCCCAAATCAGGGACTGAACCCACATCTCTTATGTCTCCTGTATTAGCAGGCAGTTTCTTTACCACTAGCGCCACCTGGAAGCCCTAAACAGATAAGGAAACAGAGATAGAGAAGGTACTTGTCCCTGGTCAAGCGACTAGTGAGTAGCAGAGCAGGTAGTTCGGGTTAACTGTCTACACATTTAACCACTAGACCAAATGGCCTTGCTAGGGTTCAAGAGAGCATGTCCAACACCTTGATTCTAACAGAAACATGATCCTTGGGATCTCTGCCCTCTTTCCTGTGTTCAGCCATAAGGTCAGAACCAGTGCCATTTGTTTGTGAACTGGTGATGCTCAAACCTCCTCTATTTTTCCATTTCAAGGCCCTGAAACTTCTTTCCACAGAACTCTACCTCTCCTCCCCATGAGAGGATGAGGCATTCAAGCCAAGAGAAGTCCAAGTCTCTAAGGGCCACACCCTACTGATCCTCTCCCCAGATGAGATGGCCAGGACCCACCCCAACCCTCACCTCTCCTGACAGCCCCATCGGCAGAGGCGCTATGAGTGCAGTCCTGAGGAGGAAGGGTATAGCCCTTCTACAGCCTGAAGATACTCACAGAATTCACATGCATTGCAAGGGGAATTGCGTGAATCTTTGCCCCAGCACTCTCCTCAAATCTCACCAAGGGGCTTGGCCTGTGCTCTCAGCTTGCTGCATATTCACCATGGCTGCCCCGCTGCCTTCAATAGAGGTTGTCCAGCAAGTGTTTGCCAACTTAAAGGGCTAGTACCACAGACTGGCAAAAGTATGTCCATGGGCAGAATGAAAAAACAAACAAACACATACCAGGGAAAGTTCTAAGTAATTGCCTTAATAACTTGCTTTGGAAATTATTGTTTTAAAATGGCAGAACACTAAAGACCTGTAACATGTCAGTCCTTTACTTTTTTCATAACCTTGCAACGAAGTAAAAGCGGAGGGAGGTGCACAATTTAAGGTGCCAGAATTACATCAGATTTGCACTCCAGGGTCAGTGCTCCTGGACATTGCCCACTTCCTTTTTTTGGCCACGACCTTGGGACTCAGAACTTTGTAAGTTACTCATATAACTCTACCAGATTTTCTAGGTAGGTCAGAGGAAACTCAGGTGGAGTTTTATGCCTCCATAGATGAGCCAGACTTAGCAATGATTTACAATGTCTTTGTTCCTGCTATTCAGTGCCCAGCTGCTAGAGATGGCTAAAGGCCGGGAGGGCTCCAGAACATTCTAAGCCTGGTAAATATTTCTGTTGGGAATTCTTTAATCTCACTCCAAATCCTGACAAGAGACCACGGCCTTAATCTCCCCCAGCATGAGTGGATAGTCTTGATCTTAGGCCAAATAATGAAATGCCCCCAAATGTGCAAGGCAAATCTTATTAATGTCACTACAACATATATGCCATGTAGGGGCACCAAAAATCAATTTACCTAAAAATAGGAAAGTTTCCGGTGGTCCGAAGAGAACACCTCAGACACCCTTTTCCACAACAGAAAACAGGAATATTCACGGAAACCACAAAACGGAAATTAGCATTCACGGAACACCTACTGAGTTCTAGTTCCATTCACACTCGTTAACTCGTTTAATTCCCGCCACTAGGTAGGTATAATTGTTAACAATATACATTCCCGATTACGCAAGAGATCTGAAAGTCGCTCAAGGTGACACACTGCAACAAGCAAGAATCAGGATTTGAATCCGGAGGAGTCCTTCCCCAGGCACCTCAGCCCCGGCGCAGAAAACGGTCTGCCGCGGGGAAATTAATGACCCACAGCCACCCTGTGGCTCTGCGCCATAACTGGGCGACAACCTGGTTCTCGTGACTCCGCAGCAGTACTGTTTTCACCCAAGTGCATGACTGCGGGAGTAAAGCGACCACGTGACCCCCTCCCTCCCCGGGCGAGGGACAGTGCCTGTCTGGCCAAGGGCAAGTCACAGGTGCGACCACGTGCCGGGACCGGATCCGGAGCCCCAGGGCGCGAGCTCCCCTGCAGCGTCACCAGGTGTGGCCTCCCGATGCAGCAGGTCACAAGGGCGCTGAAGTGTGGCTCGAGGCTTGGACAGCTCCGTAATACTGCGACTGCGAGGGAGGAACTATGACCTTGGTCGTAGCCTCTATAACCCCCGCTTGACGACCTCCAGCGACCGGGTGAGGGTCCCCAGAGGCCTCCGCCGCTGACTCCAGGCGGTGGTGCCAAGACGCAGAGGCAAGGCCGCAGGGAAGGGGCTGGCCCTCCCCACGTGGACAAGCTCCCCTCTGGGGGCGTGACCACAGTGCGGCGCGGGCCAATGAGCGCCGCTGTCTGGCTCATCCGGCCGGGCTGGCGGGGACTGCGTCATCCCGGGGGTGGGACTCCCGGCCGGCGCGAGGCGCGGCGGGTCACGCGGGGCGCGGCGCCGGCTATAAGTAGGGGCCGGCGGCGTGCGCTGCCAGAGTGATGGCTGCCGGCGCGCGCTGCGTGCTTTCTCTTCGCTGCTGAGGCGTCAGCGGCCGCTTCCAGGGTCAGTCGTCAGCCCAACGGAGCCATCCCCAGAGCCTCCGCCCCAGGTCGTTTGGTCTTCGATAAAAGGTGCGTGCGTCCGTGGTTCTAGCCCGTCGCCTGGACCTCGCCTCCCGTTCAGCTCCTCGTTTTCTTTGGTGAGTGGAGGCGCCACCTTGGAAAGGCTCTTTCTTCTCCCCGGGGCCCAGTGTGGGCGCTGCGGCGCTGGGGATGGCCGGCTGGGCCGGGGCTGGCGGCTCAGTGGGGTTTTGCTTTCGTCGCTGCCCGCCTCCCTACCCCACCCCGCCCGCCCGCCCGTCCGTCCGTCCGTTCGTTCTTTCGCCCGCCCGCGGGCCTTTTTGGCGGTCCGCTGGTGGCGCGCGCGCGGGAACGGCCCTTTTCCGGTTTTCGCGTGGAGGGCGCGCGGGGGCCGGCTGCTCGGGGGCCGGGCCGGGCCGGGCTGGCGCGCGCGGGCGGAGGTGGTCCCCGGCGCCACGTGCCCGGCGCTTTCTCTCCGGGTCGGGGGACAGCGGATCGCGGATGGCGGGCCCGGCCGGGGCCCCCCAGTCCCAGTGGGTCGGCGCGGAGTGCGGGACCGGCCTCCAAGGGCGCACGGCTATTGTTATTCCTCTCCCTTCTTCCTTCCAGGATGAACTTGCGTCCTTTCTCTTCTCCGCCATGGAATTCTGCTCCGTGTTCCTAGCCCTCCAGAGCCAAAGAAACCCCAGACAACAGATGCCCATACGCAGTGTATAGCAGTAACTCCCCAGCTCGGTTTCTGTGCCGTAGTTTACAGTATTTAATTTTATATAATATATATTATTTATTATAGCATTTTTGATACCTCATATTCTGTTTACACATCTTGAACACCGCTCAGTAATTCTCTGATTCATTCAAGAACCACTACTCTAGAGAATGGCAACGACCGTGACACCGCTCATTACCACTGCTATTGCTGCTACTGCCGCTTCTGGTCCGTTGGTGGATTACCTATGGATGCTCATCCTGGGTTTTATTATTGCATTCGTCCTGGCATTCTCCGTGGGAGCCAATGATGTAGCAAATTCGTTTGGTACAGCCGTGGGATCAGGTGTAGTGACCCTCAAGCAAGCCTGCATCTTAGCTAGTATCTTTGAGACGGTGGGCTCTGTCCTCCTGGGGGCCAAAGTGAGCGAGACGATCAGGAAGGGCTTAATTGACGTGGAGATGTACAACTCGACCCAAAAGCTGTTGATGGCCGGCTCCGTCAGTGCGATGTTTGGTGAGTTCACCACCACCGCCGCCCCCGCCCGGATTGTCCTCTTGGTGGGTTAGTGAATTCCCGTTAGGGGTAGTTCCGTTCTTGTGTTCTGAAGCTTTTCAGATGGTTACCTTCAGTAATATGCGCTGCGTACATTACTGGAATTCTGCCTGTGTCTAAATGAAACGACGTGTTTTCAGGTTCTGCGGTGTGGCAACTAGTGGCTTCGTTCTTGAAGCTGCCCATTTCTGGAACCCATTGTATCGTCGGTGCAACCATTGGTTTCTCCTTGGTGGCAAAGGGGCAGGAAGGTGTCAAGTGGTCTGAACTGATAAAAATTGGTACGTTTCATTCTAAATGTCCTTTTATTGTCCTGTTACCACAAGGAGGAGGCGTTGTGTGTGGGAGTAAGTAGATGGTGTCAAGTTGGAGGGATGGATTAAAGTTTTGAAAAGGGAGGACTGAGAGGGAGGAGCGTTTGGGTTCCTGATTTTCATTAGTTAATGTTTCTTTTAATGTGTTCTATTCCAGTGTTGTCTTGGTTCGTCTCTCCTCTGCTTTCTGGTATTATGTCTGGGATTTTATTCTTCCTGGTTCGTGCATTCATCCTCCGTAAGGTAATCTTTCTCCCCCCACCTCCACCCCTCACATGACCTGGAGTAGGTCACATTCAGTGGTATTCAAACCGATAGCATTTTTACAAGTGTGATGGGTGTGTAGGAGTGTGACCTTGGAGAGTTAGAAACATTGTTTTGTACCTAACTTCTTGGAAAGAAGAAAGTTTTCAATACCCAAGAAGGCATTTGGAAAGGAGAAATTAAATGAACACTTAGGGGTGCCAAGAAATGGAAGAGATTGAAAGCAGAAAAAATTAATGTGTTTGGCATGGCTTTGTTTAGCTGTATGCAGGTTAAAACCACCATCATATGCAGACCCACCTTTTTTTTTATTGGAGGATAATTGCTTTACAATGTCATTGGTTTCAGCAGTACAACAACTTGAATCAGCCATAAGTGTTACTTACATCTCCTCCTTAGGCCTGGATCACACCTCCCCACCCCCAGGTCATCACAAAGCACTGGCCTAGGGCCATACAGCAGCATCCCACTAGCTATTTTACACATGGTAGTTTATATATGGCAATGCTACTTTATCAATTCGTCCCACCTTCCCCTTCTCCCCCCGCTGTGTCCACAAGTCCATCTGCTTCTCTATCTCGGGCCAGTTTGAATTGTAAGCATGAGTGCCCCGGATGGCTTTTTCTTACCTGCCAGTTAAAATGGAGTAGTTTGGGTCCTTAACCTAATTACCTGTGTAGTGTTGATTATTGAAACCAGTTTATGAACTTCATGGTGGGGACTCCTACCTCTCACAGTGACTTGACTTTAATATCTCAGAATAGGTAAAAAGGAACCAGTAAAGGTAAAAATCACAAAAGTCTGTTTAGTTTTTCTTGGCAGAAAAATTCCAGATAGCCATTTAATTTCCTGTCCCTTTGAAATCCCTTTTGAGGGACCCTATAGCATTTCTTTTATCATGAAGTCTGATGCTGGCTCCAAAATAAATGTAGACAACAAGGGATGTTGTTGGACTGAGTTACAGTAAAAATAAATGCATTTTTTTCTCAGTAAACAAAGTTGTCCTTTTCCTGAGGTAAATGACTCTTTAACAGTCCATTGTAAATGCTTAAACTCTTCTAAACTGAAGAAATCTGAGTGAAGGGAGACAGGTAGCTTAATCTCAAGTGGTAAGAATGTACTGAGCCATTTGTTTGGTCTAGTTGTAAGCTGCTCTTGGGAGGATTTGTACTTTCTATAGAAATTGCCTGGTGGCGCAGATGGTAAAGCGTCTGTCTACAATGCAGGAGACCTGGGTTTGATCCCTGGGTCGGGAAGTTCCCTGGAGAAGGAAAAGGCAACCCACTCCAGTACTCTTGCCTAGAAAATCCCATGGACGGAGGAGCCTGGTCCTCATGGGGTCGCAAAGACACGACTGAGTGACTTCACTTTCACTTTCATAGAAATTCTGTGACGGGTATAAAGTGACTCAGATTGTTTACCATGGCCTGAGTCTGGCAAAAGATAGCAATGTAATACTTTGAAAACTTAATCTCTATCGCTTAGTATAATTTGAGAGTAAAAATTGTCTCATCGAGGAAGAAGAGGGGTCTTTCAATATTCCTCCATTCTATCAGAAATCATGTTAAATCTATCTAGGGCATCTTTTCAGACATGTCCAGGGTATAAAAAAAGAACTGATTGCAAATGAGTTAGGAAGACACCCTCCTTTCCCATCCCATGTAGCGAGGTGATGAGATGTTTACTTCGAGGTAAAGTTTTTGGTGTGTTTAGATGAGACAGATGTTGGTAAACATTCTTATAAAACAGCCCTGGTTACCTCGGGGGAGGTTGAGTGGAGTTCTGATGTAACAGAAGGGAGGAAGAGAAGCCCCTACATAATGTCTGGAACCCTCATGGATTTTGATGTGGGTGTGGAACAGAGGGAGTCTTAAGTTCCTTGGAGAATTTCTTAAAACCACAGATTATTCTTAGAAGAAAAAGGTATATACAGCTCAGGTTCATAACCTTACTACCCTTAGGGTGGGACCCACATCATTGAGTGGCTCAGGGATGCTTAGGTTTTATTGGCTCTTTTTATTTTGTCGGGTCCCTTATCTTTAGCATTCTTTGAGACTGCAGATTGGGGAGCTGATGTTCAGGTGGTTTTCATTTAGGGCCCATCATCTCTGCTTATTGGGAATGGCACCTCTGCTTTCTGGTTCCTTAATCTTAAGCCATTAACTCAGTCTTCCCATGTATTATTGATGAGTCTTTTCCCTGTCTCTACAAGATTTTCCATTGAATCTAAGATAGCATTAAACCTTTAGGCCGACAACATCTTTGAGGTTTAGCCTTGCCACGTGTTAAGATCTGTGCTCTTTTTTTCCTTAGAATTTATTTTTGGCTGCACTGGGTCTTTGTTGCTGTGCGTGGACCTCTCATTGGGGGTGACTTCTTGCAGAGCACAGGGTCTAGGCACCCCGGCTTCGGTAGTTGTTGCTCCCAGGCTCTAGAGCACAGACTTAGTAGTTGTAGTACACATACTTATTGCTCCTAGGCCTGTGGGATCTTCTAGGAACCAGGGATTGAACCCGTGTCCCTTATATTGACAGCTGGATTCTTAACCAACTGCGCCACCAGGGATTCCCTGATGGCTCAGCGAGTAAAGAATCTGCCTGTAGTGCAGGAGATGCGGGTTCAGTCCCTGGGTTGGGAAGATCCACTGGAGGAGGAAATGGCAACTCACTCGGGTATTCTTGCCTGGAAAATCCAATGGACAGAGGAGCCTGGCAGGTTACAGTCCATGGGTTTGCAAAAAGTTGGACTTAGAGATGCCACCAGGGAAGCCCTGTGCTCTTGTTTTTAACTCCTGTTTCCAGTCACACTGGCCTCCTTGCTGTTCCTCGAGACAATTCAAGCATTTGCCTCAGGGTCTCTGTATTTGCTGATGTCTCTGGGACATTCTGCCTTCCAAATAGCTTCTTCTCTAGCTGCTGTTTCTCCACCTGGGTGTGTACCTGGCTACATGGCTTTATGCTTGTTGATGTAACACATCTGTGTCTTGGCTCCCTCTCCTCCCTAAATTAAAGTGTGCCATTCCTTCCATCACTGCCTCCTTCCCCTTTTTCTTCAGAGCATCATTCTGTATTAGCATGTCAGTGTCAGCTCTGAGAGAACAGAGACTTTATCTCATTCACTTCCACATTTTCGTGCCCGAAATGGTGCTTGGCACACAGTCTGTTGAATGACGAGATGACCTCGTATACGATTGATTTTTATCTTAGCACTTTGGTAAATCATTAGTTGTGGCTTATTTATCAAATGTCTAGATAAGATGGTTGTCGCTAGTATATTCTACTTGTTTTATATTTGAGAAGTCATTGCAGGTATAAAGTCAGGTAAGAGATGTTGTAATAACTCATAGTCTGTTTCTTGACCTCTCACAAATGTAGAATACATCTTCAGGGGTGTGCTTGGATTTTTATCTGGACATGAGGTACCTTAGAGCCTGGGTCCCCACCCCCCTGTTATGAACTGGGCCACACATCAGGAGGTGAGCAGTTGTGTTCCATGAAACCCATCCCTGGTGCCAAAGAGGTTGGGGACCACTGCCTTAGAGCACTGGGGGTTGAAACTGACCATCCAGGACATCACTAATCATCTGTAATAGGTAGCCTTGTTAATGTGATCAGTTGCTCAGTCCTGTCCAACTCTTTTCGACCCCATGGACTGTAGCCCGCCAGGTTCCTCTGTCTATGGGGTTTCCAGACAAGAGTACTGGAGTGGGTTGCCATTCCCTTCTTCAGGGGATAATAACAGCAACAAGAAAAACCCCAATCAACCCCCCAAACATAAATTCAAACACAAACTTAAATTCAGATAGATGTAGATCAGCCTTGGTAGGGGGACTTCCAGGAGCAGTGTAGGAAAAGACCATTTGTCCTCAGAGACTACCATGGAGAGAGTTACTGGCTGGTACTGTAATTCCTGGAGCTGCCCTTTGATAAGGTTCAGTGGAAATGGGTTGACTTTTTACAGCTTTTAAGGTCTTGATCTTTACAACAATGATAATTTTACAGGCGGATCCAGTTCCTAATGGGTTGCGAGCTTTGCCAGTGTTCTATGCTTGCACGGTTGGAATCAACCTCTTTTCCATCATGTACACTGGAGCGCCATGTAAGTACACATCAGAATATTTAAATGTGAATTTAAAATTGTTTCTAAAACTTGCATTAAATGCCCAATTTACCCCTTTTTGCTTTACAGGGCTGAAATCTACTAGAAGGTGACTGGCCTGCGCCCATTTCAGAAGGCTGCAGGCTAGTGTACGCTGAGTTTAACCTAGATAGTTTTTCAACCAAAGAGACCTGCTCAGATTCTAAATCACTACAGACCTTTACTCTTTAGTCTTCACAGGATCCACCGATAATTTGATCTTATCCCTCCCTCCCTCCTACTTGTGCTAAAAATACCTGGAATTGATGTTAACCTCAACTTCTGACTGCCGAAGAGTCATTAGTTATATGTTGTCTTCGAAATATCAGTCATTTATGACTGGTTTGCTGGATATTCTCATTTTTCTCTCCCGATTGGAGCTGCTTTGTTTTCTCAGTCCTAAATTTACTCCCCTGAATCTGCTTGAATAAGAAGAGTTGGGATGTTTAACACCTGCTCTAAGTGCACTTGGAAGAAGAATTCATGCAGCTAAGAGGAAAAATATTTGTGAGAATATAAAGCTTGAAATGTTACTTTTATGTTGGGACGAAGGCAAAGCACGGATTAAATTAGGATAATACATGTTCAATTTAGCCACTGAAAAAGATGGATAATCTGTAACTTGTCAGACAGGAGAGTATTATGCCTTGATCAGTCAGTTTCACTCTTAGGTTCATTTGGTTGTATGGCCTCTGACTCATTGGGTCAGGCTGTTGTGACTCGTTGGGAGAAACACATTGTGCATTGCTGCCTAGGACAGAGCGTGCTTAGAGTTGGGGGGAGAGGGAAAGATACTGAAATATCTCGAAGCTACTTATCCTCACTCTGTAATGTGTGCTCACAGTTGCAAATACTCTTCTTTAAAAATGCTCATTATGACCCACTAAGTTGATTTCATTTCTGACTAATGGAGTGTAACTTGCTTCATAAATCTCACTGAAGTAATAAGTCACAGACCAAAAATGGAGTGAGTGAAGTGTTTTTTCTTTTTTTAACTTATTAAAATATTTATTTTTAATTTAAGGATAATTGCTTTAGAAAGTTGGTTTGATTTAGTGAAGTATTTTTAACCTTGTTTTTATTCTTGGAATAATCAGGAAAGAAATTGGACAACTTTATGAGACTATTGATCTTATTAGGGGTTACCAGACTCCTTAACAAATGATAGAGAAAGGAAAGCTTGCATTCTGCATTTCCAATCTGCTTTAAATTGGGCTCTTCATGTCAAACTAAAAAAATTCTCCATGAGGCTCTAAGCACTCGTGTTGCATGGTGTAGCAGTGCAGCTTATAGTTCAATGAAATTAGAAACTCAAGTTTTCAATCATTCTTTGAAAAGGGAACATGGATATTTTTGTCTTGTCCTTTGGTGGATCATTTACAAGAAAAACCAGTCTCATTTCCACTTTTTGACTTGGAACATAGGCAAATTTAAATTGTGATAGATTGATTAATTTTCATGTATATTTTAGCTTATGAGACTAACTGCATAATTCAAATTGATAACAATTAAAATGGAAAGATTGTGTCACTACAGAACTTTAGTTTTGAAGGGGCCTCCATTTATATCTGATTCTTAAATGTGAATTACTTTGAGGGAAAATAGTTTCCATTTTTTAAGTAACACCTAATAAGCAAAACAGTCACAAGTACCTAAGATATTCTTGTATAAACCACAGATCATTATAGCATCTTTTTAGGCTTTACCCCTTATCATTAATATAGGCTAGTGGCTTGGAGCCTGTTGGCACTTAAGTGATAACCAGGTGACTAGTTAATAATCTCTGAGCCATGTGAGAAGTAGGCAAGTCTGATTAAGATGTGGCTTGTTAGCGTGATTACTACTATGGGAAAGACAGCCCTTTGAACGTTTCTTATCTTTTGATAGATAATGTCCCAGTTTTCTTAGTTTGATAGTTTCTCAGTATCTTAGTTTGATAAAGCATCCTAAGAGATAATCTTGCTCTAGCTAGTTTACAATGGATGTGATAACTTCCACAGAGAACTGATGATATCAGCATGAGAAAAGTGAAGACTGAGGTACTTGCTTTTTTAATGTTAAAATCCATGTGCCAACATAACACATGAATTGGTGTGTGTGGCCGTTCCAGCTGGAGGCTGGGCAGTGGAATGTTTCCATTTGCTTCATAGCTGGTTGCAGATCCTCAGTGTTAACGATCCTTTACTCTTCAAAGCAAAGAAAGGAAAAAGCCTAGTATGTGAAGGAGCTTGGGAGATGGGTAGTCTAGCAGGTGTTAAAAGTGGGCCAGATGGTCGTGGGTTTCAGATGCTATGGGATTTTCCTCCTAAATTCCTCTAGCCGGGAGCACAGTAAAGCCTGTGAGCCTCAGACTTGGCAGTAGCAGAAAAGGGTGATGGGCTGGCATGGGAACCCCGGAATCCCGAAGAGGAGGGTTTACATGTCATTACAGGGGGGCCATTGCCCTGGGGTTTTCAAGATGCACCGTTTTATCTCCTAGTGCTGGGCTTTGACAAACTTCCTCTGTGGGGTACCATCCTCATCTCGGTGGGCTGTGCAGTTTTCTGTGCCCTTATCGTCTGGTTCTTTGTATGTCCCAGGATGAAGAGAAAAATCGAACGTAAGTAACAAATCATAGCAAAAAAAATTCTAACTCATAATGTGCTTGCCTTTTTTTGTTTGTTTGGCCATCTGTAAAAATCCTCTACTTGGATAGATTGGTAAAGCCAGAAACATTTAAATGGAAATTTGGGGATACAGGTTTATTGTCCAGACGATGTTCTTTAATATGACCTGAGACCTATGTGTGATGAGGCACATTTGGCCTTATTTGGGTATTGTCCCTTTTTTTTTTGTTAAACTGTATCTTGATTACTTGCCAGTGATATGCTAGATAAATACAGAGAAGCTGTAGTCTACATTAATTGAGAGAATGAGGATTCACTGAAAAATAAAAGGTATGAGATAGCTTCACAGGAAACATTTACCAACACGACTACCACGTATAGCTTAAGTCAGGTTCAATGTCTTCAGAGCTAGGCTCATGTATACCTCTGACTTTAGATTTGGTTAATTCTCAGAACTGGAGCACACATGAAGGGCTCCTTTAGACTTAATATACAGAGTATTCCGGTAGAATCAAATATGGAATGTTTTGATTGGTATCAGTCTCTATACCTTGTATTTCTGTGCTCACTGTTTGAGCTCTCTTGAAGTCATTTTTTCTGCCCGTCTCATCTGTGAATGCTGGGGTGGTGATTTCAGTTGTTTCTTGGAAGCATTGGAGAGCCGCATGGACTGCAGTGGCAGCAGCAGGGTGCTGTGTCATACAGCTGGGCTGAGGAGCCTCTGAGAGGCTCTGCGCTCAGTCTGATGGCCTTCAGGACTTTGTGACCTCATTTTTCCCTCAGGCTGGGAGGAGATGAGATACATCTTGCTAAGGTTTTATATCCTGGTCTGTTGCCTGACTGGGATGCCTAAGTGCCCCAGCGGCATTGGTACAGAAGCAGAAAACATTCCCACCTCATCATGGGATCAAGCACAATAAGGCACTTCTCTTTGTTTTATAGAGGCAGAAATTCAAGTCACCTTGAGTTGCCTGCATTGAGCTGAGTCATGTTGCTTGAACTCATGGACTGAAATTGAGGGCCATTCCTTTTTTAAAAGAATATGCAAGGACTTCCCTGGTGGTCCAGTGACTAAGACTCCACACTAGCAAGTGCAGGAGGCTTGAGTTTGATCCCTGGTCAGGGAACTAGATCACCTGCAACTCGGGCCCAATGCAGCCAAATTCATTATTCATTTTAAAAAACATGCACGAAATTCAGGCAGTTTTCAGTTGCCAGTCAGCCCTTTCCCTACTTGAGTTACTTTCTACTACAGAAGGGATCAGCAGGAGGCTCAGTTTTGTGTTTTTTTTTTTAAATTTGACTGCACTGGGTCTTAGTTATGGCACATGTATCAGGTTCCCTGAGCAAGGTTTGAACCCAGGACCCCTGCATTGGAGGCTCAGAGTCTCAGACACTGGACTGCCAGAGTTTACTGTTTGGGCCTTCACTGAATAAAGTTTACAACCCCTGATACTAGGATATTATGCATTTGCATCTCTGGTTCCTTTGTAAATGAGAAATAGGAGATATGACAAATAAAGCAGACAGGAAAATTATCCCGAATTTTCACCTAAGTTTACATGTGGCCTTACTTTGACATGGATTCTTTTTTTTTTTTTTTGGAGGTGGGAAAGGGGAAATGAGCAAGTTAGTTTGGTCACAACCAAAGAATAACATCCTTCTATCCTTATTTTCTAGGAGAAATCAAGTCTAGTCCTTCTGAAAGCCCCTTAATGGAAAAAAAGAATAGCTTGAAAGAAGACCATGAAGAAACAAAGTTGTCACTCAGTGATATCGAAACAAGGAATCCTGTTTCAGAGGTGGGCTCGGCCACCGTGCCCCACAGGGCTGTGGTGGAGGAGAGAACAGTCTCATTCAAACTTGGAGACCTGGAAGAAGCTCCTGAGCGAGAGAGGCTTCCCAGCATAGACCTGAAAGAGGAGACCAGCATCGACGGCTCTGTGAACGGTGCGTGGACTCTCCTTGGGGACAGGCGGGTTTCCCTCTGTTTCCTATACCACTGAGGGGCTCACTGTTTGGATCTGATGCTCTTGGCATTGAGTGTTTGTGCCTTTTGGTCTTGGCAGGTGCTGTGCAGTTGCCAAATGGGAACCTTGTTCAGTTCAGTCAAGCTGTCAGTAACCAGATTAACTCCAGCGGCCATTACCAGTATCACACCGTGCACAAAGACTCTGGCTTGTACAAAGAGCTCCTCCATAAGTTACATCTTGCCAAGGTGGGAGACTGCATGGGAGATTCTGGTGACAAACCCTTGAGGCGCAATAATAGTTACACTTCCTACACCATGGCAATCTGCGGCATGCCTCTGGATTCCTTCCGCGCCAAAGAAGGCGAACAGAAGGGTGAAGAGATGGAGAAGCTGACGTGGCCTAACGCAGACAGCAAGAAGCGAATTCGAATGGACAGCTACACCAGTTACTGCAATGCTGTGTCTGACATTCACTCGGCGTCGGAGGTGGACGTGAGTGTCAAGGCAGAGATGGGTCTGGGCGACAGGAAAGGGAGCACTAGCTCCCTGGAAGAATGGTGCGACCAGGACAAGCCAGAAGTGTCTCTCCTCTTCCAGTTCCTGCAGATCCTCACGGCCTGCTTTGGGTCCTTTGCCCATGGTGGCAATGACGTCAGGTCAGTCAGTCAGGATTCTTGGCGCCGCTCATTCTATTTTTATACTGCATCATCCTTTTAGGCTCGGTTTGTGGGACATTGAATAATGCAGATTGAATGAGATAATAGCAACTGATGTACAAAACAGGAAGAAAAATTTCTTCAGAGAGATTACAAAGAATGCTTGCTTCCATTTCTGTAGGTGATATACATGTCACAGAGAAGCCATTTATCAAGATAGAATCTAGTTCTTTGATAAGAGTTACTGCCCTTAGATTGACGTTGTAGGCTATTAATCCTAGTTCTGTGGTTTGTAAACTGTTCGTGAAATTCAAATTTGCTTCAGATGGGCCTGTAGAAAGACAGGCTACCAAATGTGGGATGTTCCCTCTGAGAACAACTCTCATGGTCTCCTGCTCTTTATGTTGGGGGTGGGGGGGTTCCATTTGTTTCCCTTGAAAGACAGTTTGCTAATGAAAGCTTTGCTTTAGAAAACTTAGCAAAGCATTTAACAGATAGGCTCTTTCCAAGCTGTAGTTTCGCCTGCAAAGTCATCTTTGCTCTCTTTTTCTTCCAGCAATGCCATTGGTCCTCTGGTTGCTTTGTATCTGGTTTATGACACCGGTGATGTTTCCTCAAAAGTAGCAACACCAATATGGCTTCTGCTGTATGGTGGTGTTGGTATCTGTATTGGTCTCTGGGTGTGGGGAAGGAGAGTCATCCAGACCATGGGGAAGGATCTGACACCCATCACGCCCTCTAGGTAAGTTGGTAAAGCAGGTCTCAGGCTAATGCTTTTTGTTCTTAAGATAACATATGCGAAAGATGTGTGAGCTAAGACTTAATGGCTGTATATTTGGCTTTTATCTGTGTTTATGGAGCCAATACTGATGTTTACTAAGTTCTTCAAAGTAGAAGTTCAAGCCTTAATAATGGGCTTACAGAAAACCTTAAAACCTTAAACATTGGAAAACAGAAGAGGAATCTCATGGCCTGATTTAAAGTAGATCTCAGAAGTTTAGAGCAAATTGAAGATGTCATGGGTAGATAGAGCACTGCAGGATTGTACTAACTTTTGCTAACTTACCACAATTTAAATCCCATTCTTGACTAGTGATCTGTTTGTGTCCACAGCGGCTTCAGTATTGAGCTGGCATCTGCCCTCACTGTAGTAATTGCGTCGAATATTGGTCTTCCCATCAGCACCACACATTGTAAAGTAAGTGATAAAGGGTACTGTGTCTTGAATGGTTTTAGTAGATATGTGGAAAGGTGTTTTTTGTTATTTCCTTTGATACTTTGGTTTAGAAAGTTTTACATTGTGGGAGTGTCCAAGAGTTCACAAGTGTAGGACAAATGACTATAAGAATGTAAAGACCCATTTTGCAATTCCTTATGTCTGTTTTATTTAAGCAGATAATATATTTTATATCCCCCAAAATATGAAAGCCCTTTTGAGGTAGCAAGCCTGTGAGGCTTGTTGGTCTGTCGAAAGGCAGTATAAAGCAAGCATGTACTCAGAGCCTCTCAGAATTGAAGCACCCGAGAAACTTACTAAATCCTAAGGTTGCTTGATGACTAAGAACTATAGGATATCTATAGAGAAAGAAAGAAACTGGCTTTCTTAAGGGAATTTAAGTTGGTTCATCATGGAGCCTTTGAGTCATTTTTCTTTGAGCGAGATGTGCAAATGATTTAGTTATTAGGTCTAATAGCAGTCTCCCTCTGGAATCTTTGGGAAACCTAACACTAAGAAAGAATCTGTTACTAAAGCAGTTTTTATTATTAGTGAAAGTATCAGTTGCTCAGTTGTGTCCGACTCTGCAACCCCGTGGACTGTAGCCCATCAGGCTCCTCTGTCCATGGGATTCTCCAGGCAAGACTACTCGAGTGGGTAGCCATTCCCTTCAGGGGATCTTCCCAGCTCAGGGATCAAACCTAGGTGTCCTGCTTTGCAGGCAGGTTCTTTACCATCTGAGTCACCAGGGAAGCCCTGTTATTAATATAGTTCATTAAATTCCAGCAACTCAGAAGGAAAAAGAGAATTTTCTTTTCCTATTCTGTTTTACCCCAGTTAGCACAGATTCAGTGCTTGGATTTTATGCAGCCTTCATCTTGTTCCTAGTACAAACCAGTTCTCATGGATCAGTCTGGTAGTCTGGGGCTCCTCACCTGTATAAGGTCACAAGTCTTAGTACAGTATCCTGGCACGTCAGTAACTAGTTCTTGGTGGTTTCCTCCCACAGGTGGGCTCTGTTGTATCCGTTGGCTGGCTCCGATCCAAAAAGGCTGTTGATTGGCGACTCTTCCGCAACATTTTTATGGCCTGGTTCGTCACAGTCCCCATTTCAGGTGTTATCAGTGCTGCCATCATGGCAGTCTTCAAATACATCATCCTCTGAGAGTGAGGCTGTGTGTGATGGAAATTCAGGTCAATGTTTGGGACCACCTGACACATTTCCTGCTCCTTTGAAGAGTGACTGCAGTGTTACCGAAGACTGACAAAAGAATCTCTTTCAAGATTGGGAGCTGTGGGAGGGAAGCTCTACTTGTGCTCTAACTGCTTTCGTGCTAAATATGACTTGTCTCAAAACTAGCTATGTAAAATAGCCAGGTTTCCACTGATTCCTCTTGAGGTCCCTTTTCCCTCTGGGCTGTGAATTCCTGTATATATTTCTCTACTTTTTTGTATCAGGCTTCTGTTCCATTATGTTTTAATGTTGTCTCTGAAGATAACGTGATTTCTTTTTTTTTTTTTTTAAACAACCATCCAGAGCCATTTGACAGAGTGTGCTCTGCTTTGTTGGTTTCACCAGCTTCTGCCCTAACATGCACAGGGACTTAACAAGAAACACCATAACCCAAGCTTCCCTAGTAGTCTTAGAGAAATAGTCACTTGTACCCTGCCCACCAGTTGGCAGTGGTGGGTTCTCTTGGCATCTGTGGGAACTTCTAATAGGGTCTTTGGACATGGTGAAAATTTAGGTTAGTAGTTCCTTCTTTGCAAGCAGTTCATTGACTGTTCTTGCTAAGAAGAAGTAGGAAGAAAAATCCTTCTGGCAGTCTTGGGTATTTCTTTTAAGATTTCTGACAGTGCAGGATGGATGAATGCTGTGGAATATGAACTTCGGGCAAGTTAAAATGGGCCAGCCTTCCATGTTCATCTGTCTACCTCTTAATAAATAAAAAGCCTACCGTTTTTAGAAAACTTGTCTTGCTGGTTTTGTTCATACACATCTGTTCCCAGATCAGTTAGCCTCGTGCATTCTTAGGAGAAGGTGATATCTTAGCAGGTGAGAACTGCCCCTAGCAGCAGGTTCCCCACTCCTCCCTGAAACATTTCTTAAGATCCCAGAATATATGTAACATTACTCCATGGGGGCTGTTCTAACAGACTAGCTTTTTTTTTTTTTAATACTAGCGCATCTTGGACATATCATTAGCACGATGGATTATCTTGTTTTATCAGATCCTTATTTAGATTGTTTGTAGCATCGCTGTTAGGAAGAAGGCTAAAGTGAGGGTTGTGTGTAGCTCAGCTTCATTAAAAAATTCTCTGTTGGGAGTTCTCTGGTGGTTCAGGGAAGCACACATGCTTCCGGTGTGATGGGTGGCGGAGGGGGGGGGGAGGAGGGTGTGTGCATAGACGTGACCCCTGGCGGTGGAAGTAAGATCCCACGTGCTGTTGCAATGTGGCCAAACGAAAAACCCTTAAACTCCCAGTGTTGGGATTTTTCAGTCTTGACACATTATCTCTCTTATGCTTGATCAATACATGGCTTAAAAAAGTCAACAAAACTAGGTTGGTGTGTCCTTTTCTCAGAGTTTTAGATGTTTTTTGGGAAGCCAGATAGTAACAAGAATACAGCTATGCCTACCTGGCCTGTGCCTGAGAAGTTAGATCAGTGGTTAAATACTTACCATGGAGTCACTTAGTAAATGCTCAACCACTGCATGTCAGGCCCTGCACTAGCTTTTTATATACATTCCATTCTCAAGACCTCTTGCAGTAGGTTTTATAATTGCTTTACAGGTCATGGAACTGGTCTAGAGAACTTCTGTATTTGTACCAGTGTTAACAGAATGGAGAGTCCCAGGCCAACTGAAAAGTACCCATGTAACGTCATTTGAGGAAGGAGATGGGAGCTGCGGTTACTAGTAAGGGGAACCTAGCATTAAGGTCAGAATTGAGGGTTCTGCAGGAGACCTTTTGCGTTTTGGTTCTGGCTTCCTCTCCTGGTACTGTCCTCGGAAACCCAGAAACTATGTTTTTAATAACATTAAATGGAGAATAGTAACCCTCCTGAAGCCCAGGAGAGGACAACTGAGGAAGTCCTTGAACCAAGAACAAAAGAAGAGCAGCTAGGTCTGGGGAAGAGGAACCCCAACAGCCAATAAGAGGTCAGAGGGGATCTGTATTTCCATATAAAGCAATACATGGGACTTCCTTTGTGGTCCAGTGGTTAATAACACATCGCCAATGCAGGGGATGTGGAGTCGATCCCCTGGTCAGGGAACTAAGTCCCCACACGCTTCGAAGCAACTTAGCCCATGTGCTGCAACAAAGACCCAGGGCAGCCAAAATTAAAAAAGTAACTTCTCTGGGCCAGGGACACAGGCTAGTGTGAACTCAGGCCTGTGTCTCTCAGGCCTAAATGTTGCTTTTTTTTTTTTTTTTAACCTTCCCTTCAATAAGCTATTTTCATCAAGGTTACATGTATCAATGATTAAGTAGTCAAGTGATTGAACAAGGCTTGTCAAGTACAGGGGTCTTCCTCCACATCTCCCCCTTTCCAGAGGCAGCCACTTTTAGTATTTGTATTACTACTTGGCTCTCTCAGTTAGGGGCCCTTGACACCCCTTAGTGTTTCAGTCTTCAGCTGTTATACTCAGACCCTAACCTCCCTCCTTGGCTTTATAATTAGGTCTTAATTTGGGGGAGATCAAAATTGAGAGTATTTGAAAAATATCACTGAGCTGCTGAGTCATAGTGCATCTATTGTGATCATTGTGTTTTCCCTAGAATAAGCTCCCCTCCCTTTTTTATTAAGTGCTGGTCATCAGTCATTCCGGAACTTTCCACTGGTTAATTTCCTTTTAGGACTATGAGAAGCAACAGGGAAGCTCCCAATATTTTAGGATAGCCTCACTCAGAGCTTCAGATCTGTTCTAGTTTAGACAAAAGTTTCAGGTCTGCATCCTAAAATTTCCCTCTACTATTCTGGGGATTTATCTCCTTTGTTGGATTTCCTACAGCCAATGTTTGTTTTCTTTTTATAATTTTTTTTAAAAAGCTATTTTATTTTTTTGGCTGTGGTGGGTCTCCATTGCTGTACTCAGACTTCCTCTGGCTGCGGTGAGTGGAGGCTACTCTCTAGTTGCAGTGCCCAGGCTTCTCATTGTGGTGGCTACTCTTGTTGCAGAACTCAGGCTCTAGAGCACAGTCTCAGTAGTTGTGACACACAGGTTTAGTTGCTGGCATGTGGACTCTTCCTGGACCAGGGACTGAACCAGTGTCCCTTGCCTTACAAGGTGGATTCTTAAACACTGGACCACCAGGAAACCCCCCAAGAGTGCATGTTTTTGTTTTTCTTGGTTTATTCCCTTGTTTGTGGGGAGAACACCATACAGCAGCTTCCTGAGAAAGAATCTCAATCAGTAAAGGCCTAACTGCTCAGAGTTCTAGGGCTCAGTGGGGGAGCGGTCACTATGCATTTTAGTCTTCCTGTTTTCAGTACCTTGCTTTTTTGCAAGACTCCAAATGCATGCATCCATTACCATGGTTTTCAGGTAAATGACACCAGTTCCCCCGCTAACACCGTTCAGATTTCAGTGCCTGGCATATTAACTGAGTAATTGCATACAGTGCAAACTGTAATGCGAGCTCTTTTGTCCACAAATCTCATTTATAACGGAGCAGATGCACACTGACCCGATGAATGACCTCTTGGGTCGCTACTTTCAAAGTCTTTTTGGTGTCTGGTTGCTGTGCAGCATTTATTCAGTTCACTCACAGAAAACAGAGCTTTTTAGTAGTGATCCCAGCGGTAGAGAGATGCTCTAGGCTTTTTAGCACTGCCGTTGGCTTATGTTCCAGATTCTTCTGGGGGCTTGAGTGAAAGTGTGAAAACTTGCCTTTGACCATCAAACACAGCTTTCATTGATCCAGCCAATGGACCAAGAGGTTATTTCAGCTTTTAACAGATTTGGACAGACTATAGATGCTACAACTGGAGATTTTGTGATTGCTTAAGCCGACGTTTGGAAGCTATTGAAAGCTTCATGGCAGAAAGAAGCAGTAATTTGTAGTGTGGCAGAAACTTACTACACCACAAATAACTTTGCAGGATTCACAGTGGATGTGAATTGATTATCTAAACTTGGGAGGGTTGACACTGCTACTGTTTGGGAGATTCTAGATTGGCAGTCAGAGACACTTAGTGAAGGTGAGCTTGTCAGCATAAATGAGGAAGGTGGTTGTGATGAAAAAGATGGAGACATCCCAGAGGAAGTGATTCTGGCCTGGCCTCATATATAAGGACTTCCCAGAGCTATTTCTCAACAGTGAAGAGAAGGTAAGACTTCCCTGGTGGTTCAGTGGTTGAGTTTGCCTGCCAGTGCAGGGGACATGGGTTTGATCCCTGCTCCGGGAAGATTCCACATAAGCAACTAAGCAACTAAAACTGCAACTACTGAGCCCATGAGCTGAACAAGAGAAACCACTGCACTGAGAAGCCCGTGCACGGTAACTAGAGAATAGTCCCCACTGGCTGCAGCTCGAGAAAAGCCCTTGCAGCAATGAAGACCCAGTCAGGACAGCCAAGAGCTAAAGTAACAACAAACTTTTGGCTCCCCTGGTGGCTCAGTGGTAAAGAATCCACCTGCCAATGCTGAAGACATGGGTTTGATCCCTGGGTCGGGAAGATCCCACATGCCACAGAGCAGCTAAGCCCGTGTGCTGCAACTACTGAGCACTTGTGTTACAACTGCTGAAGCCAGCGGGCCCTAGAGCCCATGCTCAGCTACAAGAGAAGCTTGAGCACCACAACTAGAGAAAAGCCTCAGTAACAATGAAGACCCAGCACCACCAAAAGTAAATAAATAAAAATTAAAAAAAAAAGTTAAATTGTTGGAAGCTGATCCCCCTTTAATTAATTACTTTTTTACTGATAAAATTTAGATTTAAAAAAAAGTTGAAATAATGTACACAGAAAAGTGTACACAATTGTGTAACTTGCTGACTTAAATCCATGAAACCAGCAACCAGAACAGGAAATGAACAATATCATTGAGAGATTAAACAGGTCAATGTCAAGTCACCTGGTTAAACTACAATATAGTAACTGAGAGCTAGATAAATGTTACACAATCATGTTTACTCAAAAGTTGCCATCACTTTTGCAAGCTGGGCTCAGCTCTAGGTAGGCTAAGCTAGAGTTTTCAACAGTTCGTTTCCTGACTGGCAGGAAATAAAAGGATTTGTTTTTAACCGCCCTCACCCTTTCAGCTTCAAGCAGCATCAAGGTGCTTAGAGACCAAAGGTGACAAATTTAAGACACTTATTAAAAGCTGGGTTGTGATGTTTCATCTACAACCTAGTGGTATTAGCTGTCTGGTCCATTAAACCCTTTCTCCACTGTGTTTGTGCAGTAGGTATGATTTGCAAATATCTTGATTGTCAATGGTTTTCTTTTGCCTCACACAAAATTCTTGTGTAGAGCTCCAAAATTTCAAAAAAGTTACAGAACTCATAACCCATGGTGTGAAAGTCGTTTTTCTCTCTCTTTTTTTAAAAAAATTAACATCCAAAATATGAGCAGAATCTTAGCTGTGGCATGCAGCATTTTTATTTTTATTTATTTGGCTAGCCAGGTCTTAGTTGCAGCTTGCAAACTCTTGGTTGTGGCATGTGGGATCTCGTTCCCTGATTAGGGATTGAACCCCCGGGCCCCCTGCATTGGCAGCTTGGAGTCTTAGCCACTGGACCACCAGAGAAGTCCCTGAAAGTTGTTTCTCTTTAAATCTGTGTTCTGCCTTTGTCTTTGACTCTGCTTGAGAGATTTAAATTCTTGAACTATCCATTGTTTCACTGAGACACAGTGAGATCTTTGAAATCTGAGCAGTGCCTGCTAACTGGAGATGGCTGAAGTGCTGTCTGCTTTTGTGACAGAGAAAGACTTAGAAGACTTCATTAATAGATTTTTTAAATACTAAAATAAAACACTGGACTTCCCTGGTGGTACAGCGAATAACAATCGACCTGCCAATGCAGGGGTCATGGGTTCAATCCCTGATCCGGGAAGATTCCACATGCCATGGAGCAACTAAGGCCCAGGTACCATAACTGCTGACGCCTGTGCTCTCGAGCCAGGTTGCTGAAACTGCTGAGCCTAAGGGCTGCAACTACTGAAGCCCTTGTGCCTCGAGCCTATGCTCTGTAAGAGGAGAAGCCACTGGAACAAGAAGCCTGTGCACCGCAACGAAGAGTAGCGCTGCCCCTGCTCCCCGCCCCCACAAACTAGAGAGAGCCAGTGTGCAGCAACGAAGACCCAGTGCAGCCCAAAATAAACACATAATACAAAATTAAAAAGGTAAAAATAAAAACAGAGCTGCTCATTGGCAGCAATCTTTGCCTTTCTAACGACCCGGCTCTTGTGGAAACCCCTTTTGTTACATTCGGAGATGATGCTAGGTTTCATCTCAGCTGAACACACTGTGATGCAGTGCCGACTGCTACTTAGGAAAATGAGGAAGATGTTTATTTTCTGGGGACTGCTGACATTGGTGCAAGGTCTCCCCTCCCAGAGGATTTTTGCTGAAGACCTAGATAGCAGGTTTCTACTTCCCATTCATTCTATTTCTAGAAGCAAGCAAATGTTCTCTAATTGCAGGCTTGGGCTGAATGCCTCCGTCGTGTTTCCCACTGTGCTAATTGGAAAAATATAATTTTCAAGTAACTGTGTCCCGCTTTGCAAAATAATCGTTGGCAGCTGAGTTGCTGGTTTGGCTCCTAAAGTAAAATAGTACTTTTTAAGTTCAGCATGAAGGATAATGGAGCTTTGGAAATCCCAGGGCAAGTCTATGCTATGTACAAGGACCATTAGAGATCCAGTTTCAGCCCATAAGAACCAACTGTCTATTGATTTGACATGTTTTTCTAGAAGCCTTTATTAAATTGAATCTCGATTAAAAACTGGAGGGGGTCACATTCTCAGAATATTAGTCAATATTGCCCATTAGTTGAACAGTCATATAATGGGCCTTATGTGGACATTACTGATTTGGAAAGGAGATAATTTTCTTGTAGTGGAGGTCTTGGCTTCTGGTAAGCTCTCCATCAGTCTAAATGTGGTTGATCTTGCCAGCTTTTTGGAAATACTGTCAGCTTGTGAGTATAGAGTTAATATGACACTTCTGTTTAAAATCTTTGGTTTTTTTGGTGGTTCTGTCATGGTCCATGTAGAATCATTGTCTACCACAGAGAAGGGCTTTAAATTTGAAGTTGCCATTGGAATCAGAGATTATAAAGGCAGTGATGACCTCTTGTGTGTGGTATGGTGTGGTGGCTACAAGCATAAGCTTTGGAGCCAGAGCTATCTAGCTTTGAATTCCAGCTCTACTGCTTTTATATCCTGGAAATCATTTCATCTTTCTAAGCCTCAGGTCCTTGTCTAAAGACTGATGCTACTTATGTTACAGGATTAAATAAAAGAATGCATGTAAAGTGTGCTGTGTCTGACCCTTCATAAGCACTTCTTAAAAAGTGTTTATTATTAATAACTGGTCTCATCCTCCAGATAAATATATGTATTTTTATATATTTTCTTGACATGTTAATGTTTAACTTGACACTGATCCCCTAGACACCTTTTTGAGTATGGCATGACTACTAAGTAATTTTTCTTAACTCTACCTTTATGTATTTTTAAAATCTGAAGTGAAGGATTTAATTTTGGTGGTTTGCCTTTAAAGAAAAGTGTATTAAGTGTATTTATACCCTGTACAAATTAGGATTAAGTTAAACTGTGAGTGAGTGAAAATCTCAAGAACAGGGAAGAAAATTGACTTCTTCCCTAAGTCAATGATGGGCTGATGCTGGTGACTCAAAGCCCTGAGAGGGGCATACTGGCAGTTAGTGACTTTAAGAAGTGTTTGAAAACGGGGCTATCCCTAGCTGTCAGTAGTTGACTCCTCCCTTCCAATGTATCCGACATGGGTTCGATCCGTAGTCGGGGAACTGGTTCCCTGGTTTGATCCCTGGTTGATCCTTGGTCACATGACACACCACCAAAAAAAAAAAAAAAAAGTACGTGAAGAGGCTGATTCTTGTGAGGGCTATAAAACCTAGAACAGAATTCAGCTGGTGGGGCAAGGGGGAACTACTGCTGTGGGAGACAAGAAATGTGATGCAATGTGTGGCTGCTACTGCTGCTAAGTCGCTTCAGTCGTGTCCGACTCTGTGCGACCCCATAGACAGCAGCCCACCAGGCTCTGCCGTCCCTGGGATTCTCCAGGCAAGAACACTGGAGTGGGTTGCCATTTCCTTCTCCAACGCATGAAAGTGAAAAGTGAAAGTGAAGTCGCTCAGTCGCGTCCGACCCTCAGCGACCCCATGGACTGCAGCCTACCAGGCTCCTCCGTCCATGGGATTTTCCAGGCAAGAGTACTGGAGTGGGGTGCCACTGCCTTCTCCAAGAAGCAGAACAAGTAGTTTCTTTCCCCTGCGGTCTCCTCACAGCTCCCCCTACCGGCAGCTGGCAAGCAGTGCTGCTGCTGCTAAGTCGCTTCAGTCGTGTCCGACTCTGTGCGACCCCATAGACGGCAGCCCACCAGGCTCCCCCGTCCCTGGGATTCTCCAGGCAAGAACACTGGAGTGGGTTGTCATTTCCTTCTCCAATGCATGAAAGTGAAAAGTGAAAGTGAAGTCGCTCAGTCGTGTCCGACTCTTCGCTACCCCATGGACTGCAGCCTACCAGGCTCCTCCATCCATGGGATTTTCGGGTGGTTGGAAAAGTTCCAGCCCAGAGGCACCACAGAGTAGGGAGGGCTGGGTTTGCTGAGATGTGATTGCTTAGCACCGAACACAGCGGGGGGCGTCTTCCAGACTTATCATCTTCAAAGTTGTTGTGGTTGGTGTTCAGTCGCTTAGTCATCTCTGACTGTTGCAGCATACCAGGCTTCCCTGTCCTTCACCATCTCCCGGAGTTTGCTCAAACTCCGTCCATTGAGTCAGTGATGCCATCCAAGCATCTCATCCTCCGTTGTCCCCTTCTCCTCGTATGTTTGCAATGAATACCTTATCTGTGGCATGAAACTTTGAGATTGCGTGACTATTTTAAGCCCTCCACCCCCGCAGCCGTCTTTCACTCAATGGCCTCAGTATTCATTGATGAATCTTGCTTGAATCCGTTATTATCAAAGTGTGAAAGTGTTAGTCACTCAGTCGTGTCCGACTCTTCATGACCCCATGGACTGTAGCCTGCCAGGCTCCTCTGCCCATGGGATTTCCCAGGCAAGAATACTGGAGTAAGTTGCCATTTCCTTCTCCAGGGGATCTTCCTAACCCAGGGATAAAACCTGGGTCTAAACTAGTTGTAAAATGATGATTTTCTATTTTTCTTACTCCTTGAATATTTATTAGTTGGTAGTTTTGGTAAAGGAGTGCTGTGGCCAGCACAGCAGGTAGGGATCAAATACACAGTTTGGGAAAAAGGAACTAGAGACAGAATTAAAAGTTTTAAAGATGGGACCAGGGGACTCAAGACCTCTTGGGTCAAGAGCCCTGTTTCTCGGAGCTGCATCACTTTTATTTAGTGTCTTGGCAAGCAGAAAGTATTTGTTGTGCTATGGTGAAGTCAGCCTCCTTTGTCCCCAGTAACGTCTCCCATTTTATTGATTACTTTAAACTATCTTTGTTATTTTCTTGTACAAGGGCTATAACTTAGCTGAAGGTCATAGACCCGCTTATACCTTGGGAAAACATCTTAGTGTGTGCACAAGCAGCATTCTGAACTTGTGCTGACCCGATGTTCCAAGGTCCACACTATGTTTTTCCTTAGCTTAGCAGGGCATGACAACCCCAACTGATCAACCTGATGTACTTTTATTTGGGTTATGCTGTATTGCTATATTTTGCTTTTATTCTTTTCCCATGGTGATTTTCTCATGGCTTAGCCAGAGCAAAAGGTGGCTGACTATTAACCCCTGCAAAGGAGAGATTTCTTTTCTCTCCCATCCTTTGGGAAATGTGATTTTCAGTGGGGTGACCACAGCTTAGGTAAGAGTCAGAGTTGTATTATTAAGAGCTGGGTAGAAGAGACACGGTGTAGGCAGCTGGCACTTTGTCACAGGCCCAACCCTAAGCACTCTTATTTCTGTAACTGGATCTATGATTGACTTGAATGATAAAAGCTTTGGAAGGAATAAAAACGAATTAATGAATGTTTTACATATGAAAGAACGAGGGAAAGCAACCTGAATTCACAGGTGGTGTCTGATGTTTCAGGGTATCATTTTCCTGAAAGGACCAAATAGGTCAGTGATTCTCTTCTTTGGCTGCCCATTGGACTCATTTGAAGACCTGAGGCCTGGGTGCCTTCCAGGGGCACTGGGACTTTTTTAAAGATATTACTTCTTTTATAATTAAAAAATTTAGTATTTATGTATTTTTGGCCGTGCTGGGTCTTCGTTGCTGGGCGTGGACTTTTTCTAGTTGCAGCGCTACTGATTGCGTTGCCTTCTCTTGTTGTGGAGCACAGGCTCTAGGGTGCAAGGGCTCAGTAGTTGTGGTACATGGGCTTAGCTGTACCTTAGCTGAGTCCTGCAGCATGTGGACTCTTTCTGGACCGGGGATCAAACCGGTGTCCCTTGCACTGGCAGGTGGATTCTTAACCACTTGGCCATCAGAGAAGTCAGACACTGGGATTTAATTGGTATAGATGGGACCTGGGCATAGGATTTTTATTTTTATGATTTTTTTCTTCTTTTTTTTCATTTTTCAACATTTTTATTTCATATATTAATTTCATATTTTTTGACTGTGCCACATGGCATGTAGGATCTTCATTCCAGGGATTGAGCCCACACCCCCAGCACTGGAAGTCAGAATCTTAACCACTATACCCCCAGGGAAGTTCCATGGCAGCATAATTTTTTAAAGTTCTCTTGGGAATTCCAATATTCTTCCAGAGTTCAGACCTTGAAAACAGATGGCCTATGTTGGTCACCTGGGGTAAATGACTGCTCTCTGTTACAGTCTGTTGAATGGGAATGAAGGAACTGAACTAGGTATACTGGCATGCCTTGTTTTCAAATCAGGACTTTTGAAAAATCTTTCCACTGTTAGTGTTTGATCACATAGCATATTTGTCAACTTCATTTCTTTCCCTTGGTGAAAAAAAAAAGTTGACTCTTCTAAAAATCCAATCAGATTCAGGCAACCAGATAAATGCATCTTCTCATGACCTTAGGTGGCTTCCTAGGTGGCTCAGTGGTAGAGAATCCATCTGTAATGCAGGAGACATGAGTTTGATCCCTGGGTTGGGAAGATCCCCTGGAGGAGGAAATGGTGACTCACTCCAGTTTTCTTGCCTGGGAAATCCTATGGACAGAGGAGCCTGGAGGGCTACAGTCCATGGGGTTGCAAAGATTTGGACACAACTGAGCACATACACAGGCATGACCTTAGTCACACATTCATTTAAGCTCTTGTAAAAATGGAAACACCTTTTCCTAGTTTCAGGGTGGAGTGAGAGTCCCAAGGTTGAGTAAATAACAAGGCGTGGGATGTCAGAATGAAAATGATGGCAGTTCCTACTGCATATTGAGCCTTTGCCTCATCCCCAGTGCTGTGCACATACTCATATAAATAGGTCTTTATTTATTTATTTTTGACCACGCCCTGGGCGTGTGGGATCTTGTTCCCTGACCAGGGATTGAACCCATGTCCCTTGCAGTGGAAGCACAGAATCTTAACCACTGGACTTACAGGAAAATCCCTATAAATAAGTCTCTAAAACTTTCAAAATTTGATGTAAAATATTTCAGATATAGAGAAGGTTATAAAAATAATAAAATAATGAAAACTCTTATACCCAATAAGTAGTTTAAGATTCCAGGGTCTGGACTGCTTTCCCCCTGTTTCATTCAGAGTTGAATTTAGTGTTTTCTATTTCATTTTACTTTTGCTACCCATGCCTGTTTCCCTAAATGAGAGTAACACTGTTTTGCATGTTTCAAGCTAATTGTAAATGATTTCTCACCATATGCATTTTCATATAATTTACTTTTTATATACTGTAGTAGTGGGATTCCTCTGTGTTAGTATATGTAACTCTGGCTCATGTGTGACCATGCCACAGTTTATTATCTCTTTTCTTGGTCAACACTGAGGTGCTTTCCAATCTTTGGCAATAAAAACAGTGCTACCATTAGTAGTCTTTTTTTCCCTCTTTTTATTAGTATTCTTATACGGGTTTCCTTGGGTACCTGGCAGGAGTTTCTCAGGGTCTAAATCTAGACATAGAATTGCTGCATTGTAGTACATATTCTTCTTTAATCTTATCATATATTGCTAAAATTCATCTCCAAAATTGAAGCAGTTTATGACCTCGTGAGCAGTATATAAGAGTTCTAGTGGACTTCTCTGTGGTCCAGTGGTTAAGAATCCCCCTGTCAATGCAGGGGGACACAGGTTCAACCCCTGGTCCAAGAAGATTTCACATGCCATGGGGCAGCTAAGCCCGTGTGCCACAGCTACTGAAGCCCACGAGTCCTAGAGCCCTTGCACCATAACTAGAGAGTAGCCCCCACTCACTACCACTAGAGAAAACCAGTGTGCAGCAACAAAGACCCAGGGCAGCCAAAATAAACATAAATAAATGAAATTAAAAAAGAGTTCGGGTTAGTGCTATGCCTTTGCCAACACTTGGCATTGTCAGATTTTATAATTTTTGCCTAATACTTTGTTTATTAATCCTCCCAGTAATCTTATGAGGTAGGCTTCTTATTTCACGTGAGGAAATTGAATGTCAGATATTAAATAATTTGTCCAGTCACAGCAAGTCATTAATAGAGTTGATTCTCATTCAAGTCTGCATGCATGCATGTGGGCTAAGTCACTTCAGTCATGTCCGACACTTTGCTATCTTATAGATCGTAGCCCGCCAGGCTCTTCTGTCCATGGAGTTCTCCAGGCAAGGATACTAGAGTGGGTGGCCATGTCCTCCTCCAGGGGATCTTTCCGACCCAGGGATCGAACCCTCGTCTCTTACATCTCCTGCATTGGCATTTGGGTTCTTTACCACTAGCACCACCTGGGAAGCCCCACCCAGGTCTACCAGATGCCAAAGCTCTTGACTGACAGTAAGTTACAGTGTAGTAGAACTTCTGAATCTGTGACTGGAGATGAACATCAGCAGGTGTGAGAGATGACAGATGGACAAAGGACCAGGATTTTGGAAGGAATAGGAGAGGCTGAGGTGAGAGAGGAAGTATATGAACTATGAAATGGTAATGCCTTGTCTGTTGCACCGGCGTGCAAGCTGACGTAAGGAAAGGACAACAATGGCAGTATAAGAATGGCCACAACACATCGGGTTAGGGGTGGGGTGAGGGAAGGAGAGGGTGGGGAGAGTTGACAGAGTAGCACTGAAACATATACGTTACCATGTATAAAACAAATAGCTAATGGGAAGTTGCTGTATAACACAGGGAGCTCAACCTAGTGCTCTGTGAGAACCAAGAGAGGTGGGATGGGGGCTGGTGAGAGGGAGGCTCAAGAGGGAGGAGATGTATGTACACTTATGGCTGATTCACACTGCTGTGCAGCAGAAACCAACACAACATCATAGAGCAATTATTCTCCAATTAAAAATAAATTTAAAAAAGGCATGGCCACAGATCCTTTGACCCTCTTCCCATAAACACCGACTCTCAGCATCCCTTCTCAAGTTTGGGTGGGCTGTCTCTGCTTTGAGTCATAGAATTTGGCAGAAGTGACTGCCAATTTCCAGACACAGTCCCTTAGATCCTGGCAGCTTCCACCTCCCATCTCTTAGAGTATTTGATCTGGGGACAAGGTACTCTGACTACCTTGGGGCCACTGTGTTGTGACATAGCCCAGGCAGATGTATGGAGAGGAGCCAAGGTTCTCAGTCTCAATAGCCAGCCCCAACTTGCCAGCCATGTGAGTGAGCCACATTGGAAACTGATTCTCTTTCCTCACCTGTTACTGAGTGGAGCAGGGAAGAGCAAATCAGTCACCTCCAAATTCCTGATCCTCCAAATTATGGACAAAATAAAATGCTTATTTTGAGCTACTAAGTTTTGGAATAGTTTTGTTATGTGGCAATAGATAGCCAGAGCTGTAGTGAAAACAGAAACCGAAGGGAAGATTTTTTTTAAACAAAATTTTATTTTTAAACATTTTATTGGAATATACCTGATTTACAATGTAGTGTTAGTTCCAGTGTACAGCAAAGTGAATCCATTATACACATACATATGTCCACTCTCTTTTAGATTCTATTCCTATGTTGGTCATTATAGACTGTTGAGTAGACTTCCCTGTGTTGTACAGTGGGTTCTTACTAGTTATCTATTTTATACATTCGGCCACCTGATTCAAAGAGCCGACCCATTGGAAAAGATCCTGATGCTGGGAAAGATTGAAGGCAAAAGGAAAAAGGAGTGGCAGAGGATGAGATGTTTAGATAGTTATTCTGTGGCCATTCTGTGAGATAGTTATTACAGAGAAAAGAGTCCTGACCATGAGATCCGTGACCTGGACTTTTGGGGTCTTTAAAGCCATCGAAGATGAGTGGCAACTGAAGGGGAAGGAAAATAAAGAACAGGGTGATTATTATTGGCTTTAGAGATGGTAGAGATGCCTCTGCTACCCATTTCTGGGGTTTTATCATCTTTATTTATTGGCTATTCTTGGTCTTTGTTGCTGCACAGGCTTTTCTCTAGTTGTGGCAAACGGGGTCTACTCTCTTGTTGTGGGGCATGGGTTCCAGGGTGCTCAGGCTTCAGTAGTTGCAGCAGGTGGGCTCAGTATTTTGCTGATCCTGGGTTTTAACGCACAGGCTCAAGAGTTGTGGTGCACAGGCTTAGTTGCCCCAAGGCACATGGAATCTTCGCAGACCAGGGATTGAACCCCTGTCTCCTGCATTGGCAGGAGGATTTTTTTTTACTGCTGAGCCACTAGGGAAGCCTCATTTCTGTTTTTTTTTTTTTTTTGCTGGGATCTTGTACTTTTGGAAAGAGTACCCATATCAATGAACCATAGTTCAGTTAAACGAAACACAGTCTGATTGGCAGGCATAACTGCAAGGGTATTGACAATACCGCCATTTTCTGAAACCCTGGCATGCAACTCTGGCATTATCTATGCAACCCCATGGTCTATGGCAGCTTGGCTGACCCTGACTGCAGTAGGAACCTTGAGGCATCGTGTTGCCGGAACAGGCTAAGTGTTGACTTGCCCTCCCGCCTCCCACCACTGCCATCTTTCAGAACTTTCTGTTAAACAGAGCAGAGTTCATGGGTAGGAGCCAGGGATCTATTTGATGACACCAAAGTGCTGGGACCAGCAGATGAGAAACATGTTTGGAGAAGATAGAGAGGCTGTTACAGGCATTGCTTTTGCAAAGCCACTGGGCTGACGGCAGGCCAGGGCTTGTTCCTTGCCTGCTTCTTCCCCAGCAGCCCTCCTAGCATCAAGAAGAAGCCGAGCATTTCAGGAAGGACAGTGGTTATCACAGACCAGCCTGCAGCACCAGGGCACTTTTTGCTATGATAGTTGCAGAGTGTTTCCTGGACAAAACACTGTGACATGGTCCCTATCACTTAAAACTTGTAAGTGCTCTTTATGGAGAGGCTGGACTGAACAGGCAGAGAGATGCTGGTTTTGTCTGGGGATCTAGTTCCTGATATAGGTCACATGCATTTTTCTGGGCACATTTACTTTTCTTTTTTTTTAAATTATTTATGGCTGTGCTGGGTCTTCATTGTTGTGTGTGGGCTTTCTCTAGTTGCGGCGAGTGGGGGCTATTCTCTAGTTCTGTGAACAGGCTTCTCATTGCAGTAGCTTCTCTGATTGCAAAGCATGGGCTTTGCAATGAGGTTGGGCTCAGTATTTGTGTCCCACAGGCTTAGCTGCTCCGTGGCATGTGAGATCTTTCTGGATAAGGGATCCAACCAGTGTCCCCTGCATTGCAAGGCAGATTCTTAACCACCTGATCAGCAGAGAAGCCCTATATTTCTTTTATTTGTTTTTAGCCACACCGAGTGGCATGTGGCATCTTAGTTCCCCGACCAGGGCTCGAACCCACACCCTTCTGCATTGGAAGCGTGCAATCTTAACCACTGGGCCACCAGGGAAGTCCCTGGGTCTACATTTTTCTTAGGGGCTGACGGGGTTTTTGAATGCTGCACTTGGGAAGAAATGATAAAGCGAAAATTGCTCACCCGTGTCTGACTCTTTGTGACCCCACTGACTGTAGCCCGCCAGGCTCCTTGGTCTGTGGAATTCTCCAGATAAGAATACTAGAGTGGGTATCCATTCTCTTCTCCTAGGGATCTTCCTGATCCAGCAATTCAACCCAGGTCTCCTGCATTGCAGGCATATTCTTTTCCATCTGAGCCACCAGGGAAGCCCTTGAGAAGAAATGATAAGGATGTTATAAAGAAAAATGATGCTATGAATCTAAGATGTAAGGGACAAATTTCTCTGATAACAGAAGTATTTCTTTCCAAATTTCAGACTCCAGACTGCGTCTCTCTCTTGGCTCATCCAGGGTTCCTGGTGCAGTGGGCACATAGCAGCTCTTTCCTCTTCCTTCTTCCCCTTCCCAGCTAGCCCAGATTTCCAATGGGGACTTAAGTGATCCCAGCTCTAAGCTGATTTAGAGAAGCCAATTCTACCCTTCTCTGGGGTGGCTCAGATGATAAAGAATCTGCTTGCAAAGTAGGAGATTTGGGTTCGATCCCTGGGTCAGGAAGATCCCCTGGAGAAGAGAATGGCTATCCACTCCAGTATTCTTGCCAGTAAAATCCCATGGGCAGAGAAACCTGGTGGGGTCACAAAGAGTTGGACACAATTGAGAGACTAACACACACCCTTCTCCCAGATGGACCTGTGAACGAGTATGGTCTAATCAAAGTGAACGTCAGGACTTTTGCTGGGAATTCTAGGGCGAAGAGTTTTCTGCTGTGTGATTATTAGCACAGTACAATGGGAACCAGGCAGCCCTGAGTATCCATCTGGGAGTTCCAAGCACTTAACCAAGGATGCCACTTAAAAAAAAAAAAAAAAACAAAAAAAGAG